>NC_050460.1:33702635-34002635 GCF_903995425.1 Onychomys torridus | reverse complement strand
CACTATCTGTTTCTAGAAGTCTTTCCTCCCTTTCCGGGATTCGAGACAGGTAGCTATATCTTCACTGGAGTCATGTATATTTTCTCCTTCAGTGTTTGATCTTCAATGGGCTTATTTACCTATTGATAGAGGAAGAGGCTATGCAAAGTTACAGAAATGGGCACAGGCAAGGAGGGTTTGGGGACCTCAGGGGTCCATGTGGCCTCACCATGCTGTTGGGGAGGGCCATATTCTGAACTGCCTGTGAAGCCTCTCACAGAATATGGAGTGGGAATGCATCCCTTCCCTGCCTGTGAACTCTGCCCAGAGACCAAATGCTTTCCCAAGCCCCTCCCTTTTTAGGAGGTAAATTCTCACCATGTATACCAGATTGATCTTGAACTTGAGACCCCCCCCACCAGTCTCTTAAACTCTAAGATTGCAGTCTTGCGCCAGCACACCCAACTGTCCTTTATTGTAGCACAACGGGACTAGCCACCTTCTGATCTCTTACAGAGGCAGCCACTCTGTCTCCCTACTTGGAAATATCTCTTGGTCCATATGATGCAGCAATTGGCAGCCCACCAGTTCCCTTTGTACCCTAAAGCTGCAGAGCTTGTCGGCCCTGAAAGATAAAACATCTGAACTATCTGAGGAAAAATAGAAAATTGTTTCTTGCCAAGTCTGTTGTGCCATGTCCTTGGGACTTGAATGGGATTAACAATTGCCTAATGAGCTAAGTTCTGATCAGTTCTATTATAACAGCCCCAGCTGATGCCTTGTTAGAAGTACTATTCTGACCTTAAAACCCAGCATATAGGCCTCAGCACCTCCCCACATGGGAACAAAGACCGTATCTACCAAAGACCTAGTCTATAGTTTCAGAAAGTCCCTAAATCTACTAACCTTCCTTTTTGGCTCCTGTAGTTCTGCTTCTTGCTAACTAAAATGTGATACCAGAATGGTTTCGTGTACAAAAAGCCAAAGGGCTCTAAGGCTCAGGGCTGCGTGATTTGGGAAAGTGCCCCCTGTAGCCATCGGCTGGCAATAAAGACTTTCTTGATGACTTTAGGAGTGTCTGTGTGGTGGTCTCTGGTGGACTTACCTGGCAACCTGATCAGTGTGGGTTACAGCGCTGAGTCTAAGGGTCTCATCCCAGGGTAAGGCAAAATCAGTTTTTTATTCATTGTACAAATCATTTGAAAGTCTCTCTCATTCATCATTTGTTATTTTTCTTGCAAAAGTGACGGGGCCAATCCAGAGAAAGTTCTTTGCTGCTATTCTGAGACTTTTCAGGACCTATATTAAGAGGACTTATATAAGGAAAGACCCAGCTCCATGCCCGAAGTACATTGTTAAAAATCTTTATCTTTAACCTCCCAGACTTGCAGCAAACCAATCAGGACAAACCAATTCAGCTTGGTGTTTGTTAGCTCTTTGAATTTATCCCTTAGAAGTACAGCCAGAAAAGTGTGTCTTCCTTCGGTAGTCAGTATTTTCAAGGAAATGACTTGTAAAAATATTTTTTCTCTCAAACATGATTTCAGTTGGTACAGGGTGAGTAAAATACAGATTGAATAGGTTCATTTGAATGAGTAATTTCATGAATAAACTGTTTTAAGAGAATGGACAACAAGGTGGAAAACTAAGTTGTATTTTTTATCATCATTTGAGAAGAACAAATTAACTAATAATTGACACCTGTGATGGCTAATCTTGGTTGTCAACTTGACTATATCTAGGATCAACTAAAGTCCAAGCAGTTCATCTGGGAGGGATATTCTTGGTTGGGTCATTTGAAATGAGAAGACTCACCCCAAATCTGAGCCACGCCTTCTGGTGGCAGCCTATACCAAAGGACATGAAGGAAGCTTTTGATTTTTGCCTGCTTGCCTCGCTCTCACTGGCAAGTTTATCTGTCCTGTAGCTGAGGCAGTCCTTTGCTGGTGTTAGAGTCTACTTCTTCAGGATTCTAATGCAGACTGAAGACCAGGAGCTCCTGGGAATCCTCCAGGATCCCAGCACCAGACTGAGGCTGCTGAGACATCCAGCCTCACAGATTAAGCAACTAGCAGATTCTTGGCCTTTATATCAGGAGACAGCCATGTTTGGAATACTCAGGACTCATCTGCAAGCCACACTAATAAATCACCATTATATATTTTATATCATACATATATTTGTACCATCAGTTGTGTTCCTTTAGAGAATCCTGACTGATACATTAACTAGAAAAATCAAATGGCCAGTTGGCAAGACACAACCTAACAAAATCTGTCAAGTAGGGTAGAAATTAAGAAGAAGGAGAACCCGGCTCCAGACGCGCCAGGGATGGACAAGGGGCACTCCACAATCATTCAACATTCTAAATCATAGTTTCTCCTTTTTATGCGATTATAATATTGTCTACCTCATAGTATTTTGTCAGTATCAATTGTCCAGGAATATACAATGGTACTGTATAATCTGCAATGCCCTGTTGTTTTAGTTGAAAACTAGGTTTTCAAGAAAGTAGGGCTTTTGAGGACTGCCACTATGAGAGGAAATCTGAGCAGGGTCTAAAGTGTCCAGCAGGCATATCCCACCTCTGATGTTGCCATATGATGCTGTTATCTACAAAAGTCATCCAATTACTGTACAGTCCTGGTATGAAGAAAGTTACAGGAAAACAACCAAGCAATCTCATAATGTTTTAAGTAAGTTTATGATTTGGCTGCATGTGTTCCACAGGCCACAGGTTGGACACATCTGAAAGACAAGTTGAGTTTGGCATGGTGGCACATGCGCCTATAATCCTGAAGCAGAAGGATCACCACAAGCTAAGACTACATAGTGAAACCTTGTGTCATAAAACAACCCAAACAGCAAACCCAAACAAATATACAAAAATAAGCCAAAAAAAAAAAAAAAATCAGATGGACTTGGGAGAAATGGCAGGAGGAGGAAATGTACTCCCTAAAAGCCAAAAGCCAGTATGACCCAGGAACTGCACCTCAAAGGGAGCTAGCCATCTTTCCATGAGCATGCTCCAAGCCTCCATCAGGACCACTCTGGTGAGAGAGGTGAAGAATTGGTTTTAAAAGAGTGTGGTATCTGTATCATTTGTGCTGGAGACAAAAGTGTTCTGTGATTGGTTTAGGGATGAAAGACGAATCCGTGACTCACGATCCCAGCACTGAACATCTATTTACACTATCTTGAAAGCCTATGCCTCACAAAACATTTTCTACTCCGATAAAGTTGAAATCACCAGATTTTTCTTTTATGGATCAGGAGTTTGGCTGTCATGTCCGATAACTTCAGTCTCAAGTTGGTTGGGCACAGTTTGGATTGTTTCCCTCTGAAAATCTTAGCATCTCGTATTTGGTAGAGTCTAAGTTAACTTTCATTCTTGTTCAAGGAATAGGCTGAAATGGAGGTTCTCCATTTTCTATGCATTCATTTTTTGAACTGTGATAGAAATTATTTATATTTCTGTTTATTTATCCAGTCTGTTCTGTTCTGTTGATCCTTGCATCTCTATTTGCCAGTACCACACCATCTTAGCTGTTGTAATTTCAGTCTTAAGATTGTGGCTTTCTCCTAAAGTCAGTTTGGCTAGTGTAGCTTTTTCTCATATGGATTGAAAAGCCAGTTTGTCAAATATAGACAAAGAAGTCTATTAGAATTATAAATAAAGTTCCATCAAAACTTAATATCAATTTAGGGAGAAATTTTTTCTCTCTTTGTTAAATTTGTATATCTATGAACATAGTATATCTTGTTATGTTTTTATGTCTATTTTTATTTCTTCTATCAGAATTAGAGTTTTCGGTACATGAATTTATTTTTTTTTTAAATATACCTACTTGTTTTCTTCCGAGGGGAGATCTTATATACAATATTTTGTTTGTCTTCAGTATTTCTTAGTAGCATTCAGAAATATTAATTTTGTATATTGATATTACATCCTAAAACATGACTAAATTCAGTGTTATATATCTCATCAAACTTTATATAGTGAAACCCTGACCCCTGGTGAAACTCTATTTGGAAATATGGATGCTAAGGGGTCATTATGACAGATATTCGTCCAATAGGTGTCCTAATTAGAAGAGGAGATGACCCTGGAAGTGTACATATAGAAAGAAAAGGTCATGAGGGGACACAGTGGAAGACAGTCCTTTGTGAGCCAAGGGGAGACGTCTCATTCCAAACCACTTCTCCAGCATCTTGCTCTGGGGCTGGAAACTTCCAGATTGTGACAAAATCCATTTCTGTTGTCTAAGCCATGCACTCTGTGTTATTTTGTGTTGGTAACCCCATGTGTGTTAATAATTTACTCATTTATAAGAAGTTTGAGTGGCTTTCTTGGGCTTTTCTAAGTAGACAATTATGTCATCCACAAATGGGGAGAGATTTATGCTTTCCTTTCCAAGGGCCATGGGTTTTCCCTCTTGTGTCTTCTGAAGATCTTGGAACACTGAGTAGTACATCAAATACTATGGTGAGGGAGGATGTTTTTGGTACTGGATCTTATTCCTGGTCTTGAAGGCAAACCATCAGAATCTATCCATTAAGTATGATATCAGCTATAGGGCTGTTTTATTATTGCTCTGTCACAGACTCAAGTGATCCTTTCTATTCCTAACTTGCTGGGAGTATTCACAATGAATTGATGTTAGACCTTATCAAAACTATCATCCATGATAATAATGTATTTGTGTATAATATATATATATATATATATATATATATATATATATACATCAAATAGATATGTTTTATATATATACATACATACATACATACATACTTTCTTCTTAGCTTACTAATACAGTGAAAAACTTTGAGCAAATTATTGAATGATGAACAAGACTTGTATATGTAGAGTTCATTCTATTTGGTCATGGTGTATAATTCCTTTCACACATTTCTGGATTTAATTTGCAAATATTGTATTGTGTGTACACCTAAGTTCTTGAGAGATATTAGTCTGTGGGTTAAATTTTTGGTATTGTCTTTATCTTATTTTGTTAAGACACAATTCAACTTAGAAATTTAGCTGAGACAGATTTCTTCCTCTCTATTTTTTGGAAGGGATCCACTACACTTAGTTTTATTTTCTGTGTGCATGACAGAATTTGTCAGTAAAATTGCTTGAACTGGAGATTTATTTGTAGAGGTTTTTAAACTCTAAATTCAATTTCTTTGTAATTATAGGACTAACTGAGTTATCTCTATCATTGTGGGTGAGTTCTAATGGTTTTAGAAAATAGTTGTTTTATCTAAGCTGAACTTGGTTTTGTAGATTTTTTCATAATGTTTTGTTTTTAAAAACACCTGTCCTTAGTGCATGAGCTGGCTGTTTAGAACCTGGAACTTATGTGGGGACACTTTGCTCAGCCTGGAAGGAGGGGTCTGGACTTGCCTGTACTGAATCTACCAGGTCGAGCTGAATCCCCAGGGGAGTCTTTGCCCTGGAGGAGATGGGAATGGGGAGAGGGGGGAAGATAGGGGAACCCATGGCTGATATGTAAAATTAAAACACAAATATCTGTATTAAAAAAAAATTGAAATAAAAAAAACACTTTCAAGAGGATAATATCTGTGGTGGGTTATTTTTAAAACACACTGTACAAAGTGGCATGCTTCATTGGTTTTTATGACTGCTTAGCTTGCTAATGATATCCTATGCTATGGTGTTCACATTTTGTACCTTTCCAGGAAGTGTAAACAATTTTCTCACGGGAACAGCACCAGTACTTTCTGCCTTGTTGTACCTTGTTCCTGCCAGTCTTTATGCATGCAGCTAAGTAGGGAATGAACATGGGCCTTTGAGGATAAGGGAGGTTTGGCTCATTAGCTGACATGTCATAAACCCAGGCCTAGAAACAAGACTTAATTCTACAGTGAGCTCAGGGCTGTATTAAGTCCTGAGATGAGTACTAAGCACATCATCAGAATACACTAAATAACCAGGTGTTATGGCTCACGACTGTCTGTAATTGTAGCACTACTGCCCTAATTTTCTGTTGCTGTGATAAACACCCTGACTAAAAGTAATTTGGAGAGGAAATGGCATATGTCATCTTACAGTTACAGCCAGTCATATGGAGAAATGAAGGTAGGACCTTGAAGCAGAAACCATGGAGGAACACTGCTTACTGGTTTGCTGTCAAGGTAATGTTCAGCTATTCCCTAAATAACCCAGGCCCACCAGTCTAAGGAAGGTACTGCCCACTGTGGACTGCATCCTGCTATATCAATAACTAACAAAGGCCCCACAAACATGTCCATGGTGTAATCTGATTGAGGCAACTTTTCAAGTGTGGCCCCTTCTTCCCAAGTATGTCAAGCTGAGAACCAATATCAGCCATCACACCTAGGGCAGCAGAGACAGAAGGCCACTCTAGTCTATGTAGTGAGTTCCATGCTAGTCAAGACTGCATAGCAAGATTCTATCTCAAAAAGGCAAAAAAAAAAAAAGAGAGAGAGAGAGAGAGAGAGACAACAATGAATATTAGATGTCATTACCACCCAGCAAGATAACTGCCCAACATATTTTTACCTCAGGCCAGTTTCATTCTTCAGAATTCTCCCTTCAGGCCTTTACATGTCTCTTTATACAATCATATTTTACATAAGGTAAGAGCTACTCAACCAAGTTATTCAGATATACAGTTTAAAAAATGTACAAATTTTACCAGAAATATGCAGCTAATGGTCTCTAGACTGCTGCATCATCCAATCCAACGGCAGCCTCAACCAGCTTCCCTATTCTCTCATTCTGCTAGAATCTTAAGGTGGGATTCTCTGCAGTTGTGGACCATCTCCTTCCTTTTCTCTAGTCATCTTAAACCCTTCCTCCCTCCTCACCTACCCCCCCTCCCTCTACCCTTACTTGTAAGAACACTCGACCCTACCTCATTTACAGTTACCTCATCTTACTACAGTCCTTCTGATGAAGGCACATAGGGAAAAAGTGGTGGCTTTCCTATTTCAGAGGGCACTCTAATATTTCCATGGTTTCAATCTTCTTGCAACTATAACTTGTAGGCAACACATGAGATGCACTTTTGGAACAAGGACTTAGGTCAAGTTATCTGAGTGTACAATTATGAGAAAGCAGCATCCAGAACAACACAGGACCCTCATCACTGTGAAGACTACCTTCTTGGCTCTCTTTGAGCATTGGTGTGCATGGGCTCACACTTGTGAGCTTGACTGTTATTAGGAGAGTGTGTGCAACATGTCCCAGCAGGGGATGAGCCAGTATGCTCTTCCCTTTGTCTCCAGCCAGTTGCTCTGCCCTTACTTATAAGGGAACCCACACCCTCCATTGTCCTGCAGATTTTGGACTTGCCAGGCCCCAAAATTGTGTAAGGCCCTTGCTTAACTCTCTTGACACAGTATAGATAGACAGATGACAGATGAATATATAGATATATAGATATATAGATATAGTAGATATAGATATAGATATAGATATAGATAGAGATAGAGGTAGTCAGATAGATAGATAGATAGATAGATAGATAGATGATATAAACAGATATGTATGGATAGTGGTAGATAATATCTACAGCTATTATGGAGAGATATAATAATGTAATATGTTCTCATCCTACTGTTCTGTCTTGAGAGCCCTGACTAATGTGCTATGTGAGCTGGCTCCAGAGCTGCTGGCACAGACAGAAACCAATAGCATTGACGAGGATTTCTCCCTATCCCTATGAAGTTTGGTTAGAGGGTGATCTTGAAATTCTGAAGAGAGCTGTCACAGGGGACTTCTTTGTCATCACCCTTACAAGATTTTGATTCCACTGCAGGTCAATAGTGACAGTACTGTGCTATCAAGGATTCCCAGCTGGAGGTGTGTCCACACAAGCCTTTAAGGCTTAACTTACCCTAAGGGGTTGCTGAGGGGCTCTGGCAGGCCTGAGCATGGCAAACACGGCACTGACAGGCTTTGCCTTTTACCTTCTCCCCCATCCCTCTCCCTTGCTAAACTGTTAGATTACATTCCTAAAGTTGGTCACCAAGGTCTACTCCCTTATTGGGCCACTGCCTCCTCCTGAGGCTGACTACAAGGTCCAGCTATCAAAGTATTGAAGTTCAGCAATCAAAATCCCCCTCTTGGATACCCTAATTAAGCTGTGCAATCAACTAAACACCTCATCCTAACACGGGGTTCCCCCCTTTCCTTTATAAACTGCCATTTACCTACGGACTACGTTTGTCTTCTCTCTATCCAGACAGTTCTTTGTCTTTCCAGGGACAAATATTCCTTCTTCCTCTCCCTTGTTCCTTTTACCTTCTCTCTCATCCTCTATCTCCTGTCTTTGTCTCTTATTCCCCGCCCTCTGTCCCCATGGGACAAATAATCTCCTTTGTGCTGACAAGTTGGTCTTGGGGCGTCTTGTGCCAATTCTGATCCTTTCATTTCTGATTTCTCCCTCCTCTTCCTCCAGAGGAGACCAACAGTACCTCTTCCAGGGTTCTGAGGAACCAGATCAAAGCAATTTTGGAGAGTGCTGTTTGTCAGTTTGTCATTTTCTAGGAGGTGTGGAACCCTTGTCTATCATCTGTAAAATGAGCACAGAGATGGCTGCCATCACGGACGGACATCTCCACAGGCATCATGGTGGAAGTACTTGGACTCCACCCATAGAGAGAAAAACAACCTTAAGCATCCCTTCTCTTCTCTGTCATTCTTGTTGCTCGAGGCATAGGAAACTTTTGCTCAGGGCTCAGTCAGCCGCTGACAGGATCTCAGCTTGAACTAATGCATGAGACCAACAGCTAGGAATTCTGTCCCCTCCCTGCACCTGGTTGCAGACTTCTCACGGGCCTGTAGGGTGTGGGGACAGTCATGCTGATGCTGCAGATGAACACAAGGATAACAAGAGAAGACATGCACACAAGGCAGCAAGCCCAGCGAGCAAAGTGCTCCTGAAAGGACAGGGTACTTCTAGACTACAGCTAGAACCGAGGGCATGAATGGGAACCCCCAGCTCTGCGGTTAACCTTCAGGTGACCTTGACCGGTCACCCAATAGGGGAAAACATCTTTTTCCTTCTTATTTTTGTAAAATGTGAACAGTATTATTGACCTGATGTCCCCTCCCATCATATATCTCAAAGAAATGTTTCTGTCATCTCCCCTGTGCTGTTGGTTAACGGCAAATCCTTGCACGTTGAAGCTTCAGCCTGGGCTTTATTGAATTGGGTTTTCTGAGGCCAGGAGTCTGTGTTCCAACAAGCATCCCAGGTGATTCTTAGTTGGAATGTTCTATTTTGACCCATTCATGTTTGTGTTATTCCAAGCACAAGATGTGAAACCCCAACTAATTCTAGACCTGCTGCACAGCCAACCAAAAAAAAAAAAAAAAAAAAAAAAACAAAAAACAAAAAAACAAAACAAAACAAAACAAAAAACTGAAGTGTCAATACATTTTTTGACGCCTGGGGAAAAACTGTGTTTTAGTTAATTGACTTGAACAGAATTGTACTGGAGAAAGGGAGTGGAAAGCATCTGAAATCTGTCATTGTTCCTTGTGTCCAAAACAGTTACAATGTGGAGCCCCGGCTGATGGCAGGTGACTACTGAGTCCAGAGAAGCTGTTAGCAGACCTGTAGACTATAGGGAATGGGGTGGTTTTAAACCATGGAGCTGTGAGAGAGTCATTGAGACAGCAACAGCTGGTTCCTACGAATGTCACTGAGAACAGTAACAATGGAGACATATTAAGACAGAATTGTTCATCTTCTGTCCTGTAATCAAAAGTCAGGCAGCAAGGAGAAATAGGGCAGGCTGGAGTGACCCATTGATTGTAGTGATAGATGCTGTATTCAAATGTCTCAGATTGGTCCAGATGCTGCTGGCATAGCCTCTTCCCCCACAGAGCCCTGTTTTCTTATCCCTCTGCAGGTTGTCCCCTCTGAAACATCTGCCAACGCCGAATGCTTTGCTCTTTGGAAGTAATTTCTAGAGCCATGATAATGTAGGAGGCGGGGGTCTACCGTCAGAAGTTCCTAAGGAGCCAAGCATGTTAGAAAACAGCATAACCCACACTATGTAAACACTGGCATTGAAAGTGGAGCGGAGAAGCTCCCAGCTTTGTAGCACAAACTACCCAAACGAAACTGTTATGGATGTTTTTGGAGCAGTTACACAAAACACAGTGGGTTTTTTGTTTTCATTGTTGTTTGAGTTTTTGTTTGTTTGTTTTTACTTGGAAGTCTTTTAGAATTTGATGGTTGGATAGGAACAATATGAGACATCTACATTAAAGAAAGGATCTGGTCTGAGCAAGTTTAGAAGCTCTGTTCTTGAAGACTAAATTTTGCCCCATATGCCCCTTTCATCAAGGCTCCGGTGGTTTCCCTATGACATCAGTTTGGTGTTAATAATGTAAGCAATAATTGTATCAGATAGGAAGTGAGGTTTCTATGAATCCTTGCTTATTCTTTTAGTCTAGCAGTACCCCCTGAAATGCATGGAAATCCACTAAAAACCTCTTCCACCAGGTTCTTAAGAAAGAACAGTTTGTTTTAAGAAGGTAGTATGAAAGAAACAGAGCAGATACCAAGGTTGTTTTACATCATAGTCCTCTCCACATCACTGCTGGACCTCTCTGGAATGGGGTCACCACACAAAATTGTAAGGATTTCCATCAGATCCCCATGAAAGTCCAGGCACCTGAGTAGACTCCATTCTCCAGGAGGGGTAGGGAGGATTGGACTTGGCAGGGCGGTAGAAAGGTTTCCTCTTCTCCCATGAGCTGGGAAGAAAACATGCAGAACTGTCTTCATTGCCCACCAAAGGTTTCAGTGGAAACCCATCCCACTGGCGGCAAGGAAGCAATGGTGGACAGTGCCCAGAGAGGAAGGTGTGCCAGGGATCACAGTTGTGTATCCTAGAGGGAGGAGCATGCTCTCCAGAGCCTGCCATTGCTGGTGAGCATCGCTATTGGCTAAAATGCCAGACACCAAAGTGGGAAACTGCCCTTTTCAGGGTAGGGAGTGGGAAGGGTCAGGAATGGAAGATGGCACCAGGAGTCCTTGAGTTGAACAATGCTCTCTGATTAGTGGGCTCCTCCAGGCATCCTGGTTCCATTGCTAAGTTGAGGAGGAATCCAATTCTGTGACATTCCTTAAGAATGAGGAAGCTGGGCATTCCACAAACGGCCTTGTATCGCTCTTCTTTCTCACCCCTGCACTTGAACATGTACCACTCCTCCTGTCTATGGGCCAAGGCAGTTGCCTACTATGAAGTTCAAGGGTCTTTCTGTCTACCAAAACAATAAATGAGAATTTAGAACAAGTAAATGTGTGGAAATTAAAACAAAACAAAACAAAACATGGTGAGACCAATTCTAATGATAGCCTCCGCCTGTGGGAAAGTTTTAGATGGCTGACCCTTGGAGACAAGTTCATTCTAAAAGTTCCCATCTGCACTGCCCAGGATGATGTTAATATCTGCCAACACCCCTAGACCAAACTCAACACGGGTGACTTTCCTAGTTAATTTGAAGCTTTGGGAGTATCACCCAAGCATTCCCTCTATTCCCTAAAGCTCTCAACAGCTGCCTGCTGGCCTGCCTCTATGGCTGTGCTGGAAAGAAAATGAACTCTGTGGGATCAGGTTTTCACATTCAATTACAGTTGAAATTAGGAACAGGAAGGAAGTTAGATATATTGAGCATCAACAATGAGCCAGGCACTATTCTAGGTTTTAAGAATATGGAACCTAAATTTGAATTTGAAACTGGATGCAAAGTTACATAAAAATAGGACAGTGAAGATAACTGGTAGAAGGATTTTACAGATGTTTCTGGAGACTCTGAAGACTCCATTGGGGCCTGGAACAGATGTGGCAATGGGAGAGGCTGCCCTTTACACGCCTGTTGTTTTTCTCACTAAAGCACCATGAGGGTTGTTGTCCAGAAGAGTCCAGACAAAGGCCCCTCGTCTGTTTTTAGATATGAAGACATTTGCTAAGCTGCTCTGAGAAATGTCCCCTGCTGTGAAACAGAGGGGCTGTTGATAGATTTCTAAGGAGGGATTATTGTATTATTCTCTTTGCTTGTCCTACTCAGTAAAAACGTTCGGATTTCTTTTTAAGACACATGTAGGATCATTCTTGTTGCGGGCCATGCATATGTATCTGTTTAATTTTAACTCCAGCTCTCCACCAAAAGGCAAGTTCATTTACTCAGAGCCTAGACAGAAGGCTTTCCCAGTCCTGACACCTTGCTTATTTGCTACTTAAAGTCTTTTGGAAGAAAAGAACAGATTTTTGCATTTTGTTCCCTTTCCTATTTCTGGGGGGAGAAAATTAAATCCTAATTTTTAAATCCAACTGTCCTAATTGGAAGAGGTTCTTGATCTATTTTGTTGCTGTCTGTTGATTGCTGGTAAGTGTCCAGTGCTCTTGGCCTCTGCCCTGTAGAGGATGCTCTCCAACCAATGTTCCGAGTCTGCCCCAGACTGGTTGGTTAGGAGGCTCACTGTAGCCTAGGAATCTCCATCGAGCCCCAGGTGACACACAGGGGCCTTTTTTTTTTTTTTTGGTTCTCCCTGGCGGTTCTGTCAGGTCGACATGGTTCACACAGCTTGTGTCTGTCCACACAGGGCTGCCTGGCTCCTCCTCCCTGCCTGCCCCAGAACACGCTAGGCTGAGGACTTGCAAGATAAGGAGGTACTAGTGTCCTTTACTTTAGTGACAGTGCGACTACCTGTCAGAAACCACTTTGGAGCGGATTTGTTTCAGTTTATTGTTTCTGGTGGGTTTGGCCATGGTCACCACTGTGCCTTAGGAAAGGCATGGCTGAGCAGCTCAGTTCATGGTGGTGGAAGTGTGTGTGGGAAGCTGTTTCCATGACAACGAACCAGGAAGCAAGGAATGGGCAGGAATAACAGACCCCCAAGGACCCTTTGCCAATGACTACCTGGGCCCCATCTCTTGTACTACCTAAAATGTCCCCAAAATAATGCCACCAGGTGAAGACCAAGCATCCAAACCAGGAGCCAGGGGTCGGGGGAACATTTCAGATGCCAAAGACAGAGAGCTCTGACAGGGACAGGGATGGGGGAGAGCTCGAGTTAAAAAGCAGTGTGTCTTCACAAACCGTGGTGATGGAGCTGACACCACCATCAGCTGGTTGGTTTAGGGATGGAGAAACCATTGAGATAGTAGACACCAGAGAGTGCTAAAGTGGAAGCTTCAGACAAGATATACTGGAGGGAATTCATTGAAGCAAAGAAGAGGCTTGTAACAGACAGCATTCAGAACCAAAAGAGGTTCAGAGAGCCCAGCCAGTAGGCCAGCCCAAGAATGAGGAGAAAGATGGAGAAAATTGGTTTGAGGGGGGAAAACCCATAGTGAGAGGCTAATTGGTGGCTTTTTGTTTTGTTTGTGGGGTTTTCGAGATAGTTTCTCTGTGTAACAGCTCTAGCTGTCCTGGGACTCGATTTGTAGACCAGGCTGGCCTTGAACTCAGAGATCTGCCTGCCTCTGCCTCTCCTGAGAGCTGGGATTAAAGCCATATACCACCACACCCAGCTAGTTGATGGGTTTTGATTGGTAAGGTCTCCAGTCTCCTTCTTTTGTTCATATTGAACATTGTTGTTATTTTAATATAGGAACTTAAAAGCATGGAGCCATTCCAGTCTGATAGCCTAGGGGAAGTGTGTGTGTGTGTGTGTGTGTGTGTGTGTGTGTGTGTCTGTCGCGCGCGCGCACATGCACCCCTTTAGCTGGATTTCAACGTTTTTTAGAAGATACATGAGTTCTTTGCTATAGCTCTCACATCTTGTGTTGTCCTCACTGGCTGCTTCCTTACTGCACACAACTGTATTACTTGCTGAAATAGTGAGGAGGGACAGACAAGAGGGGGGAAGATCAGACTTCCTTCACGCTTCGACTACACTTTACCAAAGCCTGGAGGAGAAGCGCTGTGGCTGAGCTGCCCAAGATCATCAGATTTGGAAATGAGCATGGAGGTGGTGCTTCTTTCTACTCATAAAAGGAGTATAATTCGCATTAAAACATAGAGACGTGTATCATTTGTAGTCTCCTAAATATGCGCAAGAGGTCCATGAAACAGAAAGTTCACAGCCAGAGGCTTAGGAGAAGTGGACCCAGCTATAGCAGACCTTAAAAGGAACAGAAATGCCCTGTCTGGAGACAGGGTGCTCTCTGGCCCTTTCTTTGTACTGGCTGGGGAAGTACTCACAGAGACTGTGGACCTAGGAGGAGATTCACACACTCTCTCTCTCTTTGTTGTTGTTATTGTTTTGGTTTTTCTGTAGACCAGGCTGGCTTTGAACTCACAGAGATCCACCTACCTCTGCCTCCTGAGTGCTGGGATTAAAGGCATGTGCCACCACCTCTGCCCAGCTTGGGAGAAGACCCTTGCATGCCTGTTTGACTCAGAGAAGTTGCTATGAGAGGACTTTGTAAAGAACACACAGTTTTTCGGAGGGAATGATTAGTTCCTTGGAATCAGAAAGAGGTCCTTAGGAATTAAAAATTCTCATGGGATATCCTTGTCTGGATAGAACAGAACAGGTTTGATTCACATGAGTAAGTTAAAAGGCCAGGGATGGGGATTTAGCTCAGTGGTAGAGCGCTTGCCTAGCAAGTACAAGGCCCTGGGTTCGATTCTCAGAAAAACAAAATTATTGCCAGGTGTTGGTGGCGCATGCTTTTAAACCCAGCACTCGGGAGGCAGAGGCAGGTGGTTCTTTGTGAGTTCGAGGCCAGGCTGGTCTACAGAGCAAGATCCAGGAAAGGCACAAAGCTACACAGAGAAAGCCTGTCTCGAAAAACAAAACAAAACAAACAAACAAAAAAAAGGCCAGCATGCTCTAAAGTAAAGCCCGGTCAGTAACGCCAGCAGAGGGACCCACACCAGAGAAACGTGCCCCGTTGCACCGTGGATGGGATAAGGAAACAACACGTCTTGACAGAATAACTTGAACCATGGAGGCAAACTGGACAACACAAATGCAGAGGTGAACATGAAAGATCAGGAGGTAAGGGCAGGTGATGAGAGAGGGCTGGCAGACTCAGGAGAGAAGCCACTGTACGGAATGGGAGCAGGATCAGTGCAGGAGGCACTATCGGGAGAGCAGGGCGGAGATGAGCGCAGATGAGCGAGTGATCCACGGTGATATTAAAGAGGCAGAGGAAGCCAGCCCTGGGAACACTCGAGTTCTCTGGAAAGTCAAAACAATAATCTGTGACACACATTCTAAAACAGAATTCAGAAACAGTCCCCGAAATTGAGCAAGACTCAGAATCAACTTATTGGCCGTTTCTGTGCCGCTTATCAGGAAGCTTTGTCTTAGCATGGCTTCCACGTGAGATGGTGTCTATAGAGTTGTTGGACCTATAGGGTGCAGCATTTGGACAGTTGCGCACAACACATTAAGTCGTGCACAAGAAGAACAAAACTTGGGGTGAACTCAGATTTTGTCAAAACAGCACTCACCGAGAGAAGAGGACAGAGAAACATTTAGAAGATATTTAAGGAAAGTGCAAAGCAAGAATTTTATATCATCCAAGCTGTTCCACAATTATAAAGGCTATGGAAAAACACTGAACATACACGCTCTGCTGGGGAGAAACACTTTGAACATACAAGAGCTTGGAAAGCATATCTCTGAACCCTCCAGAGGGAACAACCGGAAAATGAACTTTGACCAACTGAGGATTGACTTAAGGGAGCATTAGCCAAGAGTTTTGACTATAAGAAAAAATTGACCAGATTTAGGCTCAGAGCTAATGTAAATTGGTGAGTGGAATTCATGACAGAGTGTAGACCTTTTGTGTCCTGACAAGGTAGAAACAATTTGACAGGAATTAGAACTAGAGTCATTAATGCACTGATAAAAATCAAGGACACGGGCAATCATTTAAAGCCGAAGAATCAAGTATCAAGGATGTGTGGGTCCATTTTCTGTTACTATAGCACACTTCCTGAGGCTGGTTAAATTCTGGAGGTTCAAAGACATTGTGTCTGTATCAGCATGGCTCTGGTGAAGAGCTCATGGTGGGTGGCACATGTGACCATATGAATGAGAAGATCACACCAAGACTTGTCCAACCTTGTGACCTCCCGCTGGAAATCTCATCCTTTAGAGGCACTGCAGAAGCTCAGAGCACCACCCTGAGGACCAGGCTTGTGACACCTGAACCATTCGGGGACAGACCATACGTAAACCATAGCAGCATGTTAAGTGTTGAAATTCAAAGTAAAAAAATTAACAATGGCAGCATTAGCCATAGCAGAGGTAGAAGGAAGAGAAGGGATATTATTTTATGCTAAATGCCAGAACTTAATTCTCTTCTTTAGAGGTCCGTCTTCCTCCTCTTTCTTCTCTCACTGGATCTGGTGCAGTATGTTGAAAGATTTTAAATGGCTGCACAGAGAGCAGAATTGTATGAGAGGTCTTAGATGCATTCATCTACCATATCAAGGAATATAAATTGATGCACCTATGAGAACAAAGGAGTATCAGGCTGTATCATAAAGTGACATTTGATTTAAGTGGCTTAGAAGAGGCACACCTAAAAGCAAGTGAACCACAAAGGTTGGACTTGAGAAGAGTAGACAGGCATTCACAGAGCAAGGCAGTGTTGTCAGTCAATAAATAAAGATTAGGACACAAAATATGACAGAGAAAGAATTGTTGCAATGTTAAAGGATACACTGCATACCAACAGTCTGTAAACGTAGATGCACAAAAATCACACAGCCACAGCACTCACAAGGTGGAAGGTACAGAGGTGCAAGGAGTCATGGGCATGTGATGCCAGCAAGAACCCTTCCAAATTTACGTCAAGTTAAACAACAAACTAAGCAGATTTAAAGAAAGCTTATTTTGATACATGTCAAGACCTATATCCCCAAAATGGAGAATTTGCCCTCTTTTCAAGGACCAATGGAACATCAGTGAGCGCTTACCAAATAATTGCCTATAATAAAAATTTCCAACCATTTATCAACATGAAAATAGTTAAGGAAAAACCCTCTGATCATAATATGATTAAACTCTGTTGGTAGTGAATCAAGAGACCAAAAGAATTAAAT
Organism: Onychomys torridus; assembly: GCF_903995425.1. NCBI lineage: Eukaryota > Metazoa > Chordata > Mammalia > Rodentia > Cricetidae > Onychomys > Onychomys torridus. Next base: position 33,985,573 of record NC_050460.1, on the reverse strand, counting down.
GTTCCTTCTAACTAAAACTTAAATAGAAACAACTCTCTTAGACAATTGTTATGTCAAAAAAAGAGCTTGAAAACTGTGTGTATAGCAGAGCCCAGACAGCTGGCTCAGGGGTTGTGATGATTTGCTGCTCTTCAGAGAGTGCCGTTCCTGGCACCCACCACACAGGGCAGCTCACAAGAGCCTGTACCTTGACTTCCTGATCTCTTCTTTTGGCTTCTGAAAGTACCTATATACACTCCCACAGACACATATACATCAGTAAAAAGAAAAATAAATCTTATTGAAAAGGCTATTAACAGGCCTGAAAGTCTGTCCTACAGCAATGGGGACAGGAGAATTACACCCTGACATGCTTATCTCAACACAATTAGGAATAGTGAAGAGTATTTTCAACACTGTCCTCAGTTTCCAAAGTCTTGAGTATTTTAAAAGCCAATCTCAATCACCAACCTAAATGTGTTATTTACACTGAATTATTGAGGCATACTTGATGCAGAAAGAACTGCCTATTGCCAACATATGTACTTTATGGAACCGAGACATGTGTAGGCAGCTGCAAACCTATCACAGGATCAAGAGAGTCAACACACTTGTACCCTCTAAAGTTTCCTTCATGTACTCTCACCATCTGCCCCTTGCCTCTCCCAGACCTGTCCCCAGCTTCTGACCTACTTCCTGTCAATAGAGTTTAGTTTGCAGTTCCAGAATTCCAAACACACAGAAGCATTACGTGTGTATTTTTGGCCTGGTGCCTTTCACTCAATATCACTACTTCAAGATTCACTGGACATATTTACAGATGTGATGGTATGGTGTCTGGGATGTGTACCTCAAAATTATCTAGAGGCATGTATGGGTACACTAAAGACAAACTATGAACATGTATGTCTGCTTATACACACTAACAACTAAGGTTGGTTGTAAAGTAACAGTTACCATATTAAAGATCGATTAAAGACAGAAGATACATTATACTATTCTGACAAATGAGTGCTTTGGTTTTTCTAAAAGAAAAGAGTTTATAATAATAAACTTATATTTTTGAGACAGGATCTCTCATTATCCTTAACTTCACTGTATTGGCAAGGCTGGCTGGCCAACAAGCATCAGAGATCCACCAGCCTCCCCAGAGCTGGGATAACAATGTGCACCACTATGCCTAGCCTTTTTTACGTGACTTCTGGGTATTAAATCCAGGTCCTCATGCTTGCATGGCCAACACTTCACCAACAGAGCCATATTTCCAGGCATAAGAAGACAGTTTTCAAAATAATGTATGCTCACCTTGCTTTTCTTAAGCTGTTTTACATAATATTCATATCTGGCTTGTCTTGAATTCCTAACTCTTATTTTTAAAAATAAGTTTTCTTTATTTTGTTCTTCGAGGATTTCAGATCTACTGAAAAGCAGAGCAAATCCTCCATTTGATTTAAGTTTTTTTTTTTTTTCTTGGAATACCAGTTATAGGACATCACAGATATTTATGGCTGAAGGAAGGAGATATGAGCTACCTGGATGATTTTTGTGAAAAATAATAGCTTGTGGGATCAGCACCTGATGAGGAGCCATGTTTCCTGGTAACTGAGGGACTGATTTGCAAACTTGGCAGTCTCATTTCCCAGAACAGGAAGCAGGAGGAAGAATGTGGGCCAGAGGGAGTAAAGATAAGAGCTGTCCATGAAATCTGGTGATTTAAACACAGTAAACACTAAACTGGAATGTGTGCATACATTATTTCTCCATTAGAATGTTATTTAAGTCGACAACTATACTACTTTGAATGCTCCTGATCTCTTATGATGAAATATTATTTAAAATCACTAAAAGCAAAGAAGACAGAGCCAAAGTGTGCTCTAGCTTCCTTTAGTGCTAATGAGAAATTTTCTGTCCTGGAGAGCTGGTCAGATCTTCTTTCACACCAGTGGATCTATGTGTGTCCTAGTTTCTCCCTGAGAAAAGGGAACACTAAGATTTGCTTCTCTAGTTAATATGCATTAGGCCTGGCCATCCCTATGTGGATCTGTAGAATGCCTGGTGGTAGACTTCTATATCTGAAAGTGCTTGAGAACTCTTGCCTTCCAGTGTAGAGTGTCCTTGGCTTGGCCAAAGCGCCAAGGGATGACATTAGGAAGAAGGTAAGCAGAGGCACAATGGCGTTCGCCCTCTAAGAATGCTTGTTCCTGTGTTGGCCAGTGACTCCTGGCCATGGGGCCTGCCCTGGAACGTGGTTGATATACTCAGTGACACTCCATTGGAGAAAACCAATTTTCACTTTCCCAGTAGGCATCAATTGCAATCCAGCCACCAAGCCACAAGAAGCCCAAATTAGCCATGTGGGAGACCATGTGAACTGAATGAGAAGGCCACCCACCCTAGCCTTCCAACTGCCCCACCAGTCATGTGGACTAAGCCATCCAGCAACCTGACCCTAGGGCCATGAGACACCCCAGAGATGACAGAAGAAACTTGGGAGGCCTCCTCAGCTCACTGACTCATGATGAAGCAAAGGTTTCAAGGTCTTGCATAGCCTTCCATAAGGGAGAGAATTGGTATACACGTCATTGTGTGCATCTCCGTCTTTGGAAAGTCAGTGTACATTTTCACAGGTAAACCACCGAGTGGGAGGAAACAAGACTTCTGTATAAGCTGTTTGCTTGCAGTCCCAGGCTAGATTTTTAAAAATCTCTCTTGCTCATGAATTTCCTTGTGTAGGAGCAGCTGCCTGACAGATGGCATAGGCAAGGATGCCCAAAAATGGGGATGCTGGAAAGGCCTTTGCATAAAGGATGCTAGTCTGGGTTGAGATGACTGACTGTGGCTTCTCAAGATGACAGAACCCCAGGACAGACTCAATCATACCCTACAGAGTCCACTCCCAGGCCCTGCTGAGGACTAGAGCGGCACGGATGGGAGGAGAAGACCAGCCTGGGTGAGGCAGCTGCAGAAGAATTGGAATTCTTGGTCCTGCAGTGAGCTCACCATGGTCTAGGATGTGTTGGCCTTCAGATGCCAGGTGAGGGAGCAGAGCTAAAAGAGCAGATGAAGAGGGGCTTCGTTTTCGGGGAGGCTGGGAATGTCTCACCATGTGGGCCTGGGCAGCAGCATATGTATAATCACAGCAGGGCCCCAGCTCAGAAGGGAAAGCCAAAGAGAATGGAATGATTCCACGGGAGCTCTGCCCTTCTGTGCTTTGCAATCGTTTCCTGTGTATATATTCTTCTCCTGAGCGAGTGAACTTGTTCTAGCTCACCGCAGTGGGTGCAAACAGACCTCACCCACCATTTCCTGGGTGTGGGTGCTGTGGGCAGACACCAGAGGGATTTTTTAAAAGAAGCTGTGCTATTTAGGGCGTTAGGATCTGCTATCATGCCAAGGCAGCAATATGTCTGCCCATGAGAACTTCCCACCATCCAGCAGAGGAATGCCATTTCCAGGGCTCACATTGAGTCAATACGCCTTTCTGGCACATTCCTCCCGTGAAGTCATTCTGTGATCTCCTTTCCAGTGAATTCCCATCTCAAGGGCGGGAGCATGCGCCTCATCTTCTGATGTGACACTTAGACCCCAGCCAGATTCTACTCCAAACGTCTCTAGAGTTAGGTTGACGCCAAGAGCGGGCAGGGTCAGGATGTTGTGCTCACATCTGCAGGCAAGTGAGACATTTGCCAAGAAGGTTCTAGATCTGCTCTATTCCTCTGGATCACAGGATGAAAGAGAAAACACAGGAAATAGGGCTTGGTGGCTGAGCAGGAAGACAGCTCTGACCAGAACAGAGCCTATGTGCTCATGAGGAAAATGAGAGGTCATTCAGAGAAGACTGTGGAAGGCTATTTTAGGGAAAGGGAAGGCAAAATGGATGTCAGCAGACAAGCTAGAATGGACCTTCAACCATTCATATATATATATGAAAACTCAGAGGCAAAGCCCTATTTTTAGAGACTATTGTGTGAGGCCAAGGCCGGGAATAGTGAGTGGAATGTTCTTCTGACAATGATACCTGCTAAATAGGGGGAGAAGGTAATGAGGGCAAAAATAATCAGTTTTCTCTCCTCCAAATTCAGGGTGTTCGAAACAGAGCCTTCTGAAACACCACCCCGTCAAAGGAGCAGCAGCTCCCTTCCTGCCTTTCATCTGAGGACTCCCACCAGGTTACCTGTGCAGGAGGACAATTTGGCAGCCTGGCAGCCCCAGTTTCCTCTGGTCACCTTGCTCAGGGCCCCCGCCGTTTGGTTGAAAGACTCCAGAGTTCAGTATGCAGGAGAACAAGGCAGGAAAATGCTGAGTCCTGGCCCAGCCATAGAGTGTCAGTTCTGCTGATCCAGGACCACTAATCTAGATCTGGCTTTGCTCTACACTCCCTGGCAACTATTTCCAAAAGACTGGGTTGCCTGGTGGCCAGGGGACCTATAAACTGTGCTCATGAGTTGAGGAGTTTGAGACTCTGGGGATCAGTGGTAACAAGTGATGAGACCCTGGGGATCAGTGGTAACAAGTGATGAGACCCTGGGTCCCAGAGTCTAGCTGGCTCTTTGAGTAAGAGGCTGACCTGAAGGCTGTGACCACTGTCAGTTAAAACAGTGCTCAGGTCAGAGAGAACACCCACCTCTCTCTCTCTCACCCCTCCCTCTGAACCACAGCATGAAAGGCTTTCTAGTTTTCTCCTTCAACCATGGCCTCTTAGCTTCTTTTCCTGTGTCCTGATAAGACACCCCAATGCAAGGGAATTAGGGCAGAAGGGACTTATTTTGGCTCACAGTTCAAGGTTAGTGTCCATCATAGCGGGGAAGTCACCACTGCAGGTGCTTGAGGGAGCTAGTCACATGACAGCCATAATCAGGAACGCATGCTCGTGCTCAGCTGACTTCCTTCATTTCATATAGTCTAGGATAGCAGCCCTGGGGATGAGTACCACCCACAGTACACAGGTCTTCTCACTTTCGTTAGCCTAATCAAGATAATCCACCCCCGCCACAGGCATGGCCAGAAGCCTGTCTCCCAAGTGACTCTAGATTCTGCGGAACCAACAACACTAAGCATCACACACAGGGAAAGTGTGGCTAAACAAAGATGTTATTATAAAATGACTTATGCAGAGATAAAACACTTAGCCCAGGGCTGGAGAAAGACCCTAGTGGATGGAGACAGGCACAAAGATGCTGTAGGTGTGTGGTTCAGTCAGGGTTGACCAGGCTCTTCCAGGCTGGGCAAGGGACACACAGGAGCTGGTGTCTGTGCAGACTAGCTGAACCAGGAAAGAAGCAACCGCTGCCAGGCATAGAGTGAACCCAAAGGGTAGATGAAAATGGCTTCCTAGTATTCAAATGCTAATGTAGGATCTTTGCTTTCATCCACATTGAAGGTCATTATCAGAAAGAGCGAGGCTGAGGTTTACCAAGTCACACCGTGTGATGGCCCTTCCATGACTTTGTAACAGGACTCAAAACGATGTGCCTTACTATGATCTCATCCATATAGTACCAAGCCTTCTTTTGACCTCAGTATTGGATCTCCTGGGAGTGTCTTCTCTATTCTTTACTCTCTGAAGTGGCAAAAAGTCCGGACCACACCCAGGTCTACTAAATGAGAATCTCCAGTGGGTAGGACCTGGACTCCCTACAGATGCTCCGGTATATAATGAATAATGATAAGCAGGACTGGCTGTTCCTATTGCCATTATTTAGAGGCCTGTTCTCTTACTTGGAGATCTCCCCTCTACTGGCTTCATTCCCAGGAAGCCTCTGTCTAGGGAGGAGACAAAGATGACCAAACCCTCAACATGGTCCCACAGAAACTATTTTCAGAGGCAAGAGCACCCTGTGCAGGGTCACACAGCCCCTGACCTGTGTCTGTACAGCAGCCGAGGTATCAGCTGCACACTTAGGGATGTGCTGATTAGCCAGGCTGATCTGGTGCCATCTCTTGGCTGAGCACAGCAGAGACAGTCACATGGTGAGAAGGAGAAGCAGAGACCAGTGAATAGCAGTCTGTCTGGAGACTAGAGGGATCATGCCCACAGCCAATTTGGCCAACTTCCTTCTTGGCACTTTGCACACGTGTGTGCCTCAGGCACTTGCAGACAAGTGCTGAGAGAACACTTTTAAAATACCACCAACATCTTACAAGCTGTGTCTCTGTCACCATCCCCCCCCCCCCCCCCCCCCCCCAAGAGGAGGGGAGAGCATCCTGGCAAGGTATATGCCTACTCTGATTCGCCAGCTAGTGTGTGGAACTGGGAGCTGGCGTAGGATTCTGATGCCAGACAGCTCCAGCTTGCAGGACTGCCATGGACATGAGGCATCCCTGCTTTCTCAGCTTAGCCTCAGCTGATGGTTTGGTCCCGAGACAGCCCTTCCCCTTTGGAGGCATTCAGAAGAATGGTTTTCATGCCATGGACACTTATTAGCAGTTTCTGAACGGGACAAACAACTTTCCACTGGACATCAGACTGTTTGTTGGTCCCTCTTGGAAAGATCCCCCAGGTTTGCTGGCCGTGAGGACCATGTTGGACTTTCAGACTCGAAGGCAATGCCACCAGCTGGGCTGAATGCTATGCAATAATTCATAGGGAAAATAAATTATTTCATGTAGAAAATTCCCCCTGCCTCTGTTCTTCATCCTCCTGAGAGTTAAAATTCTCTAGAACTAGGGTGATGACTCACTCAGTGGGTAAAGTGCTTGCCATATAAGCATGAAGGCTAGAGTTAAGATCCTAGGCACTCGGGTAAATGGTGGCAGGCAGATTAGTACTCTGGAGGTGCAGATAGAGGATGCCGGGAGCAAACTGGTGAGCTCAGCTCCAAAAGAGAGACCCTGACATGATATTTAAGGTAGAGAGCAATTGAGAAAATTACCCAACTCTATCTTGTCTCTCCACTCCTCACAAACACGCAGGTGCCCACACACAAGCATTGTACATACACATTTGCACCAACAGGCAAAGCTATGCACGTGCCAGCACATGTTTATGTGTACACATGGTGGTGGTGGTGGGGTTTAAGTATCTCTGAAGGAAATGATAAGACCCCTGGTGACCATATCCTAATCCCTCAGGAAAGCACACACTAGGTGTATCATATTTATGTTGTTGTCACTGTTAAGAAGTACCAGAGGTTGGGAAGTTTATGAAGAAGTGAGGGGTTTTTGTTGTTGGTTTTTTTGTTTGTTTGTTTTGTTTTGTTTTTTTTTTTGGCTCACAGTTTTGGAGACTGAAAGTCCAAGGCACGACAACCAAAGCTTAGCTTTCTGTGAGGTTGCACTAGAACCCAGCAGACACGTCATGCTAAGGGTAGGCACAAGAGGGACAGACCACATGATGAGACCAGAAGCCAGAGACACCCAGATGTTTTTGTCACAACTTGTTCTTGAGGGCACACACTCACTTTGCAAGACCAGCATTGACCCCTTCCAAGAGCAGATGCTAGAAAGACCTGTGACCTTATTCCCTCCCACTGGGTCTCATGTCTGAGGGGTTCCATCACCTCAGTGCTTCATACTGGAGAGCAAGCTTCCAACACAGGAGTCCTTGGGGACAGTCAAACCATCCCCAAATCGTGGTAGAGGGGTGCCTGGGTTAGAACCTCAGGTCTTGATTTCACCCACCCCACAGTGCATTTCCCCTGGCCCTCTGTGTTTCCACCCATCCATCCTGGCCATTTTATTACCTCTAAAGTGCATTCTGTGCTTTCATGATTTTTCATCACCTGGCTGTGCTATCAAGACTATGTAAAACTTTATATAAAGACTCCAAATGCTCCTTTTAAATCATCCTCTTGCAGGCTTTCACTTTTTATATTATACCTAGCATGCCTGTCTCTCTATGAATAAACAAACCACTCTCCGAGCAGGAAGAGAGCGTGAGATGTCTTTGTTGTGGTGGTAGCTCTTGGCGGAGGCGCTGTGACTTGTACTGTGAATACATTTCCACCTTCCTTCTGACAGCAGCGAGAGTTCCAGACCACGCCCTTCGGCACGCAGATGCAGAGCGGGAATGCACCCCTGAAGAGGCTCACCTGCAAGCTGTCTGCCTGGCATCTTGGTCCACAGTTTCCAAGGTGACTGACAAGGTGCTGCTGGGTTCTGTCCAAAGCCGTAACAGAGTGAGGCAAGGCACCGAGGATGTAAGTGGGCAAGCTGTTAATGAGCATGGAAGAAGGAAGGACGGTGTACCACATATGGCTGGCAGGTGACAAAGAGGACATCCTGTCCCATCATTACATCAATTTAGGCATGGCATTTAATAGCAATATAACATGTATCTACCTTGAGGAAAAGCACAGTATGGCTTGAAAAATTTTAATTTGTGATTTTTTCCCCCCAGAAAATTAGAATATTCTAATTATTTAGCAGTCTCATTTCTGGTTAACATACCATATTGCTAACACCAGCACAAAAACCCTACTGCTCCAAACTGCCTATTTTTTTAGGGATAGGAGAGAGGATGTGTGTGTGTGTGTGTGTGTGTGTGTGTGTGTGTGTGTGTGTCTGTGTGTGTGTGTGTCCCTGCAGGTGTGTGCATATGTGCACACAGGTGCATGTGTGTAAGCCACAGGACCTTATGGTCAGCACCATTCCCTAGGTAGGAGCTCCTAAACAGTATAAGAGAAGAGAAAACAGGCAGGCAGGCAGGCGAGGCACAAAGCTACACAGAGAAACCCTGTCTTGAAAAACCAAAAAAAAAAAAAAAAAAAAGAAAGAAAGAAAGAAAAAAGCCAGGCAGGAGGAAGGTTACTTGACATTTGCTGGCTTGGCGTTCCCTCTTGGGACTGAGTTGACTTATTTGTTTCTGCTGCTGATATCAGAACCACGTTTCCAAGTTTCTATTACGAACTAGGTATCATTTGCTTTCTAAAAACCTTCCAGATTTGGGCCACCAAAGTGGGACTGCTGGGGAGCCCAGCCTTGAGGACTGAGCAACTGTTAGGTTGTTGTCACCTAGTGAGAGAGAGAGAGAGAGAGAGAGAGAGAGAGAGAGAGAACGAACACTAGTGTGGGACTACTCCAGCTGCTGAGGCACCCCGCCTCAAGGACCAAGCAACCACCTGCTTCTCGGCCCCTTCAGGGTGGTGCAGCTGTCCTTTCTGTCCCTCTAGAGCCATGGTTCTCAACTTGTGGGCCGTGGCCCCATTGGCAAACCTCTAGCTCCAAAAATATTTACATCACGATTCATAACAGTAGCAACATTACAGTTATGAATTAGCAACAAATGATTTTATAGTTGGGGGTCACCACAACATGAGGAACTGCATTAAAGGGTAACAGCAGCAGGACGTTGAGAACCACTACTCTAGAGTACCTGACTGAGACACCCACTCTGTTCCAGGTGCTTACATGGACCTCTGAAGAGATTCCTCTTCCCAGGAGCTGATATAGTGGTATGGGAACCAATCAGGAAGTGGGAACAGGTTCTGTGACACTGGAGAGGCAGAAGGCTACAGGGTCATAGGAAGACAGGAAATGACAGAGCAGAGTGGTTCCTGGTGAGGTGAGGACAGGCCCAGGACTGAGCATGCTGATGATAGCTGAACCGAAGGAAGGTTATAGGAATGGAGGAGAGCCCAGCATGACAAGGCTGAAGTGCTGAGGGACCAATGAGTGGACAGCTGTCTATACCAGGCTTTTTCTTTTAGGCCACCACCCAGCTCCCAAATCATGACCCAGAGACGACTTACTAGTTTTGTATGCTTGGCCTAGCTTAGGCTCGCTCCTGGCTCACTCTTTTTCTTAACTAATTAACCCGTTTCTCTTTATTTACCATTTGCCTTGGGGCTTTTTACCTTTTCTTACTTTCTTGTTCTATGTCTGGCTCCTCCTCTCAATCCTTCTCCTGAGCCTAGATTTCTCCTCCTATTTATTCTCTCTACCCACCACCCCTGCCTATCTTTTCTCCTGCCTGGCTATTGGCCATTCAGCTTTTTATTAGATCAATCAGGTACCTTAGGCAGGCAAGGTAAAACACCTTTTCATAATTAAACCAATGCAATATAAACAAAAGTGACACACCTGTACACTGTTAAAGTAATATCCTTTAGCATAAACAAATGTAACACATCTTTGCCTAGTTAAAATAATATTCTACAATAGCTGTGTGTGCCGTGAAGCTGGAGTCTTGGGATCAGGGGCCCATCCCCTAGGGAGTGTGAGGCAGAGGCTTGGGCACTGTCAAATGGAGGGAATAAAACAGATAGGAATGGGTACCAGAGAAGGGTTGAAGGAGAAAGGCTGGAAACATTGAGGTGGGTGGGAACTGAGCCACCCACTGACCAAGTTTCTGGTGTCTATCCAATTACAGCACACTGAGGCTTCTGAAGTCTGCACTGTGGCCAGGAATTCAGCTTAAAAGCCTCCCTCTGGCTGCAGAACTGTCTTGTCTTGTCAGGTAGTTGGGCCTTCCTGAGAAGAGGGTTCTGCAAAGGCCCTGTCTAATAAGCTGCCAGGCCTCATTCTGAAGGTAAATGGCTGTGGAAATGATACCTTTCAGGGAAGATCCTTGACGGGTATTGAATCCACTCATGAAGTGAGTGGCAATTATCTGGGGCAAATTGTAAAAATACTACCGATATCTACCAACACACAAGTGCCTAGGCCTGGTCATCAACACACCATTTCCTTGCTCTCTCAGGTTGGCTGACTCTGGATGGAGTGAGATGTGACATGGTAGAATTTCAGTTGAAAGTGCTAATTTGTATCTTGTCTTGATGTTCTCTTTTTGGTGACACGTTGTTTTTATAATCTCCTTTAATAGTTTAGATGAGAGTTTCGTTGTTCATTGGAGTGTATTTAAACTAGTTGATTGAAAATCATTGCATTGCCTGGGGCTGTAAAGATGGCTGGGCAGTGAAGAGCATAGACCTAAGTTTGATTTCCAGTGCCCAAGTCAGGTGGTTCACACAATTGCCTAGAACTCCAGTTCTAGAGGATCAGAGAACTTCTTCTTGACTTTGTGGGTACCCATACTCATACATGCACATACCTACATACAGACACAGACTCAGACACAGACACTGACACGCACACACACACACACAGACACAAACAAAGACACAGAGACACACACACACAAACAGAGAGAGAGCGAGCACTTTTTAAAATCTTAATTAAAAAAATGAAATCTTTGTCTATACTTTTGTGACAGCCTTTATTCCTTAATATGGATCACTTCATTGTTTTAACAAATATTTAATAAAAAATTATTGTAGTTTTAAAGATTTATTTAATTTATACATATGAATGTTTCACCTCTATGGATGTGTATGCATCACAGGTAGGCCTGATGCCCACAGAGGCCAGAAAAGAATATCAGATCCCCTGGAATTGAAGTGAAAGTCACCATGTGGATGCTGTGAAGCAAACTCAGGTCTTCTACAAGAGTGGCCAGTGCTCTTAACTGGCCCCATATTGTCCTCTTTCATTCTGGTGAAAATGTGCTATTTTAGGTAATTCATTACAATGGCTGAACATTGACTCTGCACCCATTCTTAGAGAACTAGACTTTCTCTTTTGCCTGTCTCTTTGATCAGTTGTCTAGTGACTGAGCTGAACCAGCTCTGTGCTATCTATTTGTGTCCTATGCACCGTTATGCCTCCAGGCTGTCTCGTGGATGGCGAGTTGGCACAGGCTAGCGTCATCCTGAAAGAGGGAACCTCAACTGGGAAGATGCTCATACTGGACTTGTCTGTAGGCAAGCCTGTGATGCATTTGCATCTTCTTGATTGATTGATGCGGGAGGGCCCAGCTCACCTGTTGGTTGTGCCACCCCTAAGCTGGTGGTCCTTGGTGCTATAAAAGAGCAAGGTAATACTCCTCCACGGCTTCTGCTTCAGTGCCTTGCCCTCAGTGACGGGCATTATCTAGAAGTGTAATATGAAATAAAGCCTTTCCTCCCCAAACTGACTTTGGACATGGTATTTCAACACTGCAGAAGAAACTCTAAGACAGCCTCTAATGACATTGTTTCATTATTCCCCCTTATTTTAATCTTTTGGTTTATTTGGAGTTTGTTCCGGACCACCAGAAAATCCTTGTGTTTCAGCCCCTCAGCCTGCAGATCTTGTCTCGTCTTTACTCTATGTGGCTTCAAGACTGATGTTATCATTGAAGGACTTTTTACCTTGTCCGGTGTTAATGCTGAGGGTCCTGGCTTGGTCCAATTCTGATCACTGCAGAAAAGGTACACGGACAGCTTCCCAGACGACCAAAACTTATTTAATTGATCATTCTGGCTTTCTAGAAGTTTCCCTTGGGTGGAGAGACATGTATTGCTCCGCCAGTGTTTTCCCAGTTGTGGTTAAGCCCAGAGTGAGGTCTTTTCGTGATGGATTTGTATGTGCTATGTCAGAAACATAGGTGAACACATTTGTGTCTGCCCACAAGGTTCACAAGCTGCTTCTGTTTTGTTGGCTGCAGTGTACCAAGTAATCCTGATTTCCCTTGCCAGCTGCTGTTAGGCAAATACAAGTTCTTCTTTTCTAGTGTAATTTACTAATATCTAATCACATATTTCACAGTCATGTGTGGGAGCCCATTTTCAGGTTCCTCGTGGCTTTACTCAGCAGATCTGCATAGAGAGGATGATTAGGACCACAGGCCTGAGTGCAGGTGCCTGAGATGGTCTGCACTTACTTGTTCTGGGGAAGGGGGAGGTCTTTTGCTCCATCCCTTGGCATCTCTATAAATACCCTGGGGCAGAGACAGGACTCGTTGGAAAAGGTTCCAGGACCTCTCGAGGCTATCCTTTATTTTCTATCTGTTTATCTCCGCACTATAAATCTAATATTTCCTGCTGCTCACACTCAAGAAAACTCTGGGGAACCATGGGGTTGGTAGGTAAATGCCCTGCAGTCGTGTGTGTGTGTGTGTGTGTGTGTGTGTGTGTGTGTGTGTGTGTGTCTATAAAATGGTAAAGAGGAGTCAGAGTTTTCTGCATAGGGCAGAGAGCTGATGCAGTTACAAAGAGAGCCACTGAAGGTTAGCTGAGATACTCATGCCTCTGTGTGATTCTGGAAGTGGGGTACAAGACTACATCTTGACAATTGATAACTACTCCAGTGGGCTGTGACAAATGTTGAGGACCAGACTAGGTTGAGCTGAAGCCTTGTGGGTGGCTGGGAGCCATCCCAATGTTCCATTAGTCCAAGCACTGGGTGGTCAGTGTGGTCGCTGGCATCACCATCACAGGGTTCGGCATCCTTCTGGTTATGGGATCCATGACAGAGTGTTCTGTTCAGTGGTCAGCAGTGCTTGATAAACTCATATGACTGGTTTCTCTGAGATAGTTTCAATACTTACCCATGAGCCTATGTGTTCCTGACCCGCTTTGATACATTTATAGGGGATTTTAGTTTACTTACGGGGTAAGTTATCTATCAGTGTGCACGTCATGGATGGTGCTGGACAATCGGTGTCTATGTGATGATGGATAAGGTCAATCTGCCTCTGCATTTGCACTCCAAATGGGACCAAATGCTGCTTTGTAAATGGAGTCACTCAGAGAGGGGAATAGCCACTGCTTCCCACAACTTAGAGCAGGGTCATCTCCCAGTAGCACAGAGTCCAATCTCCACAGCAGCTTCTTGTGTTCTTCAGCCACCACTCCCAGTGGGAGCATCCCAGTCTATGCCCACTGCTATTCTGACCTCCCAAAGCTGGCTGTGACCTCAGGAGGGCTGCTCTTGGTCACCTTTCATTCTCTGTATTGAGGCATCTGGTCTGGTCATATAATCATCCAAGCAGGAGTGGAGATAGTCTGAAGTGAGACGTTTGTGCCCCTCTCTTTACCTACCAACTGGACCTTCCCCAGGTTGGATGGCAGTATGGGCTACGTCTCCCCAGCACTGCTGCCATCAACAAGGACAGTAGCATTTGAGTCACAGCATTCCTCTCTCCCCTCCCCTTTTCCTAGTGCCTTCTGGGAAACAGTTGATTGCCAGAGCTTTGTCCATTATCCAGGCCAGCCCCACCAAGAAGAGGACTTCCTGTCTCCCCAGAGCTCCACTCTAGGGGAACCGTCTCGTTCTGGGAGGATGAGAGTGCTAAAACATCACCCTGTTTTTCTGCAAGGGACCCTCATGAATATGGAGGCTAGAGATCAAGGAATTCCTATTCCAGGGTCACAAAGTCCCATCCTGGGGCTGGCAACAGCAAAGACTATGTCCAGTCTCTTAAGACTTGCTGCGTTGATGAGAAGGACAATTGTGGCTCATATTTCCGTTTGCTTTTGAATCCCCATCAGAATTAAGTGGTTAAGAGCAATGGTTCTGATAAAGTTGATGGGATCCAACCCTGGCTCTACCCTTGGTTAGCTTGCAGTCCTTAAGCAAGCCCCTCAGCCTCTGGGCTCCCATGTCCTTGTGACAGGCAGGGGAAGAGGCAGATACAGTGGTCACTCCCAGCTTCATTAATGGAACAGAGGCTGAAATGCCATTGGCCTTGGCTGGAGTAAATAAGAGTCAGTTGGAACACCCCCCTGAACCAGAATCCTTCTGGCTGATGTTCTGAAGATTGCCCTTTGACCCTTTGGTCCCCTATCGTGGACAACCCTAGAGAGTTCAGTGCCTAGCTTGAGGCCACAGCAGCCACTGGTGGTGAAGACAGGCCAAGTTCTGGTCCTGTGACAACCTGTGTGGTCTTCTTTGTTGAGAGGACTTCATCTCTGAGAGGCTAAGCCTGTGGGGGTTGGCAGAGCGTGAGGCATGCCTCAGGGAGCAGCATGGGGAAGTGAGCTGAGGATTCTGGGGAGGCTACATTTCAGAAAGTTAGCAGCCCAGAGGCCTGGGAGGCTGTCTAGGGCCATGTACCAGTACTTCGGCTCTGGTGTCGGACTAATTGAGCTTAGATCTTCCTGACCCTCCTCCCCTTTAAAGTGTGAGGTTTCAAATAAATTATTGAAGCGTCCGACGCCACATATAACGTCCTGTGAAATGGAGCTATACAGAGAATGTTACTATTAATCTTGGCCTATTGCATAGTATCCCCTCTGTAATCTTGTGTATGTGTGTGTGTGTGTGTGTGTGTGTGTGTGTGTGTGTGTGTGTGTACGTACGCGCGCTATTTAGATCCCCAGGTCAGTGGGCATTCTCCTAGCTCAGTGAGTCTTGCTTTGACTTCTGCGGTCATCTTAGTCCCTGAATCATTTACTCCACTTTGTCTTATCACTTAAGCATTGTACCTACCATCTCGCACCATCACAGGAAGCTGTGTGAATACATGGAAATAAGATGTCCTGAGAGGCCATATTCATTGCATTATTGTTAGTGACTGCTCTATGCTGTTCTAGTGATCTTCTTTCAACAT
The DNA here is from genome assembly GCF_903995425.1 of Onychomys torridus. Taxonomy (NCBI): domain Eukaryota; kingdom Metazoa; phylum Chordata; class Mammalia; order Rodentia; family Cricetidae; genus Onychomys; species Onychomys torridus. The sequence goes on along the minus strand of NC_050460.1, from coordinate 33,970,284 downwards.
CAGTGTTGCAAATCTCTCGACTGTGCAGGGCTGGTAGCATCTATGGGTCCAGGCATCCCCCGGGGGCTTTAGGATGTGTCTCTGATATATAAAGGGCATCTTCCTGACCCACACCTCTGCTGTGTGTGTCCAGCGTGAGTCAGCTGTTCTGGATCACAGACATGTGCTAGAGCCCACAGCAGGCACCGAAGACTCAGTAGACGGGAGGTCAGGAGAGAGGTGGCCCGGTGTCGGTAAGAGCTCTTGCTTCTCAAGCATGAGGACCTGAGGTGGGATTTCCAGCACCCATGCAAAACACTGGACATGGCTGCAGATGCCTATCACCTGGAGTGTTAGACAAGAGGTGGGCAGGTAGATCCTGGCAGCTCTCACTAGCTAGCTAGCCTAGCCAAAAGGGAGAGTCTCCAGTTCAGTAAGAGACTCCATTCCATGGCTATTAGTAAGGAGGAATGTAAAAGATAAAGATAGCTAGTGTCCTGCTTTGGTCTTTGTATGTATGCACATGGGTGTACACATACAGGTTCAAGGGCCTGAGTGTGCTTGCTTGTACATGGGGGGGGGGGGAGCGGAGCGGGGGGGGGGGGGAGGGAGGGGACTTAGTGGACAGGACAGACATGGCTACTATGGTCATGGAAAGTGGAGACATTATGTAAGAAACTGAGTGTGGTGAGTTTCAACAGGGAAGAGTATATGCTTGGATTTTAATGTTCTGGGACCTCCTTCCCAGTCTGGGGCCAGGACAGGCCTCCCTAAAGCAGGGATATGGGTGGGGAAATTTGAGGGATACATCATACTTGATGCATGGAAGGAGTCTGGCCCCCAAGGAGCTTGCAACCAGAGCCTGTGGGGGCTACATTCATTCAGCAGGAGGCATGGAGGGCAGGGGTCTCCAGCAGTAGCCCTGGACCCACATGGGGTTTCTATTCTCAGAAAAGTACCCACACGGCATGGGGTGGTCTCCCGACAGCCCGCTCTGTGAAGCGCAAGCTCCAGGCTTGCAAAGCTCCCTGTTTGTGGGTTTTCTGTCATTGCTCACAAAGAAAAGGATCTTTTTGTTGACTGAGAATAAATAGCTATTCGGGGTGATGAAACAGGCCCGATTGGCACTGCCCTGAGTGGGGTATGTAGGTCAGGATGTTCCTTGTTTGTGTGTTTCTTGGAGGCAGGTTGACGTTTCTCTTGTTTTGAAAAGACTCTCCAGAGAGCTTATTATCTAGGGGAGAGGTTGGTGGGCACCCTTCCAGGAAGTTCTGAGGGGGCATGCCAGAGGCTTGTGTCGGGGGAGGGGTGGGCAGGAGGGAGTGAGGGTGAGAGTGTGGGGGTGGGGAATGGAAACAGGGATGGAAAAAGAGATCAGAGCCAATGTAGCTGCCTGGCCCCATCACACCACCTTGGACACAGTGGACTTTAATCATTGGAGAGTGTGAGGCCAAAAGGGATTCCAAAGGCAAATGGTTCTTTAAATGGCACTTGTAGCTAAAATGACAGAAGCCCTTGGGTCTGGCTGGGACATGCTTTTGTAGTTATTTACAAATTATCCAAGCGGATTTGGCCCGTTTTCTCCCAGGGCTGGCTCTGAGGTCATCTAATGGTTCAGTGGGGAGAGCAGAAAAAAAAAAAGAAGAAGAAGAAACCACCAAAGACCCAGGCTTTGACAGGGATGGGAGGATTAATGAGAGTCAGTTCAATATACCCTCATTAATCCTTGAATCAGCATCGATGAATGACTAATGAAAAGATGCTTAGGACTCTCCTCCATTTCCAAGTTTCTATTGCTGCAATAAAATACCCCAACAAAAGCAACTTAGAAAAAGAGGATCTGTGTTAGCTTTCAGTTCCAGAAGGATAGAGTCTGTCATGAAAGGAAAGGCAGGGCATGGAGCAGGAACAGGAAGCTAGCTGATGCTGTTTCCATCCACACACAGGAAGCGAAGAAAGAGAAAAAGGAAGTGAGGTGTGGCTACTTCCTTTAGCAAGGCTGTACCTCCTAAAAGCTCTATGACCTCCCCATGCAGCACTACCAACTTGGGGGTCCAGTGTTCAAATACATGTGCCTATGAGGGACAAACCACCACAGTGTGGAGCGTGTTTGTAAGAGTGCTAAGCATACAGTGAGCCCCCGGTGGATCTACTGTTACCGCCGTTTTGTACAGTTGTGCCTCTTCTTGCTGTTGCTTGGATACATCTCCTTCCCTCCACTCCTTGTCAATAGCAATGTGAAACGTGAGGCACAGTCGGTGACATGGTTTAAATCTTCAGTGTCCCTCCAAAGCTCATGATTTCAAGGCTGTTGCCCCAGTGTGGCAGTGTCCAGAGATGAGAGTTTGAGGGAGACAGTGAGAAGGGACTCTGAAGCTCTGACCTCAGGAATGGGTTAACACACTGGTAGATTTGTACATTAACTGGTTTCAGAGAGAGGGGTGGCTTTCTCTCTGCTTCCTGGCCACCCCGAAGCAGCCTCACTCAATCAGGCTCTCCCTGCTGTGATGTTGTTCCTCAGCACTGCCCCACGATGATGAGACCAAGCAGGCATAGACTAAAGGCACTGAAACATTGAGCCTCCCTTCACATGTTTCCCTCGAGCATTTTGTCACAGTGACGGAGGCTGAGCAACACAGGATGGATGGTCAATGGACTTCCTCTCAGTAGGTCAATCCTTCAAGGGTACTGAAGATCTGAGAGATCCAGCCTCCCTTGGGCCCGTGGTAACAACATCTTAAGCCCAGAAGAGAAGCAAAGACTTTTGCACCACTCCCAGAACTAATGCATTCCTAGCTCAGAGCCCAGATGCCCTACTGGATCTGTGTCTGAAGTATAGTGATGACCATCTATAAAGCCACAGAGACTGATGATAGGGGCTGGGAACCCTGGGAGGAGGCATTTTGCTATTGGAGAAAACAGGAGCAAACGGAATTCATACTTGAGTTTCTAAATTCCCAACAGCAAAATTTGTTTTGATTTACACCTCCCAGCTTTTAACGTCAGCCTTGGTTCTCCTGCCTGACCCAGAACATTTTGATTTACAAATTGGAAAATAAATGGCTTTGCACATCCTGGGACTGTCTTACAAACCACTCCAATAAATTCTTCATCAGCAGCTCTCAGCTCTTCACCACTTCCTCTCCATTTGGGCTGCTCTGTGAATTATGGGTGAATAAATCATGTTTTAGAGAGCTCAGCTGCTGCAGCTACATTTGGCTCATTTGTCTCTCTCAGAAATAAGACCTTGGGTATTTTGTAAGTTTAGGCAAGAAGTACGTGGCCTGTTTGGCAGGCCAGGCTTTCTTACTAGAATCCTCTCTTCCCTCCCAGTGCTGAACCTTTCTCCCAGACTCATCTCCCACTCCCATCTCTCTGGCCTTTGTGCTTTCATGGGCCTCTTCCAATTCCCTCTTTCTTCTGCAGTTGATGACACTCTCTGCCACTCCCACAGAGGCCCACTTTGCAATAGTCCTGGGGGAGTGAATTCTACTTTGAAGGGGTTTTCCCTTCCCCTGCAAGCTCAGTGGGTGGCTTCGCGAATATAGACAGGATGCTTTTCCCTTGTGTAACTCCTAAGACCCAAGCTTTCTGGTAGTTAATGATGTAAGCATCAAAGACTCCTGGAAGGATTAGGAGGGGGCAGGTCACCTTGAAAGGCATGCTTCGATGCAGCCAGAATCTCATCACTAGCCTAGCACACAGATTCATTATCAGTAAGCTGAGCAGCCTCTGGGCTCTGTGTAGGAAAAGTAAAACCCCTGGCTACACTGGGCTGTAAGGCGCATTAGTTACTTTTGTATAGCTATGGCCAAGCATAACTAGAGGGAGGAAAGATTTATTCTGTTCATAGTCTGAGAGGGCTCAGTGCATGGTTGCTTGGCCTCAGGCACTTGGATAGAACATCATGGCAGTCAGAGCATATGGAAGGGAGGCTCTGCACTGAAGGACTACAGGATAGGAAGATGTGTACACAGGGAGACATAGAGAGGAGAGGAGGATGGGGACCTGATAGAACCTTCAAAGACACAAGCCCAGTGACCCTTAGTCTTAGTTAGGGTTGCTGTTACCATGAAGAAACACCATGACCACAGCAACTCTTCCAAAGAAAGTATTTGTTTGGGTGACTTACAGTTTCAAAGGGTTAGTCCATTATCATCATGGTGCTGAAGAAGGAGCTGAGAGTTCTACATCTTTATCTGTAGGCAGCAAAAGGAAACTGTCACACTGATCGTGGCTTGAAACCTCAAAGCCTGCCTCCTCAATAATACAATTTCTCCAACCAGGCCACACCTCCTAGTAGGGCCATTCACTATGGGCTAGAGGGGCCATTTTTGTTCCAACCACCACACCCATATCCTCCAATGGAGCTCTATCTCCTAACATTACCACCAGCTAGGGACCAAGCTTATAATCTGTTGCATGTGAAAGAGGGCCATTTCATATTCAAGTTGTAAAAATTTTATCCTTAGAATGTGTGTCTGTCTTCAAACCTCGGATTTCTGAGCAAGGTTGTTACAAGAGTAGGAAGTTTGAGTAGGAGAGACTAATCTGGTACCCAAAGAAGGGGAGGAGAGATGGGCAGGTGCCGACATAGAGAAGGGACTGAAAAGACACACAGGGAAAGTGTCAAGAGGCAGAGTTGGCAATGTTGAAGCGAAACATCAGAGAACATGAGGGATTACTGTTAACGCCAGAAGCCTGGAGAGAGGCGTGGACAAGGTTCTCTCAACAACCAACAGTAATCAATCCCGAAAACACTTTCATTTTCTGGCTTTCTGAAGTGTTCGAGAAAAGTTTTCACGTGTCTTAAAAGGATTGGTTCTCAACCTGTGGATTGTGACCCCTTTGGGTCCATTTGTAACAAAGAAAATACATCCTACCTATCAGATTACATTATGATTCATAACAGTAGCAAAATTGCAGTTATGATGTGGTGACAAAAATAATGTTATGGGTGGGGGTCATCCCAACATGAGGAACTGTATTAAAGTTTCGAAGTATTAGGAAAGGTTGAAAACCGCTGTCTTAAGGCAACAGTTGATTATGATTTGTTGTGGAATCTTTAGGAAACAAATACACTACTGGTCTTTTGAGGCATCTAGAAGACAGATGTGTGCTCAAGGCTGAAGTTTTGTTGTTGTTGTTTTTTTGTTTTTGCTTTTGTTTTTTGGTTTTTCAAGACAGGGTTTCTCTGTGTAGCTTTGCGCCTTTCCTGGAACTCACTTGGTAGCCCAGGCTGGCCTCGAACTCACAGAGATCCACCTGGCTCTGCCTCCCGAGTGCTGGGATTAAAGGCGTGCCCCACCACTGCCTGGCATGGCTGAAGTTTTTAAAGGAGGCCTCACTGTGAAAGCTCCTGTTCTCTCTGGTCCTCACCCCCCTCCCTCACCCCCTTCTGGGAGCACCTGAGGTTGTTGAGGAAACTGGATATTGACTAGGCTAGAGTTCTACAAATGGCAGGTCTTAATTTTATTGATGATTTGCAAAATAAAAAAATATAGACCTTGATATCACACACACACACACACACAAAGCCAGGTATGGTGGTGTATGCCTGTAATCTCATCATCTATAAAGGCAAATGGAATGATCTGAAACTCAAGATCAGTGTAGACTATATAGCTAGCAAGACTCACCCACTCTATCTATCTATCTACCTATCTACCTATCTATCTATCTATCTATCTATCTATCTATCTATCTATCTATCTACCTATTTTTCTTTCTTTCTTTTTATCTATCTGAATGAATGACACAGGAGTATAGAAATGTAGGAGTAAAGAAAGCATCTACAGTGTAACACAGAGTGTATTTATTTTGCATGTTTGTATTTCTGGTGCTTTCTATATCTGCTTAAAATATATGTGTGTACTCAAAAGCATTTGGAAATCCCCATCTTGAGGTTATGTGACTCAATTTCCACAACAGGTATTTTTAAAAGTGTAGTATTCTCCACATTTTTTTATGAATGAGAAAATAGCTCAGAGCCTATGTAGCTTGTCTAAGCTGCGAGTGAAACAGAATAGGTGCATGTATGCCCCTTTTTCCAACCCATTACTCAGTTTCCACAGTTGGACCAAACAGGACACAAGGCATGAACAGCAGCCTTGACAGAAGGGGCACCATGCTGGGATTTGTTTTGGGCTTTCTTTGTGGTACTGGAGACTTGAGTACATTAGCAAGTGCTCCATGGCTGAGTTAGAGTCCCAGTCTTCTTTGTACTTTTACTTTTGAGACAGGATTTCCTGTATAGCTCAAGCTGGCTTCAAACTTGCAATCCTCCTGTATCAGCCTACTGAGTAGTTGAGATAACATGCATGCACCCAGATTCCTGGCAATGCTGTGTTCTTGTCCCATTTTCCCAATGACTAGTATAGATGCCAACTAATGACCCAAACAGTTGGATAACCTACTATCCATCAGCCTGAAACCAGGAAGTACATCCCTAAGATAACAGATCAAAGAACTTAATTTAACTACAAGAGTCAAGCTATGAGAATGGTTCAAGGGAAGTATTTAGCTGGCCCAGTGTCCTGGGGAGTAGACTTGGGGCAGCCTCCCTTAAACTTCCAAACTTAGTAGAAGATGAATTTTGCATGCTGTGAAGAACTTGCAAGAAACATCTGCCTTTCAAAAGAGAATTTCCAGAAAGACTACACATATGCTTGACACTACATCGCCTGCTGGAAGCCATCAAGCTGATGTCTCCTTGCTGATGCATTAAATTGTGGTGACTGCAACAGTCAACTTAGACAAAACGTCGTGCTTTTTGATGAAGGCTAAAGATGATTCTATCAGATTCCAAAGAAGTGCCTTCCTCTGATCTATCTGTCTACGTGGAATTTGGGAATGTAACATTTGGAATAGAGGAATATTGGATGCATGCATATTCCAAATCCTTGAACCTTAAGATCTATCTGTGAGGCTTGTCCTCACTTAGAACCATAGACATTAATGTGTGTGGACCACCTATTTTGCTATGCACCCAAGATAATGTAAAAACAGGCAGGGACACAACAGTCATGGCAATATGGTTCTTTTTTATTGAGCAGGAGGAGGATAGAGAGGGGATGCTATAAGTGATTAGGCCAAAAGGGCAGTCCTGTACACCAGGCTATTCCAGCTTCATGGTTTGAGGGCAGAGAGTAGCACAATATTCACATCATGGTTCATTCTCTCTTCAAAATTCCAAAAATTTCAAATGATTTCCCCTACTAGGGGTCTTGTCAATTATTCCCAGGCTTGTCAAAATAAAACAGACTGTGGTTGGGTGTGATGAGGGGAAGCCAGGATCGTCATCATGGCAGGATGGTGGAAGGGGGTGTTGCATGACTTTCCCTAGGTGATATTGGCATATATCAGGGTTTGGTGGGCACCTGTGGAAGGGTTCCAGATTATTGTTTTCCAGAACAAGAACTTGAATTAGACACAAGCTAAGAGGGAGAATTTATTAAGAAAGAAAGCAGGCAGGAACAGTTTAGAAGCTCAATGTCAAATACAATGCAATGCATCCAGGCTTTCGTGTCACATTTTGAGGGCCTTTTGAGTCATTGGCATAGCAAAGGTTTTGTGGCTCATTTGCATAGTGCAGGCTTTCTCACACATGTTTGATCTGTTGCATGCAGTTCTACATACAACTTCACATATTACAGGTCCCATTAGATCATTCCTCTTCCCCCAGGGGTGTGTGTTTTATAGTATTACAACAAATCTAAAGTCACCTTCAGACACCCTGTAGTACTTCTCTGCCTCTACACTGGTTCCAGCCTGTTCGCCGTGGCCCAGTCTTTTTCTTCTATTCCATCTTTGGTGGATAGATTGATTTACTGGGGTGACTTCAAGGAGCAAGAAAGAGAGGTTACTTCCAGGTGCATACATGGCTCTTGGGCAGCTGCATCACCAGAAAGCCCAGCCCAGAATGAGTGACATCTCATTAAAGCTGCATCCCGAGAGCTTCCTCTCCAATTTGCAGTCATCTCCATGGAAGAGTTTCCTCTCTCCCAGTAAGTGATTATTGTGTATATAAACTTGAGGAAGGGCCTTGTGAATCTTTAAATTTGCTGAACCTCCTGGGCCACTTAAGTTTCATGAAGTTCTGGAGTCTTGCAAGTTTTCTTGGTTTCCTGAATCTGAGGAGCCTCTCTTCTCCCTTCAGGAGGGGTGTCTCAATTTGGAGGAAATAGCTACCCAACAAGGCACTCTTCTAGAACAGCCTCCACAAGGACCACCTCTGGTACAGTCCCTTGAGACCATAGCACATTCCAGCTGTTTCTATCTTCTGCCAGAAGCAGTTGGTTTAAGGATCTCAGGACAGATTCATAGCTAATGCTGTAGTGTTCTGCAGTCTTTTAAAAACACTAATGTCCTACCTGTCAAAAGTATTCTACAGGGTAAATGCATTTGTAATACATTTAAAAGCTACAAAGTACCTCCACCTTCATTCTTAGATGAGATGCAGAAGGAATTGCTGTTTTATTCCTTTTTATTTATTTAATTAATTGGCATCTTTTTAATCTCACCTCCTGTGAAATATACAGAACTCAAATGCATTTACATGACTTGACAAACCCACACTCTTACTGAATCATAGAATACTAACATTATCCCAGAAAACTACCTCATATCTCCCTTTTTGGTTGAGCCCTATCTTTCCCACCCATGGGAAGTATGTAGGCTGTGGACTGAACACCTATGTTCCCTGAACATTCCCATGTTGGAACTTAGTCCCCAAGGCCATAGTATTAGAAAGTGACCCCTTGAGAGATGATTAGATTATGAAGGTAAGACTCTCATTTAAAGGATAAGTACCATTGAAATGAGACTCTGGAGGGCTTCCCCCCAACACACACACACTACTATATAAAACACAGGTAAAAGTTGCCTGAACCGGTCAATCTGACACAGCTTATAATTGTCTAAGAAAAGCAGCTTCAACAGAATAATTGCCTAGGTAAAGTTGGCCTGAGGGCACATCTGTGAGGGATTGTCTTGATTATTAATTGGTGTAGGAAGTCCCAGCTCATTGTGGGCAGGGCCACTCCCTGGGCTCTATAACAAAGTTAGCTGAGCATGAGCCACTGAGAAAGCCAGAGAGTGTGTCCCCAAGCATCTTTCTTCCAAGATTTCTACTTCAAGCTTCTGCCTGAGTACTTGTCTTGACTTCTTTAAATGATGGACTGTGGCCTAGAAGTGGAACCCAAATTAATCCTTCCCTCCCCTGTTACATCTGAGTGTTTTATCACAGAAACTAAAAAAAGCTAGAAAAGTGTCATTAATGAACCAGAACCAGAAAACAGGTCCTCACTAGAAGGGAATCTGCTGGCATATTTGATCTTCCACTTCCAGCCTTCAGAACTGGGAAATATAAATTTCTGCTATTTGTAAGACACCTAGTCTATACTATAGAAGTCACAGTGCACTGTAAGACACCTAGAATGTGATAGTATAGAAGCCACAGGGCACTGTAAGTCACCTAGGATGTAATATTATAGAAGCCACAAAGCACTCTGGCTGTCACTGACAATCAAAAGTTGAACTTGCTTGTTCCACAGCTTCCTGTAAAGGAAACCACACAGGACATACTCTTTTGTACCTGGCTTCTTTTATTCACTCCACCCTCCTTTTTGAAGATTTATGCATGTGGTCAGGAGCACTAGATGTTCCTTTAGTTATTGAACTAACTTCCTTTGTTTAAATAGTCCAGTATTTCTTCAGTCAGTTGATGGTCATTTCAACTGTTTCTGGTTTGGAATCATGATAAAGATTCAACCATTTATTTGGGCCTACACATGTACTTTTTATTTATTATAATATAATATCTAGGAATATAATTTGCTAGGGGATAATAGAGATATTTGTTTAGGTTTTATAAGAAACCACCAAAGAATTTTCCAAAGAAATTTCACTATTTTACATTCCCATACTTTGTGATCATAGAGTTTTAAGGCAAAATTATTAGTTGCAAGTTTGGATTTCTTTAGGAAATAAAAGAAGTTAGGAATTCTTAAATTTCTTTTTGATTCAGTTTAATGGTTATGTCTTTGAATGGTTATATCTGTTTCATATGTTGAAATATTGGCATAAAATTTCTATAATGTTTTCTTACTATCTTTCTCGTCTGTAATATCTGTAGTGATGGCTCCTCTTATCTATCTAAGATTGGCATTTTGTAGTGATATATTGTATGCCAAATACAATCTGCCTGAAGATCAGAGAACAGAACAAGCCACTAGATTAAAGGCTAGGCAGTGGTGGCACACACCTTTAATCTTAGCACTCAGGAGGCAGAGCTTTGTCTGGATCTCTGTGAGTTCAAAGCCACCCTGGACTACATGAGAATGATTCAGACTAGGAGAGAAACAGAGCCAGACAGTGGTGGCATATACCTTTAATCCCAGCACTTAAGATTTCATACCTTTGCTTGGAAACCACACATGATTTAATCCCAGCACTAAGAAGGAAGTGATGGCTGGACGGAGGAAGGTATATAAGGTTTGCAGAGACAGGAACTGAAGTTTCTCAGGCTGAGGAGTCCTAGAGGTAAGATATGGCAGTGGCTTGTTCCTTTGTCTCTCTCTGATCTTTCAGCATTTACCCCAATATCTGGTTCCAGGTTTTTATTATAAGACCATTTAGAAATTTGTGTTACAGCATTTCTCTCCATCTCTTTCTCTTTTAATTAGCCTGGCTATAGAGGTAACCACATCAACTTTTAATATCATTGATTTCTCCTATTGTTTTCCTTTTTTTGTTTTGTTTTGTTTTTTTTCGAGACAGGGTTTCTCTGTGTAGCTTTGCGCCTTTCCTGGATCTCACTCTGTAGACCAGGCTGGCCTCGAACTCACAAAGATCTTCCTACCTCTGCCTCCCAAGTGCTTGGATTAAAGGTGTGTGCCACCACTGTCTGGCTTGTTTTCCTTCTCATTATTTTATTTTACTACCTTTTTCTATTTTTTTTAAAGTTTATTCTGATCATTTTTCCCAGCTCCTTCAAGTAGTATATGATATGGCTGGTTTTAATTTATTCTTTTCTTATATAATTAATTGCTACTATAGATTTCCCTCTAAGCTATAAGCCACAAATAGTAATCCATTGTTTTTATTAATCTGAAATATTTCTTTTGGTGGTGTTGTGACTATGGTGTATAGATGTGTGTTCACATATGTGTGTTGGTATACTCACTCATGCATATACGTGTTAACATTGGATGTCTTCCTCAATTGTATTCCACCTCATTTTATTATTATTATTATTATTATTATTATTATTATTATTATTGAGTCTCTCTCTGTGTGTGTGTGTTGTGTAGAGGGGGCTGTGTATGTCAGAACATGACAAGTGGAGGTCAGAGGACAACTTTATAAAGTTGGCTCTCCTCTTTCCACCTTTATGTGATTTCTAGGGAATGAACTCAGGTCATCAGGTTTGCAGGACAAGTGCCTTTACCCATTGAACCATGTCTCTGGCTCTCATTCATTTGGGAAACGGTCTCTCAGTGAATCTGGAGTTTACAGTTTCAACTAGACTGGCTGGCCAGGGAGCCCCTGGGATCCACCTGTCTCTGTCGCACCAAGTTCTAGATGTCTGCTGCCTTGCCTGGCTTTGATGCTGATGCCTAGAATCTGGACTCAGGTCTTCATGGTTTTGCAGCCCGCATTGTACTCAGCCATTGCTTCTAATGGCCTTTCTTCTTTCACACACAGAGCACAGCTCCTTTTCCAAATATTTGTTTGGAGATTTTTAGATATTTTATTATTAATCACTATGTCAATTCTGCTGATGTCAGAGATGTTAATTATTATTTCAACACTTTAAAAACCTCTTGAGACGTTTTAAAGTGGCTCATTCTATTTTCCATCCATGTATTCCCGTCCCCTCTATCTCCCTTTGTTCCTCCCTCCCTCCCCTCCTTCCTCCCTTCCCATTCCTTCACAGCAACTTTGCTCTACATCTTCCAGCAAGGTGTTCTGCCTCCCAGTGTCCTGAAAACAATGAGACCAAGTAGCCAGGGGTGAAGAGAGCTGCAACTGTGAGCCCAACCAGCCTTTTTTTCTTTACACTTCTAGAATGTTTTGTCACAATGATGGAGCGCTGACTAACACCCAAATACAGATAAGACCTTTTAGCCATTTCAACCTTTTTATCATTACAAAATGCCCTTTTGTCACTGATAACATTTCTTGACATTTACCTTGGTAAATTAAGCACTCATTTGTTCCAGTAATTAGTGAAGGCAGGATCTATCTTTTCTCTTTCATTGGCTTTTAACTTTTCTGTGCCTTCATTTTTAAAGTATGTATTTAGTATGTATAACATACACAAATCGTTCCCTCATATCCAGCCTGACAAGCTACTTTTAATTGAAATGTTTAACCAATATCATGATTTGTTTTCTATTTATTCACTTTATACCATCTGTTCTGTATACCTCTCCCCCATTCTTTCTCCTTTTAAATTAGTTGGACAACACGTAGTATTCAGTTGTATCTCCTCTACTGACCTTGGGGTTTTAGCAGTTAATATGGAGAATAATACATGTATGGCCAGTGCGATGGCTCAGAGGTTAAGGTGGAGTCATGCAAGTATGATAACCTGAGTTTGGTCTCCAAAACTCATATAAAGGTAAAAAGAAAGAACCAACAAACCCCCTCTCAATATATATATAATCTCACAGTCTATTTATAGTTAATTTTTGGGGGGGTGGTGATCAAGATAGGGTTTCTCTGTGTAATTGCTCTGGCTGTCCTGGAACTCACTTTGTAGACCAAGCTAGCCTTGAACTCACAGAGATCCGCCTGCCTCTGCTTCCCAAGTGCTGGGATGGAAGGCACGTGCCACCACTGCCTGGTTTACAGTTAATATTTTACTTGATGTAAACATGTAAGAATCTTCCTTTCTCTTCCATATTTGTGCTACATTTTTAATACTTAGTCTGTATAATTTTTTCTTACTGTTTAAAATTTAAACAGTAAGCTATATTGAAAGAGAGAAGCAAGCATGTCCTGCCATCATTACACCCTCTATCTCCATTTCAGGTACGTTTGAGCTCTCACCTGGTTTCATTTCCCTTTGGTCAAGTGAGCTTCCTTTAATCTCTTCATGGTGCAGCATGTTGAAAAGTTTCTTTAGCTTCCTAGTAGTTTGAAACTTTTTTTTTTCTTTTTGAGCTGAGGATCGAACCCAGGGCTCTGCACTTGCTAGGCAAGCACTCTACCACTGAGCTAAATCCCCAACCCCAAAACTATCTTATTTTTTAATTTAACTTTTTAAGGATGCGTTTCCAGAAATTGTACCATGCTATCCAAAGATGTAGCCTCCCTTTTGATTTATAATGCTCAGGATTTACAGAGCTTATTGGGGGTGGAAGTCTTGATATAATTCCTCAATTTTGAACTTTTTTTTGTCATTATATTTACAGCATTTTTGAGAAAATATTTCCTGGCTCTTCTTCTAAAATTATAATTATCACATGTTAAATTTTTCTATCAGTTTCTCTGTAGAGAGTCATATTTATCTGTTTATTATCCCCCACACTTTTGCTACAACTCCTGAAAAAAAACATGTACTAGCTTTTGAAGGTTATTTGTCCGATGACTGCTCTTCTGGCATCTTTGCATCTCTGATGACCATTTTCCTGTTGGTGTTGGGTGATGTTTCTGCTTCCCATTTGTCCCCTGGTTCTAAATTGGGTGCTGTACATTGTGTAGGCAAAATTGTAGACAGACTATATTCCCTTCCTTTGGGAACATTGAGCATTACCTGGGCAGGCAGTTAATTTCCCTGCAGCCTAGATTGGTTTTAGGCTTCAGTAGGACAGAGTAGACTAGCCTTTATTTTACCCCACAGCTTTTCTGAGGTCTTCCCAGAATGCCTAGGAGTCTGGCCTCCCCACCACCCCCCACCACCCCCACCCCCACCACCACCCCGTGTGGTTTCTTCTCTCTGACTAATTGAGTATCCTGAACTTCCCAGTGTGTGATCATCTCTGGACCCATTCACTTCTCAGGTCTCACTACTTGGTCTCTGCTGGACCTGAAGAATTCCCCGAGTGCATGTAGAGCTTAGTGTCTATCACTGACTCTGGGGACCCTTGTACAGATTTCCAGGATACCTTTCCCCACAGAGCCCCTTCCTTGGAACCTTCACCGTTCAAATTCCAGATGTCTCATCAAACTAGTATTTTGGTTTGTTTTTTTTTTCAGCTAACTGAGAACACTAGTCTTAAGGTAGACAAGGGGGATTTACCCATCCCTAGGGCACTTGGCAGGTGCCTAGTATGGTCAAAGCACAATTTAAATCTGCTCAAATCCTGAGTGTTAACAATAAGGCCATTACTTCTTATTGTAAGCACTCTTGCTGTGTACTTCCCCATAAATAAGCAAAGATGGTGGAAGACAGGGCAGTTTGGCTCCATAATCGGCATCTGTTGGATGCTTCCTTGTTGCCTTGGTTACCTCAAACAAAAGGACCATCAGTCAAACAGATGTTTTGAACACTCCTCAGACACCTTGAGAAAACTACATGATAATTGCTGCTGATGGCCCCACGTCTTGAAGGCACAGCCTCATCCAGGGCTTTTCAAACACTTCATACCAGACCTTTTCCCATCACAAGCCTCACTGAACTCTACATGACCCTAAAACTATTTCCAACTCGGCTAAAACAGGAACATTTGCCTGGTGACCTAGCAAAGCAAGTGCTGTGACGGGGGTGCAAATACAAACCTTAATTAACATGTGATGTGTGCTGTCACTGGTTCAAACATCCACCACTCCCACTGCACAAGCACACGGTTAAAGCTCTTAGGAACTGGGCTTGAGACATCCCACTCTGCTGCCTCCCCTGGTATTGCAATATTAGGCCCATCAGAAGACCCCTCCTGTCGAGCAGTCCTTACTTGGCTACTTGAGGAATGCAGCAGCAGACCAAGGAAGCAACAGCAGAGGCAGCAGGGCAGCAGCTGAAGTGAGCTGCACAGGTGTCAGGCTGAGCCCCGGAAGTAGCAAGGCAGCTGGCGGCCGGCAGCTGGAGATGATGACGCTGGGGGATTGAGACGCCGGGGCACTGGCAGTAGAAAGATGGCCAGAGATGGGCAGAAACCCAAGGCTGAAGAGGATAGAAGGGGCGAGAGAAGAGAACCTGTGGGCCCTGGTTGTTGAAGGAGCTCCAGATAGCTGTCATGAGCTGTGACACTGGTCAGTGTTTAGGGCTGAGGAATTCTGATAACTAGACCTTTCCCCCAAGGTTGTAGCAGCCAAGGGCTGAGGAATCCTGACTTCCTGTGCCTACAGAAGAGCCGTAACATTGTAGAGACTGAGAGTCCCTTACCCATGGCCTGCTTGAAAGCTGCCACACCAGAGGGCACCACCTGCTGCTGCGCCTCTCAGCCTGCAGCCACCAACCACACTTGCAGTCAAATGCAGGGATGGCCAAAGCTGCCAAAGGCCAGCGCTTGAAGGTAGAGCAAGGATCCCAGCCAGTTAAGTGGAAAGAGTTTCTTGCTCTATTTCACTAGCCTGCCACAGTCTAGGCCAGCAGTTCTCAACCTGTGGGTCACGACCCCTTGGTGGAGGGAGAAATCCAACAACCCTTTCACAGAGGTCGCCTAAGACCATCAGAAAACGATGATATTTACATTAGCAAAATTCATAACAATAGCAAAATTGCAGTTATGAAGTAACAATGAAAATAATTTTATGGTTGGGGGTCACCACAGCGTGAGGGACTGTACTTCCAGCGATGAAGCATTAGGAAGGGTGAGAAACAGTGGTCTAGACTATGTTCTTGGGCAGAAACCTTGTGTACCCGTGATGTCATCAAATACTCTCTCAACAGCTAGTAACAGTTGGTACACTTCCTCCCTCCCTCCCTCCCCTTAGGCTTAAGTTTGCTTGTGGTAAGAATGTAAGGCTGATGCCCATCATAGGCTGAGCCAGAAACTTCCCGAAGCCCCCAACTTAGGGGTAGAAGTGGAGCTGCGAAAACCCTATATGTATTATCTAATCACCGTCAGTCAAGCTGTGACCTTCAGAATCCTGAAGGACTCCTAGCTTCCTTCTGCTTGTAGACCTGTCCCTGACATGTTTCATGTTACATGGCAGCAGGAAGTTCTCATTCATGTCTCTTGTCCCATGCCTGGATGTAGCCTTTAGACACTTTGGATAAGAGAAGACCACTGGGGAAGCTCTGGGCTTGGCAGTCCTGGGTTGGAGTCAGATTTTCCACTTACCCTGCTGCTTGGTGTGTTTCCTCGTAACCACATTCTCAGTTCTTTATAAAAAGGACATAATAACCGCCCCCTTTTGAGGGGTTTGCGGTGATCAATGATCAGTGTTCAGGAGTATGCCTATGTAGAGATGTATTATGCAGATAATAGCTGGTCATACTGTGATGCTGGGGACTGGGGCAGATGTCGTGTACCTCCTGCCTCCCTCTTTTCCTCCCTCCCACTCTCTCCCAGTATGCCAAGCTTGAGCTGTTGTTCACTAAGACGTTTTGAGGCAATCAATGGCTCTAGGTGAGTCCTAGTTATTACCTTTGAATCACAACACAGCTCCATAAACCCCTTACTTCCTCTACCGATGTTACTCCCCCCACCCACCCTTGTCTCATGAAAGTATACTTCACAGTGTGACTATGAATTGCCGGCTTCCTAACTCTCCATTCTGAAGTCAAAGATGCATTAGGTAAGCCAGCATACAATCTGAGGAAAGGGGGTACTTAGGGTGACTGGGAGTGTGGACTAGAGGCTAGGTGCTAACAGAGAAAGGTTACCTGCAGGAAAAACTCAGTTGGGGGGACCCAGCCGAGATACCAAAGGTTTGAACCTGTCATCAGCTCACGAGGATCTCCCTTGCTGGACTCTGCACTGTCCCAAGCTAGTTTTTCCAACCTGACCAGCATTTGTCTCCGCCGTTAGCATGCTACTAGAATCTGCTTTGCTTGTTGATAAACCCTATATCATTCAACCTGCCATCATTTCAGTCATACCCCATGTCTGTTTGTAAGGGAATGCGTGGAACCTCCAGAGAATTTGTAAACATCTGACCACTCAGGACCAAGCCAACGGAAGAATCTCCATTGAGGAAGTCTATCTCCAATCCTGTTGTGTTCTCTCTCTCTCTCTCTCTCTCTCTCTCTCTCTCTCTCTCTCTCTCTCTCTCCCTCTCTCTCTCCCTCCCTCTCTCTCCTCCCCCTCCCTCTCTCTTTCTCTTAATAGACACTTGGCCCTGTATGACTGACTGGTTGAGTATGTCAACCAAGTCATCCTGAGTCATGAAGTGGCAAGCCATGGGCAGGATGAACTCACAAGCTTCCATGTATTCCAGGTTCCTATGGACCTTGGGTTTTGACTTCTCAGAACCAACTCCCAGTACCCATCCCTTTTCCTCCAGGCTTCTTCCAGCTGGACTCTTGTCTATTCTCTTCCATAAATCTTTGCCGATGGCAATAGACTACCCTGATCTTTACTTCTTCTTCAACCTTGTAATGTGCCTCAAGTCTGCACCCAACAAATAAATACTTAAATGTGACCAACTGTGTGAGCGTCTGTCTTCCCTACCCTATCAGCATTAAGCACTTATGCTACCTTTGTTTTCCCATGTTTTTTTTCGATGGTGCTGGGCATATAGTAGGTGCTTAAGAAGTCACTGGTAACTAAAGGTGTGACTGATTTGTATGTAGGACAACAGAAGTAACTTCCTAGGCCTGCATCGATTTGCTTTGCAAATGTCTTCATGTATCTGTCAGTCTTCAGCGGGCATATCTCAAATTTCTCATGGGCTCAAAATATTGATGTCAAATCATTGGTTTATTAACTGGAGCTGATCAATTTTATTCTTGATATTTGTATGCAACTGCAGAAAGAAAGATAATACAATATTCTTGAGTGAGAGAGGAAATTACTAAGATAGGAATAAAAACAACAGAAATACTGGTGGGGTTTAAATAAAGCTCCAGATGAAATCAGCCGTAGACAGGCCAATGGGTTTCCCATCCGTTCACTGCTCCCATCTCCAACCCTCTACCCAGCAGGCAAAGTTCACTGGAGTCTGGCAACCTCCTGGGGTAATCACATTCCACTCATACGTTTGGATTATGGGAGTCTCAAAATAGTTCACACTGCTTGCTAATTTCTAACCGGGCTGTGAGTTTTCTGATTCTTACTGACTGAAGTTTCTATGCCAATTAATAATCTGTTTACTGAACTAAGGGTCATCACTTACAGCTCTACATTTTCTCTTCATTCTTGCTGTGTGCTGTGTCTCCTAGGTTAGAAGTTCAGTTCATCTGGAGCCTGTGAAGCGGGGCGGACCTTGACCTTGACCCACCATGTGCTCACGCTTTACAGAATTGCCTTTAATTCCTCCCACAGCACATGAGGTAGGTAACATTTTTTCATTTTATAGATATAAAGTGCAACTCTAAGAGACTTGAGAACTAGTGTGACTTCACAGGGGGATTGATGCTCCTGTTAGAGCCTTCTCAGTTCAGGTCAGAGCGCCAACTTCAGGGACCGGGGAGACGTCTCAGTCCATAAAGAGCTTGTAGCAAGCATGAGGACCTGAATTCAAATCCAGTACTCACACAAAAATCTGCACACATTTGTTACCCTGGTGCTGGGAGAGTGGCCAGGGACAGTATTTTCCCAGATTTTTCTGAGTTGTGAGCTCTGCATTTAATTAAAAAAAAACAAAAAAAAAAACAAAAAAAAAAACCTCAAAGCATAAGGTGAGATGAGCCTGAGTAAGATATCTAATTTGACCTCTGACCTCCACATGCAGATATGTACATGTGCACATGCACCCACACACACACACACACACAAAAAAAAAAAAAAAAAAAAAAAAAAAAAAACTCCATTTGGCTTAGCAAGATACTGATCTCTACAGCTCTTAGCTGTAGATCTGAGGCAAGGGAGTTGTCCTTAGGACTCATTCCCTTGCTCTCCTCATCCTCCATTCAGCCCTTACCTTGTCAAGATGGCTGACAGTGTTACAACTTTAGTCTTACGTTCTCAGCTTAATCAGCAATAATTCTATAAAGAATGTTCCATCAAAGGTTCGGAACTGGATCCCGGCAGTCTGTATGCATCTAACATTTGACGTTACACACACCCCAAGTCATGTCTTAAATAAGCTAGCTCCCAGTAAAGGATATTTGGTGGTGGGACATCTGACAAGCAATTAGATCATCATGATGGAACCCTCCCTTAAAGAGCCCTCAATGAGTTCCCTTCCCTTCCCAGTATGTACAAACTCAGAGAAAACATGGCTGTCTACAAACCTGAAACTTAATCTGACTACACCTAGATAGAGGACTTTGAGCCTCCTCATCTGTGAGAAATAGACCTGTTATTTATCAGCTACCTGATCTGTGGTCTCCTGTCATGGCAGCCTAAATGGACAAAGAGGCCATGCCCAGGCCTAAGAAGATCTTGTAGCTGCATAGCTTGTTTAAACTGTGTTCATCCCCCAAACCAGGGTACAGGTAGGACAACACAGCTGAGCCAGAGGGCCCAAGTAAGCAAAAGACAGGGACATTTCCAATAGACACGGGGATGGATGGTGGGAAGGCAGAGAAAGTGATGCATAGCCCATTGTTAACTTGTGTTCCTGAGTCTTCCCCTAAAGACAATAAATGGAACCATCCAGGCAGTCACATCACCCAAAAGACAAGGAAGAACACATTCTAACCAAGTGACCCTTCTTTATCTCTGCATATTTTATGAGTAAGTGATGAGAAAATGGAAATCTGACCATTATTCCCCTCTGAGGAGTGCTCATAGATTATGGAGTATGCATGTTCACCTCAGAAATCAGGAAAAGGAAGCACATACTGCACAATAAATGCTTAGCCTGTATCTACTCCCATGGGAGAAACACCACTGCAGAAGGTCCCCTCTTTCTGGGCTCACCCTTCACAGAGACCAGATGCTCTCACCCAAGTCATGCTTCCCCTCAGATGAAATGAAGCACATAAGAGGTGTCCCTCAATCTCACATTGGCCTGAGGGTCTCCTCTCCTAGATCTTTCTACATAGACTCACTCAGGCTTTCGAGGCTCTCAGGTTCTAAAGCTAGGTTACCCGGGTGCATGTCCCCACCCAGCATCATATCACAATCCCTGACCTCAGGCCTCATAGTGCTGCAGTGTGCCTTAGCTATAAAGAAACGAATGTAGTTAGAGTAAGTACTTAGCACAGACCTGGAGCATCCCCAACGCCAAGTAAGTGTTGGCTGACATGATCTCATCTAGGATCATGACAATTAAATGAACTAACACCCATTCAGCACTAACAACAGTTACTGCCACGTAGTCAATGCTTAGTCAATGCTCTCACGGCCACTGCTTACAAACCAGCAAAACTGAGGGGTACTTGCTTGCTGGCCAATCTCACAATGGTGGCTGCCTAATAAGTCACTCGGAAGGACAGTTAAATGTGACCATACATGGGCTTCCCCAGCACAGTGCATCTTGACTCAGTGGAGTCACCCAGAAAGCATTTAGTAGTCCTGGGGACCTGAATAAGCACCCAGAGACTGATGGAAACATAATGTTGTTCTGTGGGTAAAAGGGGATGTCCCAAAGCGTTTCCAGCGATTCCAGTGGGTAATGGGGGATGAAAACCCTGACATGAGAAGACTAGCTGGTGGAGAGGACACAAGAGTTAGCACAGTAGGGATATAACAGATTAGAGAGGCGATGCCTAAGGGCTGGGTGTTTAGCAAGGAGGTACGCATAACTTTGAGAGCACAGATCTAGTCCTCTCAAAGACATCCCAATGGACATCAGACCAAGGACATTCAGAGGTGATCATAGACCCAACCAAGGGCCCAGCCTCTCCAGAGAAAGCAGAACCTCAGCCAGTTAGCTTGTGCAGAAACTGATCTTTCCAAGGTGGGCGGAGGAGACACAATTCCAATGTAATCTGCTAAGATTGGGACTCTAGGAGCAATCTACCTGGCTCTGGCCCAGATGAAATGTCTCAAGGTAGGATTTCTTATGGGCAAGGGCTATTGATTTGTAGCTGCGGAAAATGCCAGAGTCCTTACAACAGGACAGGGGAACAAAGTAAGCATACCTCTTGCTTCATGGACTTAATTTCCAAGAGAGAGGAGGAGGCAGAAAAGGAAGGCTCCATATGGATAGCTGTGTAGGCTGTGGGCACTCTTGGCTAGTACGGCATGTTGGACAGAGCCTGTGGTTAGAGGCTGCAGGTTCTAAACGTAACTGGCAATCATCACACAGTGACTGTCCTCCATATGTTCCCATCTCCTTGGGGAGCCTTTAGGATGGCTGAATTCTAGTCCCCACCCCTAAATATTCTGCATTATCTAGGCGGGATCTGAGGATGAAAATAGAACCGCCCTCCTCCAGCTAGATCCAGGATGCAGCCAAGTTCTTGACAATGGTTCTGACCCTCAGGACAGAGCTGAACAGTGGAAGGAAGGACTCCATGTGGCCAAGAGAATGCCAGGGGCACAGACTGGCTCTCCAGCTCTAACTTTTCCTATGGTTTCCTAGATGTCATTGGCCTGGTGACATGTCAAAGGGAAGAAACAGGACATTCGGGGGCTATGGCAGGGGGAAGAGCTCTGAGTGTTTACAATGGTCCATTTTGAACAAATTTACCAGGTAGGACTTGGTAGGACACCAAAGAAGAAGGATTAGAACCGTACTCTATCCTTCAACCCAAGCTCTCCCAGGCTGGAATTGTAACCTGAGGGTTTCGCAGTCGGTAGCTTTGCTCCCCTATAAACTGTCACAGGTTCTGAAAGCACCCCGAGTTTTAGCAGCAGGAGACCAGTCTCCAGAGCTGTGGGCAATGCTGTGAGAGGCTGGGTGAATAAACTCTCCAGGCCAAGCAGGGCTGAGGCGGAAGGGAGTGTCTGCCAGATGTGTTTTCCTCTCAAGCACCTCTCCAGAAATCTGAACTGTTCCCATGGTAATTTGAGTCAAACACGGGGAGAAGTGGCCTGCTCCTTGTTGCATGGTCACTTAGACAGAAGTGTGATTTTTACATAATTTCCTTTGACTGCGTCTGTTACCACGGATCACACCCCACCTCCAGAGTGCACAGTGCTATTTTTTAAAGTGGAAATTGCGGGAAAGGGCACCTTTATCAAAATATCAAAATTGCTCCCTCTTTCTCTCTCTCCTCTCCCTGCTTGGAAGCCATCAGATTGATTCAGCTCAAAGCTAAATATAGGGATGACTAACAATGATTTCCACAAGAGCCTTAGAAATTGCTTGTAAGCGAGCAAACGGAAAATAGATTATCCAGCAACTACATCAACTAACATTTGAGACAACAGCCGAAATCCAGCCACTGAGAGGAAATGAGAAGTAATGCACTCTCCCTCATCCTGGCGTTAGCTCAGCATCAATGCAGGGTTGCCTCGGATGCTGGGCACCGCAAAGGCCACCATTCCTATTTGGAGGAGTCCCTTGGTAGGGCTACAGGGAGAAGACAATTCCACAGAGGATCCTGAAGTGAGTTTTCTAAAAATCGGGTAGTTGATGAGCCATGGCTCTGTCACAGAAAATGAAGCTGTCCCATCTTCCAGTTCTGAGGATGTTGAAAAACGCAAGTCAGAGAACACAACAGAAGGCTGGGAAATGACAACAGGAAGAAACCAGACCCAGAATTAGTCAAACAACTCTCCCCATAACCACCCTCTCCTAATTAGCCTGGTGGGAAGCACCGTGAGTGCTCAGCCTGGCAGGCACCTCCAGCATCATCCTGAGGCTGAGATGGAGAGGCTCATCACCTCAGCCCGAGGATCCTACTGTACACAAGGTGAGAGGTCCATGGACCAATGAGGTGTGATGGCTAGAGTTCCTGCCTCGCCTCCTACGCCATGGAGATGTAAACTACTATCATGCCCCACTTTTCATATGGCTCAGGAGCCAAGAAGGGTTTTCTTTTCCCAGTTATTGTGAAGAATGGAAGAAGAATGGTACGTGAATGATACACAGGATTCAGATTTTTGGGTCTTGTGGGAACACAGCCATACGCACTTGTTCTGGAGACTTTTAGACTACTGTAACCTACAGCAGCACAGTTATATAGTCACGAGAGAGACTGCTCTCTGAGTCCTATAGACTATCTGGTGATGGGCCATACACAGAGGAGAGGTTTGCCTCGCTTAGTTCAGTGTTGGAGGCGGAAAGCCCGAGATTGATGGCCGTATCTGCTTGGCCTCTGAAGACAGCCTTCTGGCTGCACCAGAAAGTGTTGGCAGAGGCACATGTGAAAAGTTCACATGGTAAGGATGATGTAGGACAGGCCACTACAAGCACATTAATGCCATTGGAGGGCAAGTGATCTCAGGACTAATCTCCTTCAAGTTGATTCTATCTCTTAAGGAGCCGCCGTCTCTCATCACACAGGAGAACAAGCTATGACAACATGAACTTAGGATGCGTTCAAACCACATTTAAACCACAGCACCCACAAAGCCTGAAATACTGACCACATGGCCATTTATATGTTCACCGGCCCTAGATCTGTCTACCCCATGCTTAGGATGTCTAGTACTTTCAAGTTCTCTACCCATTGTCCCCTAGTGCAACTATCTGCTTTTCTGTTTCTTATCAAGGGGAGCTAGAAGCCAACTGTCTACAGTGACCCAGATGGCACTTCCTCAGTATTTTCTGGGATTCTTAGTATGGGGAGTGGGGCTGGGAAGATAAAGGAGACAGATTTGGGTTGGAGGCCCCAAAACTGGGCCTCTCTGGTCAGGATATTCCAGCATAGAACCATAAAGAGTCCAATGACTTGATGTCAACATTAGACCTTTGGGGTATAAGGAGAGGAAGGTAGGCATTTGCTGTTGAATATGAACTGTCCTTTACAAGACTCATGTGTTTGGGTACTTGGTTCCTGGGTGGTGGCACTGCTTTGGGAGGCCATGCACCCTCTGGGACATAGGACCTTTCTGGTGGAAGTAAACTAGCATGGGTGGTCCCTGAAGGCTATACTACCCATGGTTCTGGTCTAGTTATTTTTATTGCTGTCTGCTGTTACAATGGGTAGGCCCAGACTTATGTTCTCTATGCTATAAACTCTACCTTGCCTTCCTCTCCATGACAGGCAGTACCTCTCAAACCATGAACCTTTAAGTTGCTCCCACTAGATATTTTACCACAGTTATAAGAAAAGTAATGAGAGTGGGCTGTTTTTTCAAAGATTTATTTTGATTTTTAACTATGTGTATACGCACAAGTGTGCAGTGCCTGTGGAGGCCAGTAGAGGGCAACAGAGCCCCTGGAGCAGTTGGGAGCAGCCTGATGCGGGTGCTTAGAACAGAACTTGGATCTTCTGCAATGGCAGCAAGCAGTCTTAACCTCGGAGGCAGCTTTAGAGCCCTGGTGGGCTTTTCCCAATATCATGGTCAGCTGGATTTACCTTTTAAATGCTTAGAAGAACTACCTGAGAATCTCTGTCTTCGTGCCTCAGAGTTCAACAAATGTAGCTCTTCATCTGAATAATAGGAATCCTTCCCAAGCAGAAGTAACTGCCATCACATTGACACAGTTCCATGCTATGCTTGCAAATCAATAAGTCATGAATGTGCAAAGGGAAGCAGAGGCAGGCAGATCTCTGTGAGACCAGCTTGGTCTACAGAATGAGTTCCAGGACAACTAGGGTTACACAGAGAAACCCTGTCTTGAAAAACCAACCAACCAAACAAACAAACAAAAGGCTATGTTGTGGAAAAGGCCCAAGAGAGACACATCACTAAAACAACAATGAAAAAGAGCTACTGCCCCAGATGGGGCCAAGAGGTGAATACAGAATAGGCAGAGATTTTTAATTTATTAAGTAAATAATTCTAGTTTCATGTATGCCCACAGACCTTTGCTCTACTTTTGGAATCATAGCCTTGGCATACAGCCTAATCATCAAACACGTGATTCATGTGGAGGGGAGGGGGGTAAAGTTCTAGTCCAAAGAATAAGACACCAGGCCACAGTCTTGACTCTACATCAAAGGCCAGGCAAGTTAACATGCATTTGGACATTTCACATGAAACAAGAGTTTAACATTATTATTGCCGTTTGTGATTTGCCACTCATTGATTTCAATTGACACCCCTGTTAACAAATTGTATATGAAGGTCAGTGTGTGAGGGGCCATCTTGTCCCTTCATGGTAAACACAGTTTGGCCTCATCAGAAGTGCTGAACTCAGAGTTCCATGTGAATCACTTTTCTTGTCCTTGTGAAGACTGACAGAAGCAGCTGGCTTTGGAGTATTCTAGAGCCATCCTTCCTCAGTTTCATCCTCCATGGTGGGGAAGGCATGGTGGAGTTAGTTCATGATGGACAGAGCCTAGGGTGTAGTTCATGGTGGACATACTCTAGGGTGCATTTCATGGTAGACAGAGACTATGGTGCAGTTCATGGTAGACTAAGCCTATGGTGAAGTTCATGTTGGGGAAGGCATGTTAGAGTCTATGGTGTTCAGAGTTTATATGATGTAGTTCTGACATCTTGATGAAGCAGGCCGCAGAGAGATCAGAAAGCTGGTATCACCTTTCAGGCCTGGTCACCACTTCTGCTATCTGGGCCCCATGTTCCAGAGGTTCCACAACATCCCCTAACAGCACCTCCTGCTGGGGGCCAGGCTCAAACACATGAACCTATGACAAACATTTCAGATCCAAGTCACACTAGGTAGTGTAACTTTACAAGCATTATTTCATTTAGTGCTCACAGAAGTCCCGTGAGATAGATATTCCTATAACTCTCCATCTATACATGATGCAGCTGAAACTGAGAGAGGGTAAGCCATTTGCCTGAAGTCACACAGCTAGGAAAGAAACAGAGACCTGAATTCAAGTGCTCTCCACATGTCAGATTTGCCCATCATGTGCAGAACAGACGGATGAACCCAAATGAAAACCCTCAGCAGTTCCTGCACCTGGGGACCAGTTCTCTTTGGGAGTCTGTGCTGGGTGGAGTACATACCGCGGCGGGCAGCCTGCAGTCTGATGGACTAAAGTGTGAATCTCACGCAACGATAAACAACAGAAAACTTTTTGGAAAGTTTCAGTGAACTTGTCTACATCATGGAATAAGAGGCACAACACTGTCTGAGCTCTAAATATAAAACAGAACACTGCAAAGAGCTGAAGGTTCTGGGCTGCTCTGTTCTGCATTGCCACACCCTGCAGAGTTCTCTTGCTGGGCATTCTTTGGTGGGAATTTTGGGAAACAAATCCCTGCAGAGTGTTATGCTGAACAGTGCAGGGTCAAGCAGAAGAAAGACCCAGTGGAGGGTTTGGGAGCCGGACTTCCTTTTGTTAGGGTTTATTTTGACATGAGCAGGAGAGTTTACGGGACAGAGTGCTGAAAAGCACCGTTGTCTCCAGGCTGGTAAGCCGAGCTATTTCAGAGGCTGAGGCAGGAGGGTTGAAAGTTCAAAGCCTCACTGGGTTACAGAGTTAAGTTCAAGGCCAGCCTTGCCAAATTAGTGAGAAACTGTCTCAAAATAAACTGTAAAAAGGGCTCTGGATGCAACTCGGGTGCAGTGCTTGCCTGACATGTACAAGGCCCTGGGTTCAACCCCCAGTACAAAAGGGAAAAACAAAACAGAACACTGTTGCTAACTGAGAATAAAGCATAATGTGGGGGAGAGAGAATAAGAGTGAGAAGCTTCTAGCTGTATGGGAGGTTCAGTGCCTGAGATGGTCAGAGTCCATGGGGAGCTGAGAAGAGGAGAAGGCAGCTGAAATGTGGGTCTCTGCGACAGCTGCATCATGCCTGTGCTGAGCATGCCCATCCTGGCAAAGGCTCCACCACACCTCCCACTTTGAAAGACACAGTTTGGGATGGATGCTTTGGAGACAGACACACATGATGCAAATCCCAGTCTGGGTTACCAAGTGAGTTCCAGGAAAGGCGCGAAGCTACACAGAGAAACCCTGTCTCAAAAAACCGGGAAAAAAAAGAAAAGAAAAGAAAAAAAGAAAAAGAAAAAGAAAAAGAATTTATTTTAATGTGTTTGTATTTGTTAAGACTTGCTTCAGGGCCTAAACTGTGATATGTTTTAGAGAAAGCTTCGGGGCTTGCTGAGAAGAATGTGTGCCCTGGGCAGTCGCTGGATGATGGGCAGTCTGTAAAGAGGCCTCTGCTAAATGCATGTGGTTTGCAGTGCGTTCTAACTCTGAAGTTCCTGTAACAAGGCTTGTTTCTGTTTCTGTGTGGATGGTCTAGCTATTGATTAGAATGAGTTGTTGGCATCACCCACCATTACTGTATCCAACAGGGACATTTGTCAGTAGTGTTTGTTTTATGAAATTGGGGGCCCTATCGCTGGAGAATATATAGTCTCAATTATTACAGTATTTGTGGATGGATCATTTCCACTATTATTGTTAAATATATATTATCTCTATTACATATATACTATCCAGTATTATTATAATATCCATTACTATTATTGTACCATAGTATATGTTATATACTATAATATATACACTATCATAATATATTATATAATGTTATATAATGTTATGTTATAATTATATGTATACTATTATATATAATATGTACATATATGTGTAATAATATAATAAAAATTAAATAGAAATCTAATATAATTATGATGTTATATAAAATATTGTAATTTACATTATTATTATTATTCTACTACTATTATTATATCTTTACCTCACTTGACCAATATGTCTTGGAGTATGTCTTATCAGGTGTTATTATGACTACTTTAATGTGTTTGGGGCTTCCATTTGCTTGATAAATTAAGTGTGTGTGTGTGTGTGTGTGTGTGTGTGTGTGTGTGTGTGTGCAAGTGTATATGTATGTGTGTGAGTGTATATGTATGTGTATATGTGTGTGTATGTGTGTGTGAGTGTATATGTATGTGTGTATGTGTGTGTGGGTGGTGTGTGTGTGTGAGAGAGAGAGAGAGAGAGAGAGAGAGAGAGAGAGAGAGAGAGAGAGAGAGAGAGAGATTGCCAGTGAAGTATGTTTCTTGTATTCAATAGGTAGTTGGGCCTTGGGGTTTTGGGTGGTGGTGGTGGTCTTGTTCTTCTGGAGGTAGAGATTGAACTGAGACTCTCAGGAGTACTAGGCCAGTGCTCTAATGTTGAGCTACAGCCCCAGCCCCAGACCTTATCTTGTAATCCAATCAGCTAGTGGTCATCTTTTAGATTACACATAGAGTTATGTGGAGAGACTCACTGATTCTTGTCATTTTGTTGGTTGCTTTCCTGGTTAGTTCAATTATTGCTTCATGTTGTCCTTCCTCCACTCTTGTGTCAGGGGTTTGCTGGTTGACTGTCAGATGTGAGTGACTCACGCTCTCTGTCATCTGTTGTCTTCTCCCACCCCCCCCCCCCCCCCCCCCGTTGCCCTCTGTATTCTTTCTGTGTGCTCAGGATTAAGACCGACTTCTTCCTTTATGTATAGTATTCCTTTTGCTGACATGGCTTGTGAATTGCAAATTACTTAAGTTCATGCTGGTCTTGTATTGTCTATTTCTCTGTTTAGTCTTAAAAATAACTTATGGATACAACAATTTTGATTGGCCACTGTTTACTTTCAGGGCCTGGGTTTTAGGATTTCTACTGAGAAGTCTGATGAGTTTACCTTTGTGAGTTGGCGGTTTTCTCTTGTAGCTTTCAAAATTATTTCTTTGTTTTGTAGTCTTGACATTTTAGCTACAGTATGTCATGGAGAAGCTCTTCCCTGGAAATATCTATTTGGGTCTCCAAATGGCCTTTGTATATGATTATCCTTTTCTCTTCCTAGATTTGGAAACTTTTCTATAATAATTTCAAGATTTCCTATGGCTTTAGCTTTTAAAAAAATTCATATCTATTCTTTGACAATTTCATACATGTGTATAACGTATTTTGATCACATCCACCCCCTACCACTTCCCTCTTAGCTCCCTCCTACTTCCTCTAGACTCTTTCTCCTTTCCAATATGTCTTCCTCCTACTTTCTTGTCTGTGTACTAGGCCATGGGCAACTTCTAAGTGACTACATCCATGAAGGAAAACTACCCCCTCTCCTCCAGCACCAATTAACTGCCAATTTCTCCTCCCCTGTGCCCTTCTACTGAGTATGCTAAAATGTTGATAAGCTTGATCTTGTATGGGTCTTGTATAGGAACTGTAACCACAGTTTTTGTGAGTTCATAAGAACGTGAGTTCAGTGTCATCCAGAAGACAGCATCTCATAGCCCTCCTCCCCATTCTCCAGCTCTTGTACCTCTCTTCAACATCTGCTGAGCCTCGGGGGTGGGGGGGTGGGGGGATGCGTGCGTGTGCACGTGTGCGTGTGTGTGTGTGTGTGTGTGTGTGTGTGTGTGTGTGTGGATATATATCAGGTACTCTGTTTAGGGCTGAGCACTCAATGTCACTTATTTTCATCACTTCAGAGTCTCTGGCCACTACAATAAGAAGCATGTCTGACCAAGGTTGAAAGCAGCACTAATGAACAGAATCATACATATTTAGAATGCACTTTTACAATGTGTACATTTATCAAAACAACAGTGTTAATTTCTCTCTATGATCTAAGACCTCCCTGGCCATGGCTTCTAAACAGATTTACAGCACCAGACCTGAATTCTCTTCTAAATCCAACCAAAAAGTGGTTGGTTACTCCTATAACATCTGTAGCACTATTGCATCATGGGCACATCTTGCCCAGCAGGTCAGGCTCTTATGCATTTAGCAGCTCTTTTTATGATAGATTCTTAGATTTTGTCTCTTAATCATGTCCCAGAGCCCCTAAGGCTGTGGTCATCTTGTTGTTGTTGTTTATTCAGTGCAGTATTTCCTCAGCCTTATCTTGCATCCCTGCATAGGAGGTTATTTAGTGAAAAGTTGTAGAGCTTAGATGAAGAAACTGGAGATTCAGGAAGATGGATGTCCTGCTTAAAATTACAAACCATAGACACAGCCACCCATGAGCTGGGTGACTACAGTCATGTTTCTGTTTGTCTCTGAGATTTAGGATCCCAAACAATAAGAAGATATGAATTGGGTTGTTGCAGGCACCGGAGATATAATGGGGAGATTGAACGGTGTGAAGAATGTACATTTCTCACAGCTAACTAGTATCTATTATTATATTACTAATAATTAAGCTATTATTATACTACTAATAATTACTTTATTAAAAGCCCTTGTCAGAGATAGGTGGTGGGAGGATGAGAAGGTAAAATTAGCTACAATCTTCCATAAACTATGGAAGTAGATTTATGACAGGAAATCAAATGCACCAATTCTAGCACGGGCTTCCTATTGTGCCTCACCCCACATGCACTACATGATTTGTTCCTCTCAACAATCTCTGCTATTGTTGGAATGAGGTCCCTAGAGCTCCTCCTATGTTAGAAACTTATTCCCCAGTGCATCAATGTTTGGACAGGGGGTCCTAGTAAGGGGCAGTTAGGCCCTCATGCATGGATCGATGTTCTTGTCTTGGGAATGAGTTCCTTATATTCTGCTCTCTCTTTTCCCCCATTCCACACGATCATCGCCTTCTACCATGCACCACACAGCACCAAAGGCATAACATCAGACCATGTTCTAGAACTGTCACCAAATCCATCCCCGTTCTTTATAAACTCCCCCATCTGCGAGTGGTGCTTCATCTCGGCTGCCAACTTGATTGTATCTGGAATAAACACCAACTAAGAAACATGACCCTGCAAACTTCTGTGAGGGTGTTTCCAAGCAGGATTAGCTGAGAGAGGGAGATCTGCCCCCAGAAGGGGCAGTACCTCCCTGCTGCAGTGGCCCAGATAGAAGATTGGAGGGAAAAAATGTTGCTTTCTTATCAACCTTTGCTCCTGGCTGATGATGAGGTCATCCACCTTGTTGCTAGCACTTCCATCCTTCACTGACACTCTAGACTAGCTTCTTTGGCTTTACAACACAGACTTGAAGACCAGCAGCTCTCCAGGAATCCTCTAGGCCTTAGGGGCCAGATGGGGATGGCTGAGGCATCCAGCCCCATGCACTGAGTAACGTCCATGTTGTTGGCCTCTCCAGCATGCAGAAAGCGTGGCTGGATTACCAGCTCATGTCGTGTCAGCCGATCTAATAAAGATATGTTTGTCCTATTGGTTCCGTCTCTCCAGAGAACTCTCACTAACACAGTGATGCTCTCTGAGCAGAGCCGAGAAGTCCCCAGGACAATCTTTTTCCTGTGGATGAAGAAACTGAGACACAGTGACCAAGTTTCTTGACTCAGCTTGAAAAAGCAGGGGCGAAACCTGAATTGAACTCTGCGAACCACTGGGCTCTGTGGCAGAACATAGGCATGCCCAGAGCACAGGGCAGGAGGTGAGGGGGCACTGCACTGTGATCAGTAGCGAGGTCTTTGATGTGTCAGGGGTAGGTAGAAGGCATGCCCTTGTCAGACTCCTTTCTCCTCCTTGCCACTTTAAGGCTCACCTCTGAAGTCTGGCCCCTTGCTGAAAGCACCAGAAGAAAGGCCGTAAATCAGAGACGTGCTGAATAGCACACAACCTTGATTCAGAACTGAAAAATAAAAAGTGACACTTCCTGGTTTGTGAGCAGAGACATGAGGCTGACTAGACAGCCTGCCTGGGGAGACACAGGTGAACTTCTGCAGAGGCACTGCATCCTGCCAGCTTATAAGTGTGACTGCTACCCTGGCCTTTGAGCTCCTCCTGACAGTTGCTCCATAACCAGCCACCTGACCACATCCGTTCCACTGTGCACTCACGGCTTCCCACACACAGTGGACACCGTTCTGACTCACAAGGCCCTAAGAGCTGCCCTGCCCTACTCTCCTCAAGCACATGAGTTTCGGAGCTTTCCTGGGCTATCCCAAACATGTTTCTGCCTAGAGGCTTTGCCCTGGCTGATCCCTCCGCCCACTTTGTGCTTCCCTCGTGGGAGATCTGATTCCGTTCTATTGGGCAGATGGCAGCTCGGGCAGTTCCTCTGCAGAAGCACTTCCTCACAGTTTTCGTTATATTCTGAAGCCAATCACTATGACAATAACCTCTATATATGCACCAGAAAGTGTTAACGCCATCACCTGTGATGACTTCCTTATTATTATTGTTCTTTCTATCTTCTCTGCCCGAAGGTTAAGTTCCTAAGGTAGAACTTAGCAACTCTTTCTTAGCACTTGGCTGGGACGGTGAGCCACAGGAATGTTTGTTGTGGCATTGAGACATTTGGTAGGGGTGAATACTCCTTGCTGATGGATGCTCGGGTATCTTGGAGGAGCCCTGATTAGACTGTTCCTTACGGCTACCACTAGTTAGAGCTACTTAGGTGTGTAATATAAAAGTGGATCAATGCAGTATTTACCCTTCTGTAATTGTTTAGCACAGAACCCTCAAGGTGAATTCATGTTGTAGCATACAGCAGGATAAAATATGGAGAGAGATTGTCTATGGATAAGCTCCTGACCTGGTGTGGCTACAGTTAAGTGCTATTTTTAAGCTAGCATCTTTAGGTTTAATTCCTGGGCATCCCTGTCCATCAACCCTGTTTTACTTTAAGTTACCTGCTTCCCAAGCCAGGAAAAATTATAGGCCTACCTCACCACTGTACAAATCAATACGATGTTATTAAGAGCTCACAGCCTGGAAAGTTCTGGACAGAGACCATTAACAACACGTCATTAGCATCTCTGAAGAATTTATAATGCAAAGAGAAGCAAGCAATAACCATTGTTTTACTCTGTCTTTTTAAATGTAACTTGAGGATTTACACACCTAAATTATGAAATAAGTAGAAACCAAAATTTTAAATGCAAGATAATTCATAATTGCTGCAAGAAAACAAAGTACTTATATCTCCAGTGAAACATGCACATCCTTATACTGAAAATTATAAACTGCCAATGGAAAAAAAATCACAGAGGACCTAAATACTTGGGGAGAAACATTGTGTATGGATTAGAATGTTCTAAGTAATAAATACTTCAAGTTTCCCAAGTTGACCCATACATTTAGTGTTTCCACCAAAATCAGAAGAAGTCTGTTTTAAAATACACAAGCCCATTGTTAAGTCCTTAGGAAGGGTTTAGAAGAGCCAGGATGATATAGAGTGGGAGAAATTGTTATACTTATGCATAGCTACAGTAGTTGGACATGATGGTATTGGTAGCAGACAGAGAAAGAGAGAGAAACTGAATGGAATAGAAAAGCCAGAAATGGGACCACAGAAATATGTTCAATTAATTGTCAACCAAAGAAAGAAAGAGACCACACAATCTTGACCAGGGGAAATGGCCTCCTCAATAAATGTTTCTGGAGCAATTTGACATTGGTAAATAAAAAAACAAACAAATAAACCTTGACCTAAGCCCAAAATGTAGAAAAATTAACTAGGAATGAATTATAGACTTAAATACAAAGCAATAAAGCTTTTAGGGGAAAAAAAGCCAGAAAACCATCAAGCTTCAGGACAAGGTTATCATTTTTAGACTAGGCATCAAAACATGATATATAAAAGAAAACGTCAATATGTGGACTTTCATCAGAATTTAAAACCAGTTCTGTGAAAGCTCATAGTAAGAGAGAAATCTACAGCTTGGGGGAAATTAGTTGCAAATCTCATGTTCAATGAAGTTTACTCAGAGTGCAGAGCAAGCCTCAGAGATCAACAATCCAGTAGAAACAGATGCAGAGGCACACACACTAAAGCAGATAGACAGAGGGTAAATAAGCATGAAAAGATAGTCAACATAATTGGACATTTTAAAGACACAAATTAATACCACACTGGGAACCTGGTGTTGTGGCATATGCCTTGAACTCCAGTACTTCAGAGGCTGAGACAGGTAACTCTCTCCATGAGTTTGAGGCCAGCCTGGTCTACATAGTTAGTTCCAGGCTAAGCAAGGCTTCGTGAGA
The DNA here is from genome assembly GCF_903995425.1 of Onychomys torridus. NCBI lineage: Eukaryota > Metazoa > Chordata > Mammalia > Rodentia > Cricetidae > Onychomys > Onychomys torridus. Next base: position 33,936,414 of record NC_050460.1, on the reverse strand, counting down.
CCTTGTCTCAAAACAAGACAATACAAAAAGTACAATGGGGTAGAATATCTCAGCTATCTACCAGATAGGCTAAAATTTAAAAAAAAAAAAAAAAAAGTGAGAACATCAAATGATGCTGGGGAAGCAGAGAAGTTGAGTCACTTACATGTTATGGATAGGAATAAAAAGTGCACAGAATTCTGAACGACAGTTTTCCAGTTTCTTCTTCTACAACTCAACATTAATGTAGCAAGTATAACTTTAGGTATTAACCCCAGAAAATGGCCCGAGAAGACATGTACAATGTTCATAGTAATTTTATTATTACTTCTCTTCCCTATCAAACTCATCCCATGTGTCCTCTCACAGTAGTCACTGTTAGATATAGTAGTAGCAACTGTGGCATATCCATGTCACAGGATACTCCTCAGCTATGAGGAGGAAGAAATAGTTGATACACACAGTAAGTTGGAAGGATTTCAGTTTACAGCCAGTCTCAGGAGGTTACATATCATATGATTCCACTTATAGAAGATTTTTGAAGTGATAAAATTATAGAGGTGGAGAACTATCCATAGTGTTTGTCAATAGGTGTTTAGGAAAGATGGCACAAGGAAGATATATGCCGACTAGGAGTCACACAGCCACAGTGTATAGAATTAACATGTAAGAGGAGTGAGAGTTGAATGGAGTAGTCAGTGTATTTATTGAATGAATGTGAACTTCCAGATCATGCTACTTTACTACAGCAGCATAAGATGTTAGCATGAAGGGAAACCAGGACAGGCTACATGGGATCTCTCTGTATTGCTTCTTTTGACTATATGTAAATCTACTATTATCTTCAAAGAGTGTGTGTGTGTGTGTGAGAGAGAGAGAGAGAGAGAGAGAGAGAGAGAGAGAGAGAGAGAGAGAGAGAGGAGCATGGTCTCCCTTACACGCTAGACCTCTCACTCATTTGCCGAAGCTTTCCCCCAAACCTTCAACCATGCTTGTCAGGCCTCCATCACATAGCCCACCCACTCTTTGGGGATTCTAACTCAACAGACAAACACTCTCTTTCTCTTCCTTTCCTCCTCCTGCCAACTGCTGGGATTTTTCAGTTTGTCTTCCTGGTTGTTTTTCCTCAAAAAACTCCAATAAACCTGTCGCCGAGCTTCCTTCTGACTCTGTTTCTAAATTCTTTTTCTAACAAGTCTAAGAACCCAAAAGAGGGAATCTCAGTTTCCCTGGTCATGCATGGGGCTAGAATTCTAGGCTGCTCCAAGAACCCTGTAGCATCCCTTTCCCAAGCACATGAGCCTTCCCACCTTAAAGAGCAAGGAGAAGACAACCGAATTAGTAACTGCAAACAGCTGTGCAGCTTGCCTGTAGGGTCAGATGCAAACACCAGACCCTGGCCCATCCCTCGCTCTCCCACCCCTGTCCCTGGCTGTTTCTGTCACCCCAAGCCATTCAGATTCACCCAGCAGACCCTTAACCAATGTTGTCTTATTGTCATCTGGGACCCTACTGACAAGATTCCATTAGGGTCGTCCTTGCTGGGTGTTCCCCCTGGTATTGCCTTCCCTTCAGAGTCGTTGGTGAGAAGTGGCTGGGGACACCAGCTCAGGTCCCAGGAACACCACTCCTCAGTCATTCTCACTTTAATCGCCTTCTCCAAATGACACAGTTAAAATTAATGAGGAATTTGTTCTCATCCAACTAACTAGCTAGGGCAGCAGGCTGATTTTCCCCTTCCCAAATGAATCTTGTAGGTAAAAGTAATGAAAAAATAAAACATGTTTCTCTCTCCCACTCTGGCCCCACTTTTCACATTTTTTGGCAGTTCTGAGCAGAGCCAATATGTAAAACACAGATACTCCAGTGCTCGGTAATTAGTGCAAACTATCCCAGGCAGAAGGAGCTTGCTGATGAGAAGAAATTCGGGGAGAGCTGGGGGGAGGGAACCCAGGGGCATTGTGGGTATTGAGACTCTGAATAAATAACTTCCTGTGCTGGGTTCCTATGAGCAAGGGGCGGGGAGGCTGGGTAGACTGAGCTATTTTCTGAAGATGTAGGCTACTAACAAAAGAATTTCTTCTCAGTCTTGTGGTGTGATGGACTAAATGTGTCCCCCTAATTTAGGAATCCCAAATTATATGTGGAAACCTTGGCCTCCAATGTGAGGGCATCAGGAGGGGCCTTTGGAAGGCAATTAAGTTATAAGGGTGAACTTACCAGAACTCTACCATGTAGGCCCTGAGCTCAGAATTCCAGCCTCCAGACCAGAGAGGAATAAATGTATTATCATAAACCGCCCAGTCCATGGTACTCGGCTATAGCATCCCACACTTACACTACATATTTGGAATGACTTGTTTTGAATGATTCTTGGCATCTATGTTTATGGAGGGCTGAGAATGCACTCTGGGTAGCCCACATGTTGGTCCCTAGATAGTGTCTGGAGATCCACAGAACCTACCTTACAGAGCTGAAATAATCCCCTCACAGATTTTTCTCCCTCCTGGACATTTCTTGAAAGAAAGTACCATAGCTTCCTCATCCTTGGACTATGAACCTAATACTGTACCTACCTCATAGTAGGTGCTCAGTTTACATGTTGAACTGATGTAGTGTGGCTATTTATGCTTCCTGTGATCAAGCAGATATGATTTATCCATGAAGACAGGTGATCCTTGGCATAGTTTGCCCTCTGTGAGATGAGGGAGATAGATGAGAAAATTCGTTTCCTCTTTTCCTAACAAGAAAGGCATTCTGGAACATCCTGCCCCAGGATGAGAGAGCCCTGGACATTTCTACATTGCTCGTGAGCCATGGTGCATTACATTACCAAGCAGGTAGGTCTTCCTGTCCCCTGCCCACTTTTGGACTAAGATCTCTAATATTAGCTGTCAGCTGTTCTGTTCATGACCACTCTCTCTCTCTGCAGGTTACGAGCCTGCTTCCAAAGGTCTGTGCAACTTGTTGACTGTCACTCAGCAAGGTTTGTGACTCCCAAGTGTTCAGTCACCAGGGGCTGGGGGCAAAGGCATTTCTTCTAGTGATCTACTGCTGTAGTGTGGATCTAAAATGTCCCCATGAAGGCCATGTGTTAAGGCTTGGTCACTAGTGCCCTGTGTTTTTATCTGGCAGATAATGGGACCTTTAAGAGATGGGGCCTGGTGAGAGGGAGTTAGGACATTGGGGTGTACCTTTGAAGTGGCTATTGGGACCTTGGCCCCTTTCTATTCTCTCTTTCACTTCCCACCTGCCAGGAATTGAGAAGCTTCCCACCATGATGTACCATTTTGTCACAATCCCCAAAGCAATGGAACCAACTGACCACAGACCAAAACCCCCAAACCCTTAACCACATAAACCTTTTCCCTGTTGTACTTAATTAGCTCAGTTATCTGGTCACTGTGATTGAAAACTGACTGCCTCTGCACCTCACTCTGATCTCAAGGTGTCAATGCAGAGATCTCACTAAACATCCTACCAATAGATACACATTAAGCTCCCAAACTGAGTGGCAAGTCTGGGCCAGCAGCCAGGAGCCAGGAGCAAGAAGGACATGTAAGGTGGAAGTTATGAGACCAAATAAAGCCAGCTTGGGAAAGATGCAATCAACGAACCATTTCAAATTATTTTCTTAATTAAAATTCAATTGTGAATATGGGTATTGCCCTGCAGGTTCATCTGTGCCTGGTGCCTGCAGAGGCCAGAAGAGGGCATTGGATCCCCTGTAACTAGAGTTTTAGATGGTTGTGAGCCACAATATGGGTGTTGATACCTGGATCCTCAGAAGGGCAACCATTGCTTTTAAAGACAGAGCCATCTCTCCAGCCTCCATTTCTAACTCTTGAAATTTCACCAGCAACTCCCATTTACCTGCCCAGAGCAGAGTGAGAGGCAATCACAACCTTCTTATCCCCCAAATGAAATCAATGCTCAGCTGGTCAAAACTTCTATATAGGCATGCGAGCCTCTCTCTCTATAGGCATCTCTGAGATGGATTCCCTCCTTTAGTGAAGAAAACATAGGACGCCCATTTGCATATGAGTTTCGGACAAGTAAGGAAGCCTTGAGTTTGGGGATAAATAAGAAAACATTTTAGTGTATCTCTTTTAGCATTTGGAATGTATTTATACTAAAAAACTACTGCTTGTTTTTCTGAGATTCTAATTTAATGAGTAACTTGGCAGCCTTGTTCCAAGTGGTAAGGGCAGCTGCCGAATCTACACTGTGCTCTGTTCACAATCAGTGGCCTCACACAGGAAGATGGGGAGGTGCTAGACTGTCACCAGAGTCCACCCAAAGAGGCGGCTGAGAATCTGGAGAGAAAGCCACCTTGACCATGGAATGAGTCAGGGAAGTCCACAGATCAAAATGACCCAGTTGGATAAAAACAAAAGAACAGAAAATAATCACACTTCATCTCCAAGCTAACATGCAGGCAGCGTTGGCCATGTTTTACAAGACTCTTTGGAGACAGTGTGAGGAGGGAAAGTGACACATGGCATAGCTCAAGCATGGGCTGAGTCGACCAGTCTTAGAGACGTCAGATCTTGTCTTGGGTGGATCTGCAGGCTTCTTCGACTTCCAGGCAGAGTGTAAGATTGGAGACTTCTGGCAGGGTGTGAAGGTGGGGAGTAGAGGAAGAAGGGATAAACCAAAGACAGCTGCAGAAGGATAACCAGAGCACAAAGGGAATATTTATCCAGTAACATGTGCAATAGGGAAATGTGTTGTTGTTGGTTTTAAATCACCAGTTTAATGATCACCAAGAGAAAGAAGTACTCATGAAGTGATTGACATTCAGGAGCAGATGACTGGGAGACTAAGGATAAAAACGTTTCTGCCAGGCCAGGACCCAAGAATTCTACCTTCGTTGGTTGTGCATTCTGTGGGACCCCCTATGAGAGGCAGAGTTTTGATCCTGCTTTACAAGTAAGGAAACTGAGGCAAGGGGTGAGTAGTAAACACGCCCAAAGTTACACAACTCACAAAGTGCAGAGCTGGTATTCACATCCACATTAGTCTAAACCCTAAACCAAAAAGATGGCAAATGATCTCAAAAAAAACATAGAACTGAATGGAAACAGAACATGATATATTATGTGTTGGATGCAGCCGGTATTTATCTAGCTGATAGTGTATCTAAATGGCTCTAAGTCTATTGTCTACATGAATTAGGGTCATGTGAGCTTATCATATTCAGAGAGGTTGAGTCTTCTGTGGAAGATCCCACAGCTAGAAGATGCAAGAGACAAGATGAGAACACAGGTCGACTCCAAACCTAGTTCCCCATATATATGAGCAATGCCCTTGTCCTCATTACAGTTATTATTGCTGGGATGAAACACCACGACCAAAGCATCTTGGGAAGGAAAGGGTTTATTTGGCTTACACTTCCACATCACTCTTCATCATCAAAAGAAGTCAAGACAGGAATTCAAACAGGGCAGGAACCTGGAGGCAGGAGCTAATGAAGAGGCCATGGAGGGGTGCTGCTTACTGGCTTGCTCCCCATGGCTTACCCAGCCTACTTTCTTATATAACCCAGGACCACCAGCCCAGGGATGGTACTACCCACAGTGGACTGGGCTCTACCCCCATCATCACTAATTAAGAAAATGCCCTAAAAGCTTTCCTGTAAGGATCTTATGGAGGCATTTTCTTCATTGTGGTTCTTTTCTCTCAGAGGACTTTAGCTTGAGTTACATTGACATAAGCTAACCACCACAGTCCCTTAAAGGTACAATAGCACCTTGGTAGAATGTTTGTTGATGGTGGGAATTCTGGAAACACTTTGGCATGAGTAAAATGATACCTCATTCTTTGCTGCCTCTCTCTGCTGGAAAGCAGGAGCTTGAAACCTGCTTTTCTTTCTATGCCTTCCCCCCAGGAAAATCATAGAGGAAGGAAGGGCCAGCCATCAGGGAGACACAGCAGAGGACTTCCTGGTCATCAGAAGGACATGATGTAGAACTTACCAGCATCTTTTAGGGAGAGACACATCCTTAGCCTGCTGATGAGAAGCTTTGATCTTGCAAAGGTCTGGAAGTAAAATCCACCTTCTCTGGGTTTGTGGAGGAAATTTCTGCTTTGCTTTTTAAATTGACCCTTTGGTTCAAAACCCAGTTCTAAGCAGGAATGATTAGCTCTGTGGTTCAAGAAGCCAGCTTTGAATACTTGTCTGCTCTGGCCAAGCTTTAGTAAGGAACCCAACCCAAACTGTCATCTCTTCTTTTCATGGGAACAGAACCTAGGGAAGCGAGCCTCTAATCCTCAAAAATATTTTCTTCTTCCCAGTGTCTGGGTGTTCTTTATTTACAGATCATTCCCCTACCCTCTCTCTGTAGCATGTAATTGCTTTGGGGTTGGATAACTTACACAAAAGGATAACACTGTTTTTGTTGATAGACAATCATGACACAGGTTGATTGAAAACAGGCACATGCACACACACACACACACACACACACACACACACACACACACTCTCACACACACACACTCACACAAACAGACAGACAGAGAAAGACCACTCACTGTCACAAGCCTCTTGGAGCTAGCTCAGTACATGCTATTGTCTTTCCTTCTCATCCCCAAGTATACATCAGAATAGCTGGTGCTTTCTCCAGTGCAAGAGGGAATGCTGGGTAATGAAAGCACTGAGGGAGAATATGTTATAAAGATGAAGGTGGCCATCGATAAACCAAGGAGAGACAAGAAACTGGCCTGCTGATATTCTGATGTTGGACTTCCAGCCTCCTAAGCCTGAGAATGTGATTATGTGCTGTTGGGGGCCAGTGATGCTGAGTTATGTTGTCATGGCAACTGTTGTAAATGAATAATGTTGCCCCATGTCTTGGCTCAGAGACTACTGGCTCCAGGGCAAGTGGTCCAGGAACCTCTCTAACTGTGTGCTTCCTTGCTCCTTAAACTCAGCCTTTCCTACATCTTGCCTCTTCTGTGGCAGTAATCAGAGCAAGAGGCTAGCAGAGACCCCAGGACCCCGACAGTCAACCTAGGAGCATCCCAGATGACCCAGCTGTTAGGGGTGGGGAGGTGTTATAGTCAGAGAAGCTGCAGACCATCACAGAACATCTATGTGGCCCTGGCTGGCAATGTCTGCTCCAACAGAATGGGATTGCTGGGCTTTAGTGGTTTCACCAGGGTTTCTACTCAGTAAAGCTGGATTGGACTCCTTCCTTGAAGCTAAAGTCTGAGTAGTTCTCACCACTCTGGAGGAGCAGAAGCCCCCAGGCAAAGCAGGTCCCTCGACCAGGAAGAGAAGCTGGTGTGTCCCAGGACCATGTGGGGATGTGTGAAGCTCTATTTCATCGCATTGAAACCTGTTAAATTTGACTCAGAGACCCAAGATCTGCTTTTAGTCCCAATCTACCAGGCCCATTCTCTTGGGGTTGTGCTGATGTAGAAGAAACTCAAAGTAATAGAGTTGACGTTATCAAGGCTTTACTAGTAAATAGGCTTGCTTGGGAGACATTAAGTCACACAAGTGGAATTTATGAAAGGGAGCACTGCCTCCAAAATACCCCAAGAAGAAGCAGTCTGCTAACCAGGCCTGTTAGAGACAAAGGAAACTAGGATGCTAAGAGGTAAATATTCACCAGGATTGGGCAGCCATTAAGGCCCATCCCCATATCAAAGAAGTCTCTGACAGCTCAAGGGGACAGTGCAGGATCACAACCAACGTTAAGGCCTGGCCTGCCATAAAACCCCCAGTTCTCTTCTTGGAAAAGCATAATTCTGCCAGGTAGGCAAGATGACCCCAGGCAATAACTATTCAAAAAGAACAACACTGGTATACTTAAGAAATAAGTCTGGCAATATCTTTGCTGTGTAAATCTCCCATCTGCCCAAGTGGCCAGACTCGCAGTCTCTGGTGTCTGTTTAAATTGTTCAAAGTGTAACCTGGGGCTGGACCTATAAGAGATTTAAGGTTTTCAGAGTATGTGAAGTGCATAAGCCTAAGACGTAGATAAGTTAGAAAAATCAATTTGAGGTTTGCTCCTCTTTGGATATTAACAATAGCTTACCTGGTGCCTTTTCAGTAACTTTTTCCTTCATTAATTTCTAGGTGTGTGGAGTGAGTTCTCACTGTAGCAGCATGAGAATCAGGCATCTTGTGAAGAGCCAGGAGATAGGGGTGAGGTAAAGAACTTTTGAGTCTCTCATGTGCTCAGAGTCCCAACGGTCTAGCCCATATGGGAACAGGGTCTCTCACTGACACTGGGACTCTTGAGGTATGAGGTGAAGCCCCTGGGAGCCACATGATTTGTCCTCTGAGGTCCTGCATTCAACAAAACCTCCACCCATTCATTCTTTTGGATATTCACTAATTCTCAAGCTCCCCCATTCCTTGACAAGTTGAGGAGTCCAAAAAAAAAAAAAAAAAAAAATCCAGGAAGACAAGATAAAGCTACTCGGTGCACATCTGTTTGGAGACTGAGAGGCAAAGAGAAATCAGGAACAAATGCAAACTTGTACCACAGCACCGTCCACCAGGCCCTTTAACACAGCATTGGTTCCCAGTCCTCATCTAGGGCCCCAAAGCCTCAAAATTCAACTCAAACCTCAGTACTCTTGTAACTGCCTCAAGGTCATTGGATGGCATCACCCTGGATGCAAGCACTATGCCTTCCCTATGGGTCACAACTACCATTCACCCAGGTGCACACAGATGGTAGCTATGTTGGTTATTTTTAACTCTCTCAACCCTGAAGGTGTGATGAGGTGTCATTACCATAGTCTGTCCGATGGAGAGAGTGAGAAGTAGGAAGAAGCTTCTTAAGACTCCACAGCAGGCGGTTACTGGAAACGGAATTGGAACCTGGATCTGGGTGCTTCTGAAGCCATCCTGTTAGGGCCCTGTTCTTTATAAGCAGGCATCTCAAAAATGCAGGTTCCTATGGTTTCTGTAACACAGAAGCCTGCAGAGGTGAAATCTCGCTGAAGAAAGTGACAAATGGCTTAGAGAGAGGATTATGCACATGATTTCCAAGAACCCTGCCTGACTCCTATTCTGCTATGGCACTGAATACAACTGAGTGGTAACTCATAAAGAAGAGAGGCTTATTTGCCTCAGAAGTCCAGGATTAGGAGGCCAGCCTCTTATATACACCTGGGGACCCTGCTGTGCTACATCAGAACAAGGGAGCAGGCAGCACATAGCGAGACCAAGCTTGTATACTTGTAGTGAGTCTCTCATGACTCACTAATGAATCATGGGGACCCTGTGATGTAGTCTCATTTAATCCCAGTTACCTCTTAAAGCCACTTCCTACAAATCCCATCAACATGTGAACTGGGGTTCAGGTTTCAGCATGGTGTTGGAGGGGGACAAGCAGTAAAATCACAGCAAATCTAGGTGTGTTTAGAAGGCCATGCCTCCCAGTGTCTTACTCACAAGGACCAATGTGTGCAATGCTGCTTACAGTGTGCAGTCAGTAGTTCCGCTTCTGGCTAACTGGTCTTGCTAACTGATGTCTACTGATCAGGATGTGGGGTTTGTGCTTAAAAGCAAGGCTCAGGACTGCACGAGGGTCCTAAACTCCCAGCATAGTCACCAGTCAGCTAATAAAGACTTTCTATTGGCTTAAACCCACATAGTCTTCTCTGCTGGATACTGCACATCACTGGAGAGAGAGTGAGTGAAAGGAGTCCTGTGTCTGCTCCTCCCCTGGCCCGAGCCTTCTCAGGTTCCGGCTCCAGAAGCCAGGAGAGGATGCTCTCTCTGCCTCACATGATTAGCAGAGTCTGTTTTGAAAACACATCTCCAGATGAGAGCCAGGGAGGAACAGAGAAGGTCTGTGAATGTGTGTGCACATCTATGTCAGCACCTCTGCCAGGACTCTCCATCAGCCATCTCTGTGAAACCTTGTTTCACAGGGACAGTTTTCAGCCCGTACTTCTGATGAACTTCCTTAATTCTACCCCCAGATCTGAGGTTTACCTAATCATTCCCTTCAGACAACCCTCAACGTTGTTTTCTCTGCTGCAGCCTTCTCTGAAATCATTCTGTCCATCGGGTATATTGCCCAGACAGAAAAAGTAGGTCAAGGATTAAAACAGAAGAAAGGGTTTTCCAGAAGCATTACTCAAAGCTATTTTGAACTTGAGACTGTGAAACGGGAGACCGTGTTGTGGGGATGGCTGCTTTCACCGATGACTTAGGAATAAACACTTGCCAGTGCCTCGGCCTTCCATCTAGTGAACGTGTGATTTCACAACTGCGTTTTGAAAGGCTAATCCTGCCCTGTGCAAGAACAGCCTTGAAATCTAAATTCTATTCCAGCTAGGCCACCTTGAGCACCCGCAGATGAATAAAAACAAGGGAATCCGGAGAACTCTGTGAGTGCACAGGACGAGAGAAATGGGTTTGATCAGCCAAGTGTGTGAGGGCTATGTGCCACAAAGGGTGAAGAGAAGCTACTGAGTAGATTTGTCCAGGGTGTCTCCGAAAGGCTGAGCAGCAGGAGCAAGCATTCCAGCTCACAATCCCCTGGCCCAGCTCTGCACCAGGCTGAGAGGGAATCTTTGCTGATGAAACGAGTATATATTTAGGGGAGTGAAATGTGAAGTAGGAGCAAGATGTCTGGGTTGGAGGTAGACTGCCTGAATTCATGACTCCCCGCAGAAAGACGCCTTGAGCAAGAAGCTAACAGAAGGAGGAAGATTGTGACAGGTATGACCTGCCCACAGGAGTCTTGGTATGACGGTGAGCCATGAGCTGGAATCTCAGGTAGCCCAGGAGGGGTGGTGATCCGCATGACAGGCAGCCATGGGCCCCGGTCTGTATTCAGGAGGAACCACGCTGGACATATCCAGGCCAGGCTGTGATGGTGGTATCCAGTGCTGCTGGGGTGGAGGCATTATCTCATGGAGTCCTGTTTTTCTCTTTCACAAAGGAAGAAGGGAGAGAAGGAGAAAGTAAGAGTAGCATTTAGTTCCTGGGAAGTTTCCTGGAAAGCAGCTGGTTTGGCTCCCATTTTAACCCAACTACCAGGTGCTCCTATTGGAAGTAACACTGCAGTGAGCCATCACCAAGCCTGGTCATTGAAAAGTTCCTACTTTGCTGAAAACACAATACAATGCAATTCCCCCAAGGAAAGCATTGAACACTTATGCATGGTGACTCTGACCTCATAATCAGGCTTCACGGATATGTGCCATGTACATATAACACAAGATTACACCAGGAAAATAAATGACCCAATTCAATCGTGGACTATAGAACCAGAGTTCTTGCAAAGAAGAAATACAAATAGCTAATAAATCTCTTTTAAATGTTCAACATCCTTAGCCATTCCTCTGAGATTTCATCTTACCCCAGTCACAAGGGCGAACAAATCCCAACAAAGGCTGGCAAGGGTGTGAGGACAGGGAACACTTACTCACTTTTGGCAGAACTGCAAACTGGTGCAGTCACTATGGAAATCAGTGTGGAGATTTCTCAAAAGGCTACAAATAAAGCTACCACATGACACAGCTATACTGTTGTTTTGTTTGTTTGTTTGTTTGTTTGTCTCTTTTGGGGGGCCCACCACCCAGCTCCCAAATAAATCACACACAGAGGCTTATTCTTAATTATGAATGGCCAGCCTTAGCTTGGCTTAGTTTCTAGCCAGCTTTACTTAAATTATCCCATCTACCTTTTTTCTCTGGGAAAAAATGCTCTTACTTCTGTAAATCTTACTCTTACTTCATGGCTTGCTGTGTAGCTGGGTGGCTTGCCCCTGGAGTCCTCCTCCTTCTCTGGCTACTTCTGTCTTCACTCCTCCATCTCTCTTCTCCCAGATTTCTCCCTCTATTTATCCTCTCTGCCTGCCAGCTCCACTTATTTCTCTCTCCTGCCTTGCTATTGGCCATTCAGCTCTTTATTAGACCATTGGGTGTTTTAGACAGGCACAGTAACACAGCTTCACAGAGTTAGACAGATGCAACATAAACAAAAGTGACACACCTTAAAATAATGTTCTACAACATTATACCTTCCCAGGCACATACCCAAAGGGCTCTCTACCCTACAACAGAGATACTTGCCCCCCGGCATCCATTGCCACTCTATTCACCATAGCTGCATAATGGAAACAGCCTGGATGCATATCAGTTGATAGAAGGATAAAGAAAATGTGGTGCATAGCTATAAAGAAAAATGAGATTATGAAATCTGGAGGTAGATCCAACTGAAAGAAAACATTCTGAGTGCAGTAATCCAGGTCAAGAAAGATATACTGTATGTTCTCTTTCCTCTGTGGAAGCTGTCTTTGAAGCTTTGATCTGTGTGTTTAACTTGGAGCACCTATAGAAGCCAGGGAACTAGAAAGCAGCAATTAAGGGTATTTTAATGGAGGGGAACAGTAGAGCATAGGTGGTATGAATGGGGAAGGGGGATAATGGAACAGGAGGTTTTAAGTGGGGAGGAGGACATGACAGCAGTGAATATAAAGAAGGGAAAACTAAAATTAAAGATCTTTGAAATATCCATATGTAAGCCTATTTCAGAAATATATATATTTAAGCTTTTGAGATATATATCTCCAATATATATCTCAAAAGTTTAAGTGGAATTACCCAGTATGGAAGGATAAGGATAATGTCTCTCCCACATGCCATAGGCTGTCAAACAGAAAGCCAGTACTAGGTATAGGCTACTCTCTTAGTTGGAGTTTCTATGTCTGTGAAGAAACACCATGACCATGGCAACTCTTATAAAGGAAAGCATTTAACTGGGACTGACTTACAGGTTCAGGGGTTTAGTCCATTAGCATCATGATGAGAAGCATGGCAGCATGCAGGCAGACATGGTGCTGGAGAAGGAGCTGAGAGTTCTACATCTGGACCAGCAGGCAGCAGGAAAAGTGACACTGAGTCTGGCTTGAGCATCTAAAACCCCAAAGCCAACCCCAGTGACACACTTCCCCCACCAAGGCACGTCTACTCCAACAAGGCCTTCCACTCTCTATGGGCCTATGGGGACCATTTCCATTCAAGCCACCACAACTACCTATCTTTAGTTGAGGGGTTCCCATAGATTCCCAAACAATAAAAGTTATTGCTATTTCTCTTGGCTATGCAACAGAACTTAATGGTAAGATCCTATTGCTGAAGATACCAAGAATTATATGATACATATTCAAAAAAAAAATTCAAGCTGGTACAGACCTGGAAGCTTCTTCCCTATTGGCTAGGTTTCATAATGCTAGAAGGTGCTATGTGAACCCTATGAACTGTAATAGTGACAGGCCTGAGAAGATATGCCTATCAGTACAATAGTGTCATGACAGTTACGGGATTAACCAACCACTTTCGGCTTGGATTTAATGCCTGCTCCACAAGATAGAATTCATGCTTACTACTGGGTGAAGAATCATTGGCTGGAAAGGTCATAGGCCCTAGGGGAGAGCCTCTAGACATTATTTTGGTTATGGGAACACTATCAAACTGCCTTCTAAATACTTATCATTACATCCATAGATTAGGGTAGTCCTCTACCTTCACCAAGGAATCTGTTTATCGCAGTAAATGACCATTAATACAGACTCACAACTTGTGAGTATGAGGAGAATCAGAGACTATAGAGTTCTCAGCCCTAAGTGAGGTATCTATACCACACCTCCTCCTCCCAAGGCTCATGTACAATCACAGAAGAGGGAGCAGAAAGACTGTGAAAGCCACATGTTGTAGGGACTGCTTCAAGGTAGTGTTTTCCAGACATGACAAGGTCATTGCACACAACAGCTCCCATTGACTGTGGCTGTATGCATAAGACCAAAACAGCAAAGATTCCAGCATGAACCGGGGAAGGACCAATAAAGTCCCATGCATAGCTATTGGTAATTGATGGTTACTGGGGAAAGAGGAGTCCTTTTTCTTCAGGGATGCAGCTCCTGATGGACTGCCCATGTTCCATGGCAGTGCCTGGATGACCACATGTCTGTGCATATATGGGCAGTACTAAACAGACCCAGTGGGTTAGAAACAGAGCACAGGCAGTTGTGAGCAGCACAAGGCGGTCCTTAACAGTGGAGCCACCTCTCCAGCCCCTCATTTTCTCTTTGTATAGGTTGACCTTTCTCAGTTGGCTTTTTCCATTGACTTGATGTTGCTTCTAATATTGATATTGATATACACTTTGAAAGTTTGATAGTTTCATCAGGTTTTCTTTTTTCACCTATGTCTTTGGTAGCATACTCAGGAAAGACCAAATATTCAGAAACATTTCCTCATATTTTCCTTGAGGAGTTTTATAGATTTAAATCTTAAGGAGTTTTATAGATTTAAAGCTTATAGTTAGGTCACTGACCAATGTTCAGTTAATTTTCTAGGGTCATCATGGAAGGTTCAAACTTCATTCTTTTGCCTGTGCACATCCAGATTTCCAGTATCATAGGCTGAAGAAATTGTTCTTTTCCTAGTGCGTGGTCCAGGCATCACTGTTGCAGACAATTGAACCATTCAGGCTACAGTTTACTTCTGGATTTTTATTGTCTTTTTGAAAAATAGTTATCTTTAGTTTATTTTTAACTTTCATACATGTATATAATGTGTCTTGATCATATCCATCACCTGATTTCCCCCTCTAAAACCCTTCAGGATTCCTCCATTACATATTCCCCTCCATATCGTGTCCTCCATTTATTTATTTGCTTATTTTTAAGTTTCTGAGCTTGATTAGCATTGTTCACGGGATGAGCTGGGAGAACAGGGGTGAACAGGAATGAAATGCATTGTAGGAAATCCTCGAAGAAGTGATAAAAATATATTTCAACACGAGATCATGAAGCTGGGAAGGAGACATGGTGAGGGTACGGGAGGAATTGGAGGGAGGATGGGGCTGGGTTTGATCCAAACATATTGTATGTGTGTTCGAGCCTCTCCAATGACAAAATAGAGTGAAGAGAGAAAAGCTTCAGAGAAGGAATAACACGTGGCAAAGGAGGAAGATCGCATCCTTAATCATCCATCATTTTGAACAGTTAAAATGCATGGGAGCTCATTCACTATTAAAGTAAAAGTGTCCTTATTGCTGGGGCGGGGGGGGGGGGGGGGGAGTGGTCATGCCTGTGATCCCGGAACTCAGGAGGCAGAGGCAGAAGAACTACTTTGAGTTCTGGACTAGCCTGGGCTACACGGTGAGCTCTGGGCAAGCCTGAATTACAGAAGGAGACCTTGTCTTGGGCAGAGGAGAGGAAGCACCTTTGAGCTAGTGGAACCCACCTTCAGAGTCACCCAGGGAATGAAGAAAAAGATGCAGATAATTATGGGAAATGTGTCTAATAGCCCACCATTCTCTCTCTAAATAGCCTCAACATGCCACTTCATCTCCCTCTGAAAGAGTCTTTGAGAAAGGGCTTGGCTGCAACAGCTGAAAAGTCTTCCAGTTGCATGAGGTAGAACGCTACCCCATTTGGGATGACCTAGCTAAAACGAATGTGCTCTCAATAAAAACCCATCAAATAAACTTGTAAGAACACTTATTATTTTTCGCTCTTAGCATTTGCTTAGTAGGCTTTAGGGAGGTGCTCTGGAGAGCCAACATTTCTTAAAATTGCTGTCCAGGGGAAACTGAATTGGTAATTTCTTTCTCTCTGAACAAATGTTCCTATAATAGGCAGTGACCTTTAAAATCCTTTCAAAGATGAATCCTTTCTAAAAGTAGCTGTCGCATTCTTTAAGCATTTGCATTTAACTGACTGGTGAAAAGAGAAGCTTGACAGTTCGGCGGGGAAGACAAGCAGAACCTGGAGCATCTGTGATGGTGAAGTGGTAGAGCCAGTGGAAGAGGATGGGAAGAGTGATGAGGATGCTGGAGACAGGGGGACCGCCATGAGACAAAAGACTCAGGAGGAGATGGCCATGGTGGACGCTGGCGGAGGGAAGAATTGCCAGGGTGCTCCCCCCACCCCATTGTTTTGTAAGCTAGAGATTCCTGCGTTTCTCCCATGATAGACTTAAGTAGATGGACCATCTACATCTAAAAACTGCTCCCGTCTGCCCTCCACACTCACCACTCCTCCAGTGCTGCCCCAGCCCACGACCTCTCCACGTGCTAGCCCACAGGAAACTTTTCAGCGCTCTTGGGATGTGTGACTCGTCTTCCATAGTCCTGACTCAGTGCATCTGCATTCTGTTCCTCTTCTGTCATAAGCAAACCCCTCTACCCGCGCCCCACTGTGCAGTACTGATGCACTAGGTCCTTGGAGGCTTGGGTCGCCTTCCTTACTCACCTCTTGCTCTCTGCATTGACTGCACTGTGCAGATGTTCCAAGGCATTGGGGAGAAGAAGAGAGGGAGCACCTCCACGCTAAGAAAAAACATTCAGAACCCAGGAAAGCCATCCCGCCCTCAGGCTCAACCAGTAGTGACAAATGGCATCCCCAGTAGTTCCAGAGAAACCCCGCAGACCAAACACTCTGAAGGTTGGGCTGTCATCCACACCAGGGCCTACAGGAGAGCAAGGCAAGCCTCCTACTAAGCCTAAACAGAGTGCTCTAGCCTTACTTTTGTTACTGCTGTTGATAAAACACTGTCCAAACCAACGTGGGGAGAAAGTGTTCATTTTGGCTTGCAGGGTTCCAATCTATCATTGAGAGAAGCCAGGGCAAGAGTTCAAGACGGGGACCTGGAGACAGGAAACTAAGCATAGACTAGAGAAGAGTGTTGCTTACTGACTTGCTTACAGGTCCAGATACCTTTTTTTACACAGGGCCACATGCCTAGGGATGGTACTGCCTACAGTAGGCTGAGCTCTCATATCAATTAATGTGCCTGACACAGGCTGAAGTCATCTGAGAGGAGGGAACCTCAATTAAGACAATGCCTCCACAAGACCAGGATGCTAGCCTATAGGCAGTTTCTTAATTAGTGAGTAGTGTCATCCCCAGGCTGGTTGACCTGGGTTCCATAAGAAAGCAGGCTGAGCAAGCCATGATAAACAAGCCCATAAGCAGCATTCCTCCATGGCCTCTGCATCAGCTCCTGCCTCCAGATTCCTGTCCTGTTGGAGTTCCTGTCCTGATTTCCTTCAGTGATGAACTATGATGTGAAAGTGTAAGCCAAATACACCCCTCTCTTCCTCAACTTGCTTTTAGTCATGGTGTTTCATCATAACAATAGTAACCCAACCTAAGAAATTGGAAATCAAGAAAATTTCCCCACAGACATGCCAACATATTGATCTGATGGAGGCAATTCCAGAATTGAAGTTCCCAGGTGTATCAGTTTGACAGTTGAAGCTAAAAATAACACAGAGTATCTGACTGCTGATAGGGAAGATGTGTACAGGAACCAGAGTCCCTCACATAACTGGTAAGATGTAAAATGTCCACAGACAGTTCTTAAAGGCCCATAGAAAACAATAAATCTCAACTCAAATGAGCAAACATAAGCAACTGTTAACCAACATCATGGCAAATAAATATCAGCATTATTAAGGACTTTAGTGATCATTAAAATGCTTCAATGATCAATTATGTATTCTTTTGAAAGGACTAAATAATTAAAAACCTAAAGAAAGAAAAATTATATTATATATAAAAGTAGCCAGCGGTGGTGGCGCACACCTTTAATCTCAGCACTTGGGAGGCAGAGGCGGGCAGATCTTTGTGAGTTCAAGGCCAGCCTCGTCTACAGCGCGAGATCCAGGAAAGGAGCAAAGCTACACAAAGAAACCCTGTCTCAAAAAACCAAAAAAAAAAAAAAAATGGGTTGGGGATTTAGCTCAGTGGTAGAGCACTTGCCTAGCAAGCATAAGACCCTGGGTTCGAACCTCAGCTCAAAAAAAAAAAAAAAAGTAGCCAGGCCTTGCAACACCAGCCTGCAACCTCAGCCACTCAGGAGGCTAAGGCCATAAGGTCCCAACCTCAAGTCTTTCCTGGGAAACTTGGAAAAAAAACTTGTCTCAGAATAAAACAAAAATTTTAAAGGGTTGAGGATACAGCTCATGAGTGGAGTGCTTGCTTAATATGTATGAAGTCCTGGGTTCAAATCCTAGGCGTCCCTCAAACTCCCACACACAAAAAAAAATGGATCAAGTGAAAACATGAAAATACAGATCTGAACAATATACTAGCAGAATATTCAAAGAGACTTACTATGCAGGCTCAATAGGAGAGTGGTAATGTCATATTACATTATCCAAAGTAACATTTATAAAAACCATAAAGAGACAGACTCAGAAAGACTAGATAAGTCAAGATGGAATTCTAAAATTGCTCATAACTTTTGGAGTTCCAGCTGGGAAGGAGAAAAGGGAAGGGCTGATGATGCATGTGAAGACACAATGCCTGAAAATGTTTAAATTTGGCTAAAGGCACGAACCCTCAAATCCAAGAAGTTGTAAAATTGCCAAACAGTATAAATCCAAATCACTCCACACCAAATGCATTATAATTTTAACTCCTGAAAAATACAGTTAAATAAAAAATATCTTGATGTCAGTGAAAGAAAAATAACACCCTACAGGGAAGTAGATGAGGGTGGGTTTCTCACAGATGAAATCAGGGAGGCTGGGAGTGGGTTTCTCACAGATGAAATCAGGGATGCTGGGAGTGGGTTTCTCACAGATGAAATCAGGGAGGCTGGGAGTGGGTTTCTCATAGATGAAATTGGGGATGCCAGGAGGAAGTCACACAACGTATGCCAAGAGCAAGAAGAACCACAAATTCTGTATCAGGCAAAGTTGCCCATCAAGAGTGAAAGGGACATTTTTAAATGTTTTTTTTTTTTCCCTTAAACAAAGAATAAGTGACTCTTTTGCTAACAATCTTTATCTCTAGGAACTAGGAACTAAAGGATTGGCTAAAAGAAGGTCTTCAGACAGCAAATGGGGAAAGGCATGTTGGAGTATGAGGGAGGAATGAAGACCCGGGAAACGCGCAGATCTGTACCCAAATGCTGGAGAGTCCTCTTGTTCGGGGGGCTCTGCAGACAGTGTTTGGTGATGGCAACAACCGCAACACTATCAGACAACTCACCACAGTGATATTTAAAAGTGCACGCAACCCAGTTCCCATGCACCAATTAAAAGCAAAACATTGATATTAGTTCTGAAACTGTCACTCTTGTATTAGTAAACAACACAAACACTGTATAGAAAGGTAGACTCACAAAAACTCAAACAAAAGTCAGACAGAAGTCTAAACTTGTTCAAGTAACCACCAAGACATCAGTAGATGTGAAAGTGTAAACAGTAGTAAAAGAAACAGAAACGGAACTATAAAGTGGCACATTGAGCACCCTCACACGAGTAGTCATGTGAAGTGTAAGAGGCGACGCTGGGACTGGTGGCAAACTAAAGTTTTAAAAATAACTCAACATAGCGCGCGCGCGCGCACACACACACACACACACACACACACACACACACACACACACGAAAAGAATAAAGGAATGAAAACCCCACCCAAACTTCTATGACATAGGTAAACTGGTAATAAAAAAATTATAAGAAGATAAGTCATGCAACGCATGCATTCACATACACTGTCGTATGAGCACACTGTCTGATGAAACAAAGGAAATTACTGCTGGTAAATATGGAAATTGCGTAATGCACCAAATGAACTAGCAATACTAAATGTCAGTGCACCAAAGAATCGTGTTTCAAACTATGTGCAGCAAAAACTCAAGACCAATGACATCAACAGAAAATTTCATAGCTGTGGTGAAGCCTTTCACAATAGATTCATGGAAAAGAAAATTAGCAAGGATATAGATGATCCCAACAACAAAATCGGAAAAACAACACAGCTGACATGATCATAACTAGTATTCCAGAATGTTCTGCCAAACAGATGAAAACACACTTTTTCCAGGCCCCATGGAATATGTATCAAGACAGCTCACTCATTTTATGAACCATAAAATAAATCTTTAAAAGTTTTAAAGAATTGCAACTGCAGACTGGAATCTCCAGCCATAACAGAATCAAAGAAGAAACCAACAACATGAAACTGGGAACTTGCATTCTGCAGCTTGTTTTCTGAAGCCGGCATTACCCTAATATGAAAACCAGGAGAAGAAAGTACAAGAAAACCACAGGCCAGCCTCTCTCAGCAAGACATGTTTTTAAGTCCTCAACAAGATCATCACAAAAAACCATCCTTTAATGTAGAAGAATAATTGCACATTCAACAAATGGGCTTTCCTCCAGACATGCAAGGCTGGTTCAATATTCAAAACAGTCCTTCAGCCAGGCATTGGTGGCTCATGCCTTTAACCCCAGTACTCAGGAGGCAGAGACATGCAGATCTCTGTGTGTTCGAGGCCAGCCTGGTCTAGAGAGTGAATACTAGGACAGACAGGAAGGTTATACAGAGAAAAACAAACAAACAAACAGAAAAACAGTAATTCAAAATACTAACATAGAAACATCACACAGCTCCATTGACTGATGTTAAAAAGAATCTGGCAAAAATCCAACACTGTCTATAATAAGAATACCAACACATTAGGAATAGAGAGAATTAACTCCACTTGAGTAAAGGGTATTTAGAGAAGTACAAATCACAATTCATCTCGCTTAGTGGGGAAATATTGAATGCATCAGCTCTAAAGTCAGGACCAAGATAACATCCATTCTTACCACTATTATTCAACATAGTACAGGGAGCCAACTTTACATAAATAGGGGAAACTGGAAAACAAAGAGTATATGGTAACAAGGAAGAATATTAACTACATTTATAATTGCTATGCTTGTCTCGACAGAAGTTTCCCACATCTTTGATTCAACTTTTAGAACTTAGAAGGGAATTTGCACAGATCACAATTAACAGAAATGAATTGTATTTCTATATATTAACAACAAAAACATGCAAATGGGAATAAAATACAAAACCATTCCTAATCATTATAAAGAAAATGGAATACCTAGACATAAACTTAATAAAACATATACAGGGCATCTACACTGAGAAGTATAAAATGTTGATGAAAGATATTTTATAATGATTTTACATTTATGTATGTATGTTTTGCATATATATATATATATATACCACATGTGTGCCTGATGCCTGTGGAGGTCAGAAGAGGGTGTTGGATCCTCTAAGAACTGGAATTAAGGTGCCAAGAACTGAACCTGGGTCCTCTGCAAGAGCAGCCAATGCCCTTAACCACTAAGCTGCCTCTCCTGCCCTGAAAAGAAATTTCTGAAAGCCCTACATAAATATGGAACTTAAACAATAAATTCAAAAGCAATTATTGTCAAAATCCCAGCAAGGCTTTTTATAGGCAGAGACTGCCTTCGTTTAAAATGTATACAGTAAAACATGGATCCTAGAATGACAGAGAATGTAGTGTGAGGACTCGATTTACCCATTACAAAGACCATGGTGCTTGAGATAGTATTGTCCTGACAGAAAGCTAGGCCATAGATCATAGAACAATAATATACTCAGGAATAGACCCACACAACCCCATCCACCCACCTGACTTTGACAAAGGATAAAGAGAAGTCAGTGGAGGAAGGATTGCTTTCACCCCAATCAGTGCTGGAGCAACTGAGTCTCTAACATAGTGGTTCTCAACCTTCCTAATGCTGCGACCCTTTAATACAGCTCCTCATGTTGTGGTGACCCACAACCATAAAATTATTTTGTTGCTACTTCATAACTGTCATTTTGCTACTGTTATGAATCATAATGCAAAATATCTGTGTTTTCTGATTGGTCTCAGGTGACCCCTGTGAAAGGGTCACTCAATCCCCAAAGGGGTCATGACCCACAGTTTGAGAACTGCTGCTCTAACAGGTCAAAAAGAAAGAAAGAAAGAACTAGAAACTATAACCTATCACTCACACTTTATACCCTAGTTCAAAGTGGATCAGGGACTTAGATGTAGTATGCAAGAAAAACTTTTGTACAAAAATTGTAGAATAAACTACTCACTAGTAAGCCTATGAGGGCTGGTTAGCTTTCTGCCTGTCACAAAACACCTGAGATAAACAACTAACCCCACAGGAAAGATTTGTCGGGAGTCATATTTTCAGAGATTTCAGGCCAGAGCTAGTTGGTTCCATTGTCCTGAGGCCTGGTAGAGTAGCGTGGCAGAGAGGACATGACAGAGCAAATGTGTTCATCCTGTGGTGCCTTGCAAGGGAGAGAGAGGCAGAGAGGGACAGAGGCAGGGGGGAAGAGAGAAATGGAGTCGGGGAGGGGAGAAGAGGAAGGAGAGAGTTAAACTTCCTTGTCAACTCTCCCAGCTTTAGAGTCACCATAGAAACACCTGGGTGTGTATGAAGATGTTTCCAGGATACTTTAACTGAGGAAGACCCTCCCTGAATGTGAGCAATGCCATCCACCGCTGGGGTCCAGGACTGAATGAAAACCGAAAGTGAGCCGAGCATCATCCTTCATGTCTCTCTACTTCCTGACTGCAGCCACAATGCGACCCACCACCTCCTGCTTCTGCTGCCGCACCTTCCCCAGTACAACAGACTCTAAATTTGGGGGCATAATACATGTGGCCTTCCCAAGTGGCTCTTGTTGGGCATTTTGTCATAAAGAAAAGTAAGAGAGAAACCCACTATCCTTTAGTCCCCTAAGACATGCCAACCATGACCTAATTTAACCCACTAGGCTACACTTCCAGAAGGTTGTCTCATGACCAGGTCTTTACCACATGAGCCTTTGGGAGAGGTTTTAGATCTAAACCATAATATCATGTAAAGAGCCTTTAGGCTTCATGCCAAAAGCACTGTCTATGGTAGAAAAAATTGCCAAGTCAGATTTTATCTAAAGTAAAAATTGTACTGTGTAAAAGCTCATCCTAAGAGGATTTTTTAAAAAGTTACAGACTAGGAGAAAATATTTGCAAATCATGTTCAACAAAGGATTAGTATCTAGAATATACATATAAATATATATATGTGTGTGTGTATATATATGTATATGTATATATATCATAAAATTTGGCAGCAGCAAAAAAACAATTAGAAAAGGACAGCAATACACGATGGTAAATAAGCAAGAGGAAGATGAACTACTAAACAACCATTGGCAAAGTTTGAATTAAAACTTCCAGCAATGATTTAAGCCGACATCCTTGACAACACCAAAAGCTGGCCAGGGTTGGGGGAAGTGGCTCAACAGTGTGCTGCTGGAGGAAGTGAGATGGAGCAGCCGCAGTGGAGAACGGCAGGGCAGTAGGTCACCAGGCTAGGCGTGCAGTTACCAGGATTCTGCAATTACACATTCACCTTTCAACCTGTGTTTACACAGAAGCCTGCATGAGCAAGCATATTTTAGCACAGTTTTGTTTGCCACAGCCCCAAGCAAGATGTCTTTCAACAGGTTAAATGAACGGTTGTGTTCCTGATGCATCCCATGGAATGATACTGATATGGGAACAAGCTACCTGAGCACAAGCCTTAGATGAACCTCCATGATATGCTAAGTAAGGAAAACCATTCCTGTGACTTCTGTTACAAAAATGTCCTTGAAATGACATGAAAGTAGAAGTGGAGGACCAAGGCATAGAATTAGGATGGATGTTTAAAACAGGAAAGAGGCAAGTGTTGCCATGAAAGGCAACATGAGAACAAAGATGACCTTCCAAAACAATTTGGAATCTTGACTATGGTGGACTTGACCCTGCTGGAGGGTTAAGGGTGAGAGAGGATGCATACTCAGGCAAAGCAGAAGTTTGAGTTCCAGTGGGCTGTAACGATGCCCCTATCCTAGATTTGGGTTTGCCTTTGACTATCATTAGGAAAGCTGGGAAGAGTGTGTAGGAACCAGAGTTCCACAGGACTAATGTTTACTCATGGTGGAGACTAGGATATCTTCCCACTACTCACATGACACATAGCAAGCACTCTCACCCTATCAGGTATTCCCAGCTAAGCCTGAACATTGCCCACTGCAGCTGATAAAGAAGATGAGAAAGATTAGCGGGGGCTGGGGGGTGTCTTTGTAAAATTCATGAAAGATTCTATTATTTTTGTGTTTACCTTTTCCAACGACAATTTTCTATGTGACAACATTGGAGTATTCTCTGTATACATGCTCTGCATTACACACACACACACACACACACACACACACACACACACACACACACACACACACACCACATGCTCACCTGCAGTGTTACTGCACTATTGCTATGGTACCACAGAAGTCTCAAATGATAGTTCCCATGGCAACCGTCAGAGCCACTTTTCATGAGTACTTGTAAAAAATCTCTGGGCATGATTCATATTCTGATCCAAGTTCTGCCAGAGAGCCCTTCTTTCTTGTGGTTTTTCTTTAAGATTATTATCAAACATGTTGTGGTTATAGTTTGACAAATGATCAATGTTATTTTGTCTGAAAAGTCCCTGCACAGGGCCCTCCTATAACTCTAGATGAGAAATAAACACATTCCATTCAACTCAACAGATGATGAGCATTTTCTATCTACAAGGTTTTAAATGAGTTTCTAGAGAAACAAAGATGAGTAGCTCATGGTTGCTGCTCTCTGGCAGATGATAATGGCATTTCGAGTCTTTGTACCAATGCTGTAGCAAAAGTCGACTTTGGAATGTACCATTAGTCAGTACTGAAATGCTACCTTAGGAGGATGGAGGGAACTTTCTGTCCAGGCCAGGAAACACCTTAGTAGACACAAAGAAGGTTTATTGCAAGAGCTGTAAGTAAGTAGAATTGCTAAGATCATTCTGGGCATGCCAGCACATCCAATCTAAATCCCGCCTTCACTGTTTGCCAGCAAGTGACATCAGGCCAGTTCCTCGTGTTAAGAATAAGGAAAATACTGTCAACCACTAAGTGACCTACTTGCACAAAGCTTGGCACATAGTACTTTGTGAATGTTGAGTAACTATTATTGGAGCTGGCATAACATTTTTTAAAGATAAATAAACCATGAGGTCTCTTACTGAACCATCTTCAATCTCATGGGTGTGAGAGGTACAAATTTAGATGGATCTTGGAACAGTGGGATAAGTGCCTTAACAGACCAGAGGTAAGTCTGGACCTGTCTTGGACCATTCTCTGTTGCTCAGAAACTGAGCACTGGATAAAGCAAAAGGCTTATTTAGTTCACAGTACTGAAGGAGCTAGAGCTCTAAAACATGACATAGGTGTGGTGGCTGTAGTGAGGCAGTCACAATGATGAGAAATTATGAGAAAATACTGAGCATCCATGTGGAAGAGAGATTCAGGGGAGATGCCAGGCTTCCCTACAATCACATTTTCTCAAAATAACTAATCAAGGTCCATGATCCCCTCTTTAATCTCCTCTGAGGTTGGCTCTCCATGGCCTAATTACCCTCTGCTGTGCCCTACCTTCTCAAGGTTCTACAGCCTCAACACTGCCACTCTGAAGACCAAGCAACCAACACATGAACCACTGAGGACAAACCATGTCCTAGTGACCTTAGGCAAGAGATGACAGGAAACCACCATAGGTACATAGGTTACTAAAATGTTTTCCACTGATGTGTAGGACAGATTTCATTTACACCATGACTAGTCAAGTACTTAAGTGATGTGTGCTGAGCATACTAATAACCTCAGTTGACTGCACCATGTTCATCTCTGGTAACTAGCCCATGGCCATACTCTGTGTGCACTACAGAAAATGCCTTATATAGAACAACATTCCCCCTGCCTCCCATGAACCCCAACTGACCCCTGCCTGAAAGAAGACCTAAAGAGTTCCATCAATATCATAGTCCCTTCGTGAATGCTCCTACTCTGATTGCTTTTGATCCCTTAGGGTGTTTATTATCTCCTTCAGTTTCCCCCATTTCCTGTGAGGTTCCTCTGGGGTCCTGGGAGGCAGAGAGATTGCATCTTATACCTCAAAGCATCTTTTCCTGCTTGACTGACCTGAGCCAGCTCTGTGACGCAGAAATGTGCCTTCTGGGGTCCTGGGGTCCAGAAGGCTTCTTAGATACAAACCAGCTTCATGTCCAGTAGCCCCAGCTTTGATCCTGGAGATTGGTAGGATCTGGTATGTTTGGCTGTGATGGCCATCACTTGCTCTTTACACAGAGGACATTTGGGCAGGCAACAAATCAGCTTAACATGGTGGGAAACGTTTAGGCTCGTGAGTTTGAAGCCCTGGGAAATTTTCTAACCATAGTAATAATGAAATGTCTTGTTTCTCATAAGTAATAATGGAGTGGACCTGGAGTGCCATTGACACTTTCTGGACTAATGTCACCTTCAAGGAAACCTGGATATCAGTAGGGTATAGGGTCTGGGGCTTCTGTTCAGCCCACCCATCCCTGCTGGCTATGGAAGGTAGCTGTAAGTAAAGCAGTTGCCATTGTGAGTAAATCAGATTCATTTTTGCAGCCTGAAATCCAGGAAGAGGGGAAGCCATGTAAACAGCTGGCAGAAGAGAAGGGAAATCAACCAGATAAGCTAGACCTATAAGGAACCTGCCAAAAAATGTGCAGGTCCGAGGGTGAGGAATGAATCAATGGGCCAAGACTGCCCAGGGTGGGGGCCTGAGCACAAGGTGGGCCATCTCTGTTTCTCCCAGAAGACTACAGTATGCATCTGTCCTTAGGATCAGGCAAGTTAGAGCCAGGTCAGTTGTGACATTTGGGGGTCTGATTTCTGAGTCACTATCCTATGGGAAGAGAACCCAGAGTCCCATCCTATCCCTAAGCCATTTTCCCACTATCCCCGGAATGTGTTTCCCACAGCACCAGGATTGAGGCCTGGAGCATGTGTTTGACAGGAAAGTCCTAGTTTATAGGCAGTAGCTATCTTCCTACTTAGAGTGCCCAGATCCGCCATCTTGAATTCTGATAAAAAAAGCAGCCCCAGAACATGAGGGTGGAAATTCCTGGCAGCCTTGGCATAGGAAAGTGGGCCTCCTTACCTAAGCAGACCTGGGGGCAAGTGTCTCTAGCCCTCCTTGGCTTCCTGACACCACCCAAGAGACTATCCTCATCTGAGGGATGAGCTCTCTAGCTTCTGGGGACACTGTCAATCTTTCTCACCTTGTCCTGAAAAAAAAAAAATCCTCCAAACTGCTTACATTATTCCAGGCTGAACCTCATTCTGGATCCTTCACGTGAATTTTCTGTTAAAAAATAAATAAATCCAACCTTCTGGCACTGGACAAATATTAACTGGATAAGATGATACCCATCTTTGGCAAAAATCTCTCATTGCCCAGGCAAAGACCATGCTTGAGGAACTAAAGGACTCCATAGTGACCAGGATGGCCATGGGTCCTGCAGGACAGACCACCAGTGCAGATGAGTAGCAAGAAAATCAGGGAACCAATGTGAGGGAGCAGCATGCTAGTGAGGACTTGAAGCTTTGGCCTGTGTATCTGCAAGGGCAGAAACCTAAACATCCAGCCTCCTGCACCCTAGGTGGAAGGCTCCATCCATTGCTGTCTGTCTGTCACACTGAAGCATCAGGGCAGGGTGGGGCTTGCATGAGCTGATCACCCCACAGTGGATTCAACCTTTCTATCTCTTTTTCCTCCCCAAACTTTCTGGAGTGTGGCTCTAGAGCCTGTGGCTTGGTGCAGTTTTCCTATGTAGAGGCTGAAGGCAGAGGCCTGTGGATGGGCTCTGGAGCCACTTGGGTGACCTTACCATTTGTTCTCCAGTCCCCACCCTGCCCTGATGCTTCAGTGTGACAGACAGACAGCAATGGATGGAGCCTTCCACCTAGGGTGCAGGAGGCTGGATGTTTAAGTTTCTGCCTGGGACTCAGGTGGGGGGCAACTCCTACCCTAAGCCTCCAAGTTTCTTCACTACCTGCACAGCTGTGCTTCCCATGATCAGCCTTGTTCTTTGCTAAGTTCCCCAGCTATGTGCATATAACCTACAGACATGAGAGGAAAGCTGTCTCACATTTGAGCTCCTCACTGCTCTGGGTGCACCAACTGTTTGCTGCTTCAAAGTCACAGCTGCAGCACACAGATGTTCACAGTTGCAGCGTATAGATGTCCACAGTTGCAGCACAGAGATGTCCACAGTTGCAGCACACAGATGTCCACAGTTGGTGTGCACAGATGTCCACAACTGCAGCTGCAACTGTGGATATCTGTGTGCACAGATGTCCACAGCTGCAGTGCACAGATGTCCACAGTTGCAGCACAGAGATGTCCACAGTTGCAGCATACAGATGTCCACAGTTGCAGTGCACAGATGTCCATAGTTGCAGTGCACAGATGTCCACAGTTGCAGCGCACAGATGTCCACAGTTGCAGCGCACAGATGTCCACAGTTGCAGCATACAGATGTCAAGTTGCAGTGCACAGATGTCCACAGCTGCAGTGCACAGATGTCCACAGTTGCAGCGCACAGATGTCCACAGTTGCAGTGCAGAGAGAGTTTCCTGACCTGTTTCACCCTCTGTCCACATCTTCACCTATAGTTAGTTTACTCTCTTTTTAAGGGGCTCTCTTGCTCCTCAGAATGCAGGTTCTTCATATCAGGCTCCTCTTCCAGGGACTCGGTCAGCACTCCCCTGGCTCTTGAAGGGCTGGCCATTGCTGGCATCAGACCGACTCCCTTTGTACACAGGTTTGCGCGGTGACCCACTGACCTACTTTTCGATGCTGCCTGGCATAACTCAGCATCTTTGCAAGGGAAGTGCCCCCCTCCTCGGATCTGTGATCTTCAGATTGGGTGACAGGAAACATGAGGGTGGTGGCCCGGTTCGTAAGAACACAGTACATGAGGGTATTAACACTGTCAGACTGGCTCTGTTTAACTGCACCATCATTCACTGTGAGAGGCACGATGGGTTTATCTTTATTTCTCCCGGCTTACAGCTCTCCCTTCTTACACACACCCATGAGGTTCGCTTGCCCTTATTTTGTTTTTATAATTAAAGAAAAACAAACCGGTTCATCGACCCTGAGACTTTGAACTTGGCAGAGACTGTGTGTGTGTGTGTGTGTGTGTGTGTGTGTGTGTGTGTGTGTGTTTCATTCACAGGGTTAGGATATCTGGATTGAATGGGTCATTCAAACTGAATGAAATTTCCAGAGTGTCTTCAATCACCTCCACAAAACAGAGCCTGAAATGGCCCAGGAGGGAAAGAAAAATGCTGGTTGACGAAACAACAATACAGACAAAACCAAATCGATGTGGCAGTCCACTGCAGAGTCCCGGCAGCACGTGTTCTTTATACCCTCGCAGAGGGCTGCAATTGTGGAATTGCTTTCTCCTGCTGTATGAATGGGTCTGGAAGGAGGAGACAACTACCAGGAAGCAAGGTGACACATGAGCTGATGATAGAGTCGTGCTGAGGGATCGGAACACACTTAGACATGGTCGCGGAGGAGGGAAGAAAGGAAGGCCCCTATCGACAGCAGGGAGGCACTTCTGAGGGATGGACAGGAAGCAAGGCAAGGGCATCATCGGACTCCTCTCTTGTAGTAGTTACTTTGCTGTTGCTGTGATAGAACACTCTGACAGAAGCAGCTTCTAGAAGAAAGGGGGTTATTTGGGCTCACAGTTCGAAAGGGATAGACAGAGTCCATCACGCTAGCAGCTGGCTGATCACATGTCATCTGTACACATGAGGCCAAGAGCAAGAACAGGAAGTCAGACAGGAGAAAAACAATCCCCAGAGCCCACCTCCAGTAACTCCAGCAAGCCTCCACTTCCTAAAGGTCCCGTGACCTTCCCAAACAGCGCCACCTAGTGGAGATCGAGTGTTCAACTATATGAGCCCATTAGAGACATTTCTCATTCAACCACCAGGTCTCTGAGAGAGAGTCGGAAAAGAGTAAGTGAGGAGAAAGCCCTTTCTCCGCTGGAAACACTGCTAGAAAAAAATGTGAAAAAAACATCTATTAACCTAGACTGGGCATTGACACAGACCAAAGAAATTCTACTCACGTCTAGCTTTCGGAAGCAACGGGTTTTCTAGGGTTGCCTCTGGGAGTATGAGGAGGGGTTACTTATCAGGGCGTGGGTACCTCAAAGGCACCTGCATCACCCAAAGATCTGCTGCAACACTGGTGGTAGCTCAAGAGACCTGCATCCCTACGCTCCCTGCACCATGTCCAAGTGCCTCCATGGGTAGATTCCTCTCCCAGAAACTGCCCACTCATTTCATAATGCTGGAAATAGATCTAGTTGATGTAACATGTTTTGAGATAACTAGGCTTCCTAAGTTGTGTAAGCTCACATCTTCCTTCCAGGAAGGAATGTTTTAATGCAGGAAAAATAACTGCATAAGGCCCCTCCCTTATTATACTGTTACTTTCCAGTTACACCAATAATGTAGACACTGACTTTACCCCACTCCTTCATCCCTGTCTCAACTCTTTCCTGCCGCCCCCTTCCAGAACTCTCACGCCTCACTTGCATTGTGTCTGTGTTGGCAGCTGCCCTTTCCACAAATTCATTGGCATGGCTCTCTCCCTCTCCTAGAACTCCATTTGCATTGGATTTCAGCCCCTCCCCCCCCTGTGTGTGTACATATGTCTATCTCCTTTTTTGTTATTGCATAGTGGTCCACAACATGGGTTATCCATAGCTTACTCAACTCTTACTGATTAAAAAAATAAATGAGTTGACCTATCCTCAGTGGTGGGGCTAACAGATGAAAGGGAAAACTCAGTAGCCATCTTGAGAGACATTTCCCCTTCCCCTCCTCCAAAGGTATTTGCGGACCAGCAGTTTTAGAAGTGATCAGATATTGAACTTATAAGGCTGGGATAAGAAATCTATGTATCCTGGACTTGGCAAAACAAGATACGGGGAGTAATGGGCTCAACTGACCAGAAGTTGACCTCAGAGGAGAGCAGGACTGCAACAATAAATCTGAATGTGTCAACAAGAGCAGGACATGGGGAATAAAATTTTATGTCTCTATAGATACCCTGAATCCTGTTAGCCATTAGTAACCTCATGCTTACCTCACCCCTAGCCCCCTGGTCCAATCCCAAGCTGCATGTAAACTTTCCCTATACAAACCCCTTCAAGTGAGTGCTTGGGCCTGTGTCAGGTGTTGGATGGTGAACCAAGCTTGATTGTTTTGTTAATAAAAACCTCTGTGTGCTTGCATCAGATAATGGCTCTCTGGTGGTCTTGCTTGGGCGTCTTGCAACCTGGGCACAACAACAGGCACAAAGGAACTTTAAGGAGGGGACTCTTTTTCTTACACAGGGAGGCCATGAAAGTGTTTCAAGGCATCTAGGAGCTACCAAAGTATGGGGCTTCCTAGGTATGTAAGTGCTTAGCTCAAATGAGGAAACTGAGGTACAGGACAACTAATTATCTCCCTCCAGAGAGAGGGATAGACAATGAAAGGGAAGTTTGAGGGATTTTTGTAGCTTCTCTGCCACTGAGTCTCTGAAGGCCCTTGTATTTGAACACTTGACTCCCTTTTGGTGGCAATATTGCAGGGGTAAGGAATCTTCAGGAAGTAGAGGCTTGCTGGAGGAAATACGATGCTGGGTATGGGCTCTGAAGGTTTATTATCTCACCCCACTTTCTGTCCTGGCTCTTTGCTTTACTTGTACAGATAGATAAATGTGATAAGCCAGCTTCTAGCATGATGGATTCCATTGCTCCCTCTGGACCAGTGAGCCCAAATAATTTCTCAAGTCTATCCCTCAGCATCTGAATCATGCCATGCTGGGTTCACAGTATAGCGTTATCCTTTGCAGATAATCACGACAGTTCTTCAAACTGCCCACTCTAGCCTTCCACACCTAAGCATCAAAACCACCTGCCGTCAAGAAAGTACCCGCCCATACCTGACCTCGGACTGGAAAAACAATACCGATTCCATGTCCTTCTAAAAGGTTGTAAACCAGTGCATCAGGATGCCTGTTTAAGATAGCTCAAGCCATCCACTATACTGACCCTCCAACTCCCAGCATGGCAAAGAAACAGATACGTTTCTTCCAAATTTAGAATAAACCAGCTTGCAAGAGGTAGCAAGGAGATGTGAGCCAGCGAGGAGACCCGCCCCTGCTTCCTGATGATCCTGGGAATCCTCCAAGCTGTGCCTTCCTTGTCTGCTTCCAATGATGGACCTGAGGGGTTCTGACTTTCTCCAAGTTGCAGAAGTGCCTTTTTTTTTTCTAACTCCAAAGAGCTATAAAATAGTACTTGTTTTGTTTTTACAGATGAGATGGCCATGGTGATAAGGTCATCAAGAGTGTCTGAGTCTTGAAGAGGCACAATAGCATCTCTGAAAACTCTGTCCAGAAGAGCCATGCCTCCCAGATCCTTGCCACAGCTGATAGAAGTGGAATCTGGGTGATTTAGAGCTGCTGCCCAGGTCTTCTGCAGGCTTCACAGGTTCCCACTGTAGCAACTGAGCCTCTCGAGACGACAAGCAGGAGCGGAGCTGTTTAAGGAGAACCAGGCTGTGTTCCATGTAGAGCAGTGGTTCTCAACCTTCCTAAGGCTGCGACCCTTTCATACAATTCCTCATGTCATGGTCACTGCCAATCTTAACATGATTTCATTGCTACTTCATAATTGTAATTTTGCTACTGTTATGAATTGGAATGTAAATATCTAATATGTGATCCCCAAAGGGGTCTCAGCCTACAGGTTGAGAGCCGCTGTTGTAGAGTCAAGCCTGAGGTTCTCCTGGCTCTTGGTGAGCTAGCCATCCCATAGGTCCTTGTAGCAGGACACCCTGCCCAGCCACTCCCTTGCCAGCTATCCAGGGCTCTGATTATGGTTGACATATATATGGGTGATATATGTTTCTCAAGTTCAAGGTTATGCATCTGTGAGTCATTTCTTGACAGTGATGTCTTTGGTGCTTAAGCATGAGGGAGAGAGAGGGCTGTGAGACTGGAAGGTTGTAAAAGACAATGTGAGAATCCAGCACAGCAGAAGTAAGGCATGGACTCAGATCCAGCCGAGCTAAGAAAGGACCCGAACTTCACTCTATCATCTGTGCTCTAGAGAGAGTTTCTTAATTGCTCCATGCATCAGTTTTCTCAGCTGAAAAATGTCAGGAAGAAAATTCCACGGTGCTTCCCCACCCCCAAGTTTATATATTGAAACCAACTCCACAGGATGATGCATTAGGAGGTAAGACTTCGAAAGTGATTAGGCCGCTGGAACACAGCTCCATGCATGGCATTGGTGCCTTCATAAAGGGAACTTCAGAGGCATCCCTGGACTATACTCTTCCCTAGCATGAGTATAGTTGGGAGGCCTTCTATGAACCCGGATACAGACTCTCACTAGATATCAGATCTGCTGTTGTTTGGGGCTTTGCCGTTTCTAGAACTAAGTTTCCAAAGCACAAATGGAGAGTATATTCTTGTGGCACCCTGGGCTGACTAATGCAGATAGCACCTCTCAGGGGAGGAAGTGACCAGCTCTTTTTCCTTCTCCATAAGTAGAATTATGGCCTGCTGGGTGCCATCTGTCTTATATTACAATCCCCAGACTCTCCTACAGTGAAGATGTAATTAGCCCTGAACACAAGTGCAAATCACTTGTGTTATTCCCAGGCTACACTTTATTTTTTCATTTTTGGCAGATTCATTTATGGTGGGTTGTTTTGTGTGTGTGTATGTGTACCAGTGTTTGCCTGCATGTATATGTGGCCACGTGTGTGCTTAATACCCGGGGTGGGGGTGGGAGCAAAAGAGGGTCTCAGATTTCCTGGCACTGGAGGACAGATAGTTGTGAACCACCACACAGGTGCTGGGATCCTAACGTAGGTCCTCTGGGAGGAGTCTGTGCTCTCAACCACTGAGCATCTCTCCAGGCCCTCCCAGCCCTCCAGGCAGAGTGTCTCTTCACTCACACTCTCTATTTCTGATAGCTTGAGCAGAAGTGGCCAGCAAGAGTTGGGCGCCATGTGCAGACAACGGCAGAACAGCTACCAGCCTGACCATGTGGGCTTCCATACTGACTCTCAGATGGCCACTTAGAGAATGGAAATACACAATATAACAGCACATGGAGTTTGGATTGCATCCTTAGTTGTGAAGGTTTTCATGCTGACTAAAATAGTGCGCCCTGCATTGCAATTTCCCAAAGAGTAATTAGCATCTCATGCCAACAAGAAGGGAATGGAAGGGTAATTAGCAGGTGACTTTTCGGTTACCTAGAAATATAAATGTGGAGACAATGGATGCAACAGCCCTTCCCTAAACTTAATTATGGTATTTATTTGTGTTTTCTGCTTTTCCACTTCGACAAGGACGCTTTAGTTAAATGGGTCTTCAGAATGTTCTAGGTGTCTGTGACCACTGCAGAGCACATGGCCCTTACAGCTGTCACTCAGGGATCCAGGAGCTTCCCTGGTTGCCTGGCTACAGGAGCAGAGGAGGAGAGCTACATGGAGAGGTGGGCAGGGAGGAGGCAGCCCCAGAGTTGTATCGAGTGGACTTTAGACCAGTGGAGGTGCCAGAAGCTTGCCATTGCCGTCAGCGCACGGGCTTTCCCTAGCTTTTGCATGATAGCCCATGCAGAGGCGTTTCCTCAACTTTCTGTCAACTTCAATGACCATACAGTGCCCACGAAAGACCACTACAGTCATTTGCACTGATCCCTGGACACAAATGAGCAAAGCCTGAACTATTTCTAGGTCCTCTGACTAGAAGTAGTGAGCTCCCATTCCCTGGCTGACTGAACTGAAACCAGAGGGCTCCTGGACCTAACCCAAGGAGAAAGGGAACCTGCTGTGCCAAGATCGCCTGCAGCAGCCTGAGGCAGGAGACTGCTCACATCATAGAAGCACATGGGATTCATCTCTAACTGTTGGGCCAGATAAAGGTCTCTGAGAATTGCTTGACTCCCAATCTAACAACGGACCCCAGGACTCTCTACCACCCTGTCACCTCTGTACCAAATCTAATGTTATCAATAACATTGATATACTGCATGTTTGATAAAGGGCTGAGTGTGTAGACAGCATGTAACAGAGGGCATCCCAGGCCCAGACCCTGGATCCAGATATCTTCCTTCTTCTGTTTAGTTCATGGGAAATACAACCTTACTCTAGCTCCTGCTTTTCTGTTTACATGGTAGAACTCAGAGAAAACAGAGAAAGAGGGAAGATAGGCCAAGTGCTTAGCTTAGAATCATCCACACTACATGTTCAATAAATAAGATGATAGTCCCATTGGTTCCAGCTATGTCAATCTGATTTTCATTGTTATGACATGTGCCTGAGAGAAATGATATAAAAACATAGAAAGATGGATTTTGATTCAAGGTTTCAGAGTTCGGAGACTATATATAGCAAGGCAGAAAATCATGTCAGGGAACAGGAGTCAACCATAGGTACTCACCTCACAGTGGCCAGGAGGCAAAGTAAGAAATAAGAAAGGACCAAGATCCCAATGTTGCCTTCAACGGTACATCCCCAGTGACCTCCAGTCCTCCCATTAGGCCTATCCACTAAGGGTGCTGCTAACTCCTGATAATTCCAAGGGCCAAACTTTCAGCACATAGGCCTTTGGAGAACATTCTAGGTTAAATCATATCACAGGATTCAGGACACTTAGAAAAACAGCTTTGCCGAGTGTCAGTCTGAGACTCTCCAAGCCCAGCCCCAAGTCTGCCCACTGTTTGGATTCTGAGCCAGGATGTGGCTTTCTTAGCAGTCACAGTACCAATATACTCACCATCATTTGTGAGTGGGCATCATCTGTGGGCACATACAATGTGATGTGCCCGACTCTGGATTAGAAGCTTCATTTGGACTATTTCTTTTCATTTTTACCAGAACTCCAAGATGTGGGTGTATCTGAAAGCAGGTATTGGCCATCTCTACATAGGACCCAGAGGTTTCTGGAATACAGAATGTGCCCCCAGCTCAGGGCAGCAATTTCACCTGCTCCAAGAACAAAGTGAGACAATCTCCCTTTGCCAGGGCAGATCAGTTGTCACAGCATTCAGGGCTTTGAGTACCACCCTGGTCAGTGTGTTGCCTGGCTTCTTAGTGTGTGTGTGTGTGTGTGTGTGTGTGTGTGTGTGTGTGTGTGTGTGTATACACGCATGTGCATGATGTGAGCTTTGAACTTTTACATAAAAAAAAATCACAAAATTTGAGAGTTTGTTTTTCTCTGCAGGAGGAAAGCACAGGGACTTACAAGGTGTCTAAGTGGCTTACTGAGTAGGGAAGAAGTCGGTGCTGGCTTTAGCCTTGGGATGTAAGAAGTGATGAAAATAAAAATGCCCCAATAAGCATGCCAGCATAGACAGAAGTCAGAGTGTGTGTGTTGTGGGCTGAAGTTCATGGTCCCAAGATAAAGTGGCACAGGAGTGGATGACAGTCTGTTTTCTGTTACTGTAATGAAATACTTGTACTCAATTGATTCATACAGACCAGAGTCTATATGGTTCATGTTTTATGGAAGCTGGGAAGTTGAGCAGTGTAGGACGGCATCTGGAGAGGACCTTCTTGCTGCATGGCAGCCTGGGAGGAAGAAAGGCACGGTGAGTCAGAGTGTCTAGCTCAGGTCTCTCTTCCTTTTCTTGGGAAGCCATTGGTGCCATTGTAGATATGATCTCATCTAAGCCCAATCACCTCTCCAAACCCAATTCCACATGGCATCACTGTGTGAATTTGGGGACTAGGTTTCCAACCATGACCTTCTGGAGACACATCCTGGTTCATGAAACACAGACAGGAGCGGGGCAGGGGGAACCTCAGGGGAACAGATGGTACAGGCATGAGTCAGAGCACTGCACCAAGTTACACCATTGGCAGCAAGCAGGAACTTGGTGGAGAAGGACAGGGCTTAAGCCCCCAGCTCCAGGAGCTCCCATAGGATGTGGATATTCAGAACCAACACCTGTGCTGAAGATTCGGGCCAGCGGGCAGCGGAGCGCAAGGCTGGAGGAGAACAGTTTGGCATCCTACCCCAGGATCACTGTGTCAGTGTGGATGTGGGGAACATGCAGCAAAGCATTGGCTTAGACATCATTGCTCATGTATAGATTTTTGGAGGGAACCCAGAGAAAGCAGCTCTTCCATGCCTCTGACAGCATATCTCAGAACCCTTTGGAAGGATGTCTTTTGCTCCTACTCCCATCAAGAATTCCTTTCTCCAAAAGTAGGTCAGAAGATCCAGAGAAACTTGCAGACTTTGCATTTGATTTTTTTTTCATCTTTAAGTTCAAAGAACATGAATAAGTTTGTTGAAAGGGAAAAATCGATTTAAAAAATAAATCTATAATACTCTTGGCACAATAGAAACTGAGAGCTGATAGAATTTGGGAAAGCCTTGTAACCCAACAAACATTCATTGTGAGGGCCCATGTCTTGCTCAGGGATGGTTCTCTGGCTGTGTTAAGGCAGGGCATGGCCTTGATCACAGAGACAATTGGACCAGATGAGCTTCCTGACCCTCTGTGTTGCCACTTTGCACATGGCCCCACTTATGACAAACTCTTGTCACTGAATCTGCCTTTCTACATTGATCACAGAACAATTTACTTTCTCAGTGAACATCATAAGCCTCCTGTATATTCCACAGTCTCCCTTACTAGAAGGAGAAGGGGCTCCAGGAGGGGTAAGGTGTCACTATTCCAATGTGGTGTAAGAGTTTTAAGAACCAGGGTCATGTGGCATCTTACTCCATATCTTTGGCAGTTCAGGACCTTGTCCATAGTCAGACCCTGATGAATGAAGTTGGTCATTTATCCAGCAGCTGGGAGGCTTTGGGTGAGAGATGAGAGATGAATCCCATCCTGCTTCTTCACTGCCTCGGGGATATCCATTGCCTTGTCCACCCGCTTCCCCATGGCCTTGTAGCATCAGCATCTTCTGCACCGACACACAGTCTTTTTCTCAGTCTCAACCCATCTGCTGTGGGTGAACTTGAACGGCTCCTGTGGGCAGGTGGCCAAACCTGGGAAAATCTAGTGCACAGAATCTAGTGAATGACTTACCATGTTTTGTATTCTGGAGGCAAAGGACACCTACGTTAGAAGATGATTTTATCCAAATACTCCCAGATGGTGATATTCATAATAAACTGCCTTCAGTGGCCCTGGTGTCTCCTTGAAGAGGATGGCAGATGACTATAGCATAGGCTATCTTGTCCTCAGATGTTGGAGAACATTTATGTGGATGACTAATTGAGAACAAATTAGATCTCATCTTACGTTGGTACAGCTTCCGTGGGAACAAATACCCCTTTGACCTGACACCTGGACCCAGCTCTGCTGCAGGAGGCTATGTTTCCAAGTTTGCAAAGAGTCCAAAGGATGGAAGTCATAACACACCCTGAGATCTGAAGGTACAGGCAAAGCCGAGAAGCAGCACAGCCATTGCTTGGCCAGCATGTTGACTTTGGGATGAGACTTTCTCATGGTTCCTCTCTGCCTATAAAATCCCTTAATTCATGGTCAAGTTCAAATTTCTGCTGTGTCAGTAGCTGTGGTGGCTTGGATGAAAATGCTCCGCCCACTGGGCTCATATAGATGCACGCTTAGTCCCCAGCGGATGAGCTGTTTGGAAGGATTAGGAGATGTGTCCTTGTTGGAGGAGGTGTGTGTTGCTGGTGGTGAGCTCCATTCTCTCTCTCTCTCTCTCTCTCTCACACACACACACACACATACTCTTCCTCTCCTCTCTCACTCTCGCTCTCCTTCTCCCCCCCTACTCCCCCCCCCAAGATCAGGATATAGCTCTCACTTACTTCTCCAGCACCATGTCTACCATGCTGCCCACCATGATGATAATGGACTAATAACTGTAAGCCAGTCCTCAATTAAATGCTCTCTTTTATAAGAATCGCCTTGGTCATGATGTCTCCCTATAGCCATAGAACAGTGACTAATGCTGTAGTCAGCTTCAATTTCCTCTCAACTAGACATGGTCTCTGTTTGGTTTGGAAGATCCCGGTCAGTGCCCACAAGGTGCTGCTACCGTCTACACTTGTCTATGATGATCCAAGTCAGGTGGTATCCATTTCTCAGCTCTCTGAGGGGCCACGTTTGTTCCACGGTGCTTGTATGAGTCATTCAGCCCACTTGAGGATCATATGTGCTCCTCGAGAGAAGGGTTTAAGAAGGATCTCCTAACTTGGGACTGAGATGTTCTGCACCCCTTATGTCGGGCCCTGGACAGGGTAAAAGAAGAGTGTCCTTGAACATCTTCCTCACAGCTGTTGGCTTTAGGTGAGGCCTCCATGAAGAGGACTCCATCCTAAGTGGGAAGGGGAGGGAGGGGAGCAAGCAGTGGAGGACATCATGGAAACCATTCCCACTCTTCAAGAATGTTTCCCCAACTAATCTGGAGCCTGAGGGGATCTAGCCTCATAGAGAGCTGGACCTTTGATTTCCCAAGCTCAGAGATGATGCCGTGAGCTTTGCCTCAGGAATCCTTTTGTATTCTCTTATTGCACTGAAAGTCTTATTTTACTGCATCTGAAATGGAGATTGAGAGTGCAAATATCATCACTTTAATTATTGAGAAAGCAAAATACAGGGAGTAAGTGTCAGCTCTACCAGGGGCATGGCCCCATGTCCTGCATGCATACTCTGCTCAGGAGATGATGGAGGCAGGACCCTCCCCTTCTCTGGGAGAAAGCTGCAACCATGAATGCTTATGGTTGTAATTTCAGAATACTGAGGTTTCCATCCTCTTTGCTTTCATATGAAATGTTCCTTCCCAATGGGACATCTCTCTTCTCCTTGAAGCTTAAAAATAAAAAAAAAGACCTTACTCATGGCAATTCTTGCGTGCGCTCTCCTCACATCTTGCTTTATGAAGGCTGCTTCCATCATCAGCTCTGATCTCTGATTCCATCTACATTCAGCTCCTCAGTGACCCATGGCTTGTCAGGTGCTGCAGTGTGGCAATGAGTGACCATGTGACAGGCTGGGGATGATGTTGGGGAGAGGCTTACATGAGCACTGTTCTAGTGGGGACACCCCAAGGCCCTCACAATGGCTCCCTGTTGTCATGCTTTCGGATGCTGTTGCATAGCCATGCACAACCTGCAAAGCCTCCTGACTTTCTCTAAGTGTGCGCAGAACACCCCAGGAGCTCCTGACTGGCCAGGCCCTCTCCAGGGAAAGGCTTTGTGGAGGATAAAGAGGCAGAGGCTGCTCTGAACATGCGAAGATGCTAACTACTCAGTGGCAAGACATCAGGGCCCATGGAGTTCTAATCTATTTCAAATGAGAGGGAAAACTGAGAAAGATGCTGTGAGCTGAGCTTGGGACATATCCATCTTCATAGCAGCCCAGCCAGGAAACTGAATTTTTAACACAATTCTGTTGAAGGAGGGAGCGACAGAGATAAAAAATGCCCAGGCACAGAAAGCCATCTGAGACCCTGAAACCCAACTACAGAAAATAGTAGAGAGATGGAAAATCAAAGCCTCGACCTAGCTATTGCCTCCTCCCAACTTCTTTTTTTGTTGTTGTTTGTTTTTGTTTTTCGACACAGAGTTTCTCCGTGTAGCTTCGTGCCTTTCCTGGATCTCGCTCTGTAGACCAGGTTGGCCTCAAACTCACAAAGATCCGCCTGCCTCTGCCTCCCAAGTTCAAGTTCTGGGATTAAAGGCATGCACCACCACCATCCGGCAACCCTCCCAACTTCTATACACACACACACACACACACACACACACACACACACACACACACACACTCACATACATGCACGCACATACGCATGCATGTGGGTTTATGTCAGTGGCTCACTGTTCAGAGCAACACAGTCCATCACTGTAGGTCATCACCCAGGAAGCTGAGATAGGGAAAATACCTGTTCTTGGCTGGCTTCTTCCTTTTCCCTCTGTCTTCTGTACCACATTCAGGAAGGTGTTGGCTCAACTCTCTCTGGAGACCTCTCTTGCTCACACACACTAAAGTGTGTCTCCTTGGTGCCCTGGGGGAGACTGGGGAGATGGCTCAGTCCATGCACCAGGGACATGAATTTGATCCTAAAAACCTACTAAAAAAAGTCAGGCTTTGTAGCCTGCTCATAATCCCAGCAAAGGGGAGTAAGGAAAGGCAGGTTCCTGGGACTCACAGGTTAGCCAGCCTATTCTTCTTCTTGGCAAGTTCCAGCCTGGTAAGAGACCACCTCTCAATCAATCAATCAGTCAGTGTAGATGGTACCTGAACAAGGACACTGAAGTTGTCCTCTGGCCTCCACACACATGTGCACACATGAATACACACTCCCCCCAACACACACACACACACACACACACACACACACACACACACACACACACACGTAGGTATTTCCTAATCCTATAAAGTTGGCAAATTATTGTAGTCTCCCCCCCTGTCGTGTGTCCATAAAATGTGTATGTAAAACAGTGTCAGGACAGCCTGTGGTACTGAGGGGTATTTAGGTGAAGGTACTTATTCCAAGTCCCGGGACCAGAAAAGCCTGTATGATATCCCAAACGACCCTATGTGTCATTTGATTCACAGTGCCCAGGGGCAGTCTGGGATGGAGCACATGGACTGGCCTTGGTGCTTACACCCTTTCCATCCTGTGGGTGACTTTGTTCAACACCAACTCTGTGCGGTCAAAGACCTTCCACATCCTCTCTAGGCTGTGAGGGACAGCAAAGCTCACAGGCAATGACCTGCAGTGCGACACATACAATAAATACCACTGCTCTGGGATGGAAGCAGGACAAAGATGCGCTCCCCGGCTCCGTGTACCAAAGGCAGGGAGGGTCTGAGTGTGCAGGTGAGTGATGTAATGGAGCTCGTATTTTAGAAGTGTCACTCCGTGGCCTGCAGAGGATGGATTGTGAAGGGAACAAAGTGGAAGCGGGATGTCAGTTACAGAGGCAGCAGTAAACCACAGGGACAAGGGGAGCTAAGTGCATTTGGAGGCGTGGTGATTGACAGGCGAGTCACATGAGCAATGGGAACTAAGATCGCTGAACCTGGAGTTGGGGGTACAGATTCCCTAGATCACAGGAAGAAAGAGAAGGTCAGAGAGAGGCAAGAGAGGGTAGGGTGGAGAATGAGGCTCTCTGGGTGTGCGTTATTTTAGGGTGCCATAAGACACTTGAGAGAGTGATGGACATAAGAACTAGGGGGTTCCTGCAAGAGAGGGCTCTCACCCATTCCCCACATTACTAAAGGCACCAGAATAAATACGAGAATTCTGTTCATTTGTTTCTGTTTACAGTATATTGACATAGATTTGTTGCAAGATGGCTTCCTAGGCCCTCAACAGAGAGACTATAATAAAGCCATGGGGTGACAGCAGCAGGCTGTGTTTATTGACTGACTTGATGTTTCCAACACCCCTGTACCAAAGGTCTTAGTCCCCCAGAATCCTCCTCTTCATCCTTCTGTCCCCAGATGGGCACCTATAGAGGGTGGCCATGAGAGTACAGGGTGGCAATCAGGCATCCAATATACTAACCACTTTCGTCATTATGACAGAACACCCAACATAAACTATGCCAAGAAGAAAGGCATATTCTGGCTCATGGTTTCAGGAGTTCCAGCCCATGGTTGGCTGGCTCCATTAGTATGGCCTGTGGGGAGACAGAATTTTATGGTGATGGGATCACGTGTCACAGGAGGCTGCATGCCTGACAGTCAGGAAGCAGGGAGAGAACACCTGCGTGGATGGGATTCCTCCTTCTTCCTCTCCAGTCCCATGTGGACCTACCTTCACATTCAGCGTTCAGAGTAGGGTCTCCCTTCCTTAGTTAACCATCTCTTGAGATGTCCTCACAGACTCCCAGAAGAGAGCTTTGCTAATCTAGGTGTCTCTTAAGCCAACAGTCAGAGTTAACCATCCCACAGAGGTCAGGTTGAAAGGGGAGTGGAGCGGAGACTGTGGTGATATTTTGTTTTCTCATCTAACAAAGCTAGCTTGCCTGAAGATCAGAGTGCGGAGCTAAGCCACTAGTTAGCCACAGAGGTCAGGTAGTGGTGGCACATACCTTTAATCCCAGCACTCAGAAGGCAGAGGCAGATGGATCTCTGTGAGTTCAAGGCCACCCTGGGCTACACAAGACTGATCCAATCTAAAAGAGAAACAGAGCCTGGTGGTGGTGGCTCATGCCTTTGATCCTAGCCCTTGGGATCTCGCTCCTTTAATTCCAGCACGAGGGAGGGAGATGGAGACAGGAAGTGATATGGCTGGGTGGAGAGAGAAAAAAAGTTAGGAGGAGACAGGAGTTCAGTCCTTTTCGGCTGAGGCGTTGGTGAGGTGAGAGGTGATTGTCGCTTGTTCCTTGGTCTCTCTGCTCTTTCAGCATTTACCCCAATATCTGGTTCCAGGTTTTTATTAAGACCAATTAAGATTCATGCTATACCAGGAGTCTTGATTTCTACCCCTGGCTAAACCTTGGAGACCTTGGGAAAGTCACCGACCTGTCTGAGCGAGATTGCTCTGATGCTACAGTGAGCCTCACTGTTGGTGTATTGGGGAGTCCAGGGACACATGAATGGGGAGAGTCTGGGCCTCGTATATGCACTGGCTTTCCCGGATGTGGAGAAGAACTTATTCTTCATCCTTCACTCTTTCTACAGCCTTCTGGGCCAAAGGGGAAAGAAGTTACAGCCAGTGCTGGCTTCGGCTAGGGCCTCCCTTTGCCATGTGGGGCAGCCCTGGAGCTTACCCAATGCCCCTTTCTAGTGTAGCTCGTGTGGTGGGTGAAGGTCCAGAGGACATCTCAGTTTCTAAACATCAGTGAGATGGTAAGTGTTCCCCTCTCTGCCACCTTTCACACCTCATCAATACCTACCACCCCCTCCCTCCCTTCTAAAAGCTGCCGAGGAGCTGGGACAAGCATCCCTCGATCCCCATCCTCACTCACAGACTTGTTCTTACTGTTTAAGCAAGATCCCAAACCCTTGACAACCCAAGCCTCAAGTTCGGGTCCCTGCACTGAGGTGGAGGGATGTGCACACAGGGTGGGTAAGGCTCTGGGGCTTGGGAGACTCAGAATCAGCCACAGCAACCCAAAGAACAAAGTCCTCCCACAGCAGAGATTTCCCCGGAGATGTTGCCATGGTAAAGGAGGATGGTGGAGCAGCTGGTGCTCGAAGAACCACTAGCACTAACAGAGGCTCCTGGTGGTGCACACAATTCCACCCAGCTTCATTTCGTCCGAATAGCATGAGGCAGCAAAGGCTTTTTTGCCAAAGGGGTGTGTGTGTGTGTGTGTGTGTGTGTGTGTGTGTGTGTGTGTAAGAACACAGGGTCTCCAGCATGCACTCAGTCACTGAGCTATACATCCGTGCCCCTGGTTGTGTTTTATGATGACCAAGAATCCAAGTTTGGCTTGGATAATTCTGAAACTTCTTGTTTACTTGTGAACTCAGGAGGCTTTTGAAGAAACCAGCAAAATTAGAGTGTGACTATTGTCACTCAAAACATAAAATTGGATTACCAAGATACGAAGCAGCAATAGTGATAGGAAGAGATTCTCGCCCCTAGGATCCATCATCAAGATGAGGAGAGGACAGTGGAGAGCTTCATGGGCAAGTGCCAGGCAGAGGTTTTGAGTGGGGAAGTCCTGAGTGGTCACTCCTTCCACCTGCAACTCCTGCCTGAGGATGAATGATGCAGAGCCCGCTTCTCCTCACACATTCTCATTGGTGGAAACCTGTGTGTCCGGGTTCTGATTGGTGGAAACCTAGATAATGCAGCTTCTGATTGGAAGG
Source organism: Onychomys torridus (assembly GCF_903995425.1). NCBI lineage: Eukaryota > Metazoa > Chordata > Mammalia > Rodentia > Cricetidae > Onychomys > Onychomys torridus. The sequence continues at coordinate 33,891,869 of NC_050460.1, read as the reverse complement.
CGCCTGCCTAGCTGCAGGATTCTATTGATGAATTCATGTATAGTGCAGATTTTGATCAGTGGGAGAGTTGGAATATCTGGCCTATTGTTAACTATCTCAGACCATCATGCTGCTTATATATAGACACATCATTTCCATGTACGGGCTTTTTTTTTTTTTTTTTTTTTTTGGTCCACCAACCAGCTCCCAAAGCATGACATGGAGACTTCTTATTAGTTATGAATGCTGGGCCTAGCTTAGGCTCCTTTCTGGCTAGCTCTTTTAACTTAAATTAACCTGTTTCTCTTTATCTACCTTTTGCCTCGGGGCTTTTTCCTTTCCTTTCGTTCTGTGTATCTTACTTTCACTGCTTCTTGGGTCTGGCTGGCCTGCAGCTTCCTGGCTTCTTGCCCCAGGGATATACCTCTCTTCCTCCCTTGTTCTCTTCATGCCTCTCTCTCGAGCCTAGATATCTCCTCCTATTTATTCTCTCTATCTTCCAGCCCTGCCTTTCCCTCTTCTGTCTAGCTATTGGCCATTCAGCTTTTTATTAAGCCAATCAGATGCCTTAGGTAGGCAAGGTGAAACAAATGTAGCACATTTTTATATAATTAAACACACATCCTTACATCACTAAACAAATGCAACATAAACAAATGTAACACACCTTTACATAGTTAAAGTAATATTCCACAGCATAAACAAATAGAACACATCTTTACATAGTTAAAACAATATTCCACACCATTTCCATATTTCACCAAAGAAGAGAGACACACGGCTAAGGATAGAGTGCTAATTCACACACCCTCTTCATGTTCCTAAGACTATGACAGTGAGATGGTACAAAGCAGATCATCTCAGAAGAGTCATAATTCAATAATCAAACAGGGGAAAGAAAACAAAGAAGATTCTGCAAGATATAAATTTATTGTGAGAAACTGTTTGTAATTCAAGTAATTCTGTGCTCTAAACCTCTGCTACTGCAAGTAGCTTAACTTCTCTGAAGTTTGAGTCTCTCCTTTGCAAAATGTGGCCTGGTGACTCCAGAGTGACATTGTGCTAAGTGTCATAACAGTCACGAAATCACTTTCAGGGGGCCTATAAGGAACACAGAATAGCATTGTTCAGGAGATTAAGATTATGGTGAGTAATGTGTTATGAGCAATGTGCGTGGGAGATGATGGAGAGGATCCAGAGCTGGGAGAAAGAGGATGCATGAAAAGGCTTGGGTAATGCTGCTCCTCGCCCCCAGCTTCTGCCAAGTGCATTATCGACCTTCTTCAGACAGGTTTCTTCGGGCTGCAGAGACACAAGGCATAGAGATGGAGAAGGGAGCAGTGGCCTGATGGATCACAATCGTGTGTGTGTGTGTGTGTGTGTGTGTGTGTGTGTGTGTGTGTGTGTGCGCGTGTGTGTGCGCGCGCGCCTGACAGCTCAGCACACAGGTACTGATCATTAGTGGAAGATGTCTAAGGGGACACATGGTAGGTGATGCTAAAGCTGGAGGAAACCTGCAGCTTGAGGAACTCTATGTGAATCATCCCTGATCTTTGTGGCCTTGTCTATCTCGGTGTCCCCCATTCCTAAAGACTTCCCATCTCCCCACTCCCAGGACATCCCTAGAGACCCCAGGCCTCTGGACTCTCACTGTAGCCCACTGATACTGCATGTGGAAAGACTTTTCTTTCAACCACCGTGTTCCCAGAGTCAAAAGTTATTCATATAAAACTATTAAAATAATTGTATTCTTACATTCTGGCAATCAAAGCACTAGGAAGGTGGGAGTAGAAACTCAAGGTCATCCTTGCCTACATACTGAATCCAAGGCTATCCTGTGATAGAGATCCCGGAGGTGGGAGAGGGAAGAAGAGTCAATATTAAATTGCCCAATAGACCAGCAACAAGAAAATCTTTTTTAAAAAATAATAATAATATTTATGAGAATTCTATTCAATTCCATTCAAAATGCTCCCAAAACCTACTAGCAAAAAAAAAAAATAGACTTGGGAAAATAAATAATATTTTGGTAAACATTCAAGACAGTCAATTCAGTGTTTTGTTGAACTTCCAATATAAGGAAAAGAAATCAAAAAGGACAAACAAGGTCTGGTTGATTTTTTTTTTCTTTTGTTTTAAGCCAGTAGCATTGGATTTATTCTGATGTGACAAAATATTTCAAACACACACAAAAAAAGAGGGGTATGGTGGGCTAGTCAATCAGTGACAACATAGACTCACCTAAGAACGGAGTCTCAGGGAGGATGGGCTACATGAGACTGCCCTGTGGGTGTGTCTGTGGGAGATTGTCCTGACTGTACTAACTGATGTGGGAAACCCAGCTCACTGTGGGTGGCACCATTCCGTAGGCAGTGGATTAAGTGGGGAAAGTGGGCTGGGCAGTAAGCATTCAAGCGTTCATCCCTGTCTGCTTCTGACTGTGGACGGACCAGCTGTTTCAACTCCCTGTTTTGACTTCTCCACGATGACAGGCTGTCACCTGGTATTGTGCACTCACATCAGCCCTTTAATCCCAGAAACAGAAACAAAATGAAGACAAAGAGTGAATAATCAAATGACCTTATATTTATCTACTACCCTCTGTCAACAAATATGAACTTGTGGGTGGAGATGCCTTTTGTTTCTGCTTTGTGATGGGAATTTTCATGATCAAGGGATTGATTAATTCAAGTATACTTATAGGCAGAACTCCCCCACTGTCTAGACTCCAATTCTTATGCTCTTTGGGGATTTAATGCCTGTCCCGGTCCCGGAACGCTCGTTTTCTTCTGTAATTTTGTATCCAAGAGGTTCATCTTACTATCATTCTTACTGTGGGGAAAGAGAAAGTCAGTGGCAGAGCCACTAAAATGCAGGTCTGTTGGTTATCAGCACCTGGGCATGGAAGATCACTTCTAAAATGCTGTGGGGCCCAGCATGGTGGCACGTGTCTGTATTCCCAGCCCTTGGAAAGTTGAGGCAGGGGGATTACCACAAATCAAGGTCAGTTTGCAATACATAGTAAGATCCTGTCTCAAAAAGGCAAAATAAGCAAACAAGTAAACAAACAAAAGACTCTGGAGCTCAACAAAGTTAAAAACAAAACAAAACAAAACAAAAAACCTACTAAAGAATATTCCAAGGCCAACTAGAGACATCCCATCATCCCAACCAAAATGAGAGGAAATTCTTTCTTCCTGATTGGGAACTGTTCCTACCATTAGCCAAAGTGTTTGAGTAAAACATCTTTTAGAAAATGAGGGAGGTTTGTTGGTATCTCTTTATTCCAACCTCAGCCCCTCATAGGGAATCGCACCACCACTATTTGAGCAAGTCATGAATCTTAGTCACAAATGAAAATTGCTATATGGATGAAGTTATGAGTATTAGCCGCAAAGGAGAGCATTTTGCTCTTGTTTGTGTTGTGATTTGTTTTTGAGACAAGGTCTCACTTGTAGCCTCAGCTTTCCTAGAGTTCACTATGTAGACCAGACTAGCCTGGAACTCACAGAGACCCGACCTGCCTCTGCTGGCATCACACCTGATGAATGAGAGCATTTTTAAGAACTGAAAAGTTAACAATGATAAAGAGATGATCGTTTTTACAATAACAACTGAGTTTAGGGCAATGATAAGTAAGTTTCTCTTGAGACCTTAGACCTTCAGGCAGCTGCAGGAGCTAAAGCATCCTAAAGGCCTGGTCTAGATCCAAGACACTGGCACAGAGGCCACGAGATGAGCTGGTCTGACACCCTAGGGTCAGCACACCTGCTGCCACCAGCTACAGCCCCTTCATCAAGATTGGCTTCATCAGCTGGACACCAACGGATCCAGGGAGGGATTGCATTCACCTGGTACAGACCGGACACGAAAACCACACTGTATAATTATTTGAACAGGGAGAAACACAGCATAAGGATGTGTTAACTATTCTTAGGAGGCTCTCAACTGAGAGGAGGGGAGGACTCCAAAGAGTAGCCTAGGCCTCCTAGGAAGGAACAATCATGGCTGGCATTGAAACTCAGCTAGCGAAAGCACTCACTGCCTTGGGGTAACATCCAGGTCTCAGTCAGGGCCACACCTTGCATGCAGGAGGCATCTCCAGCCATGAGCCCGTGAGTGCACACACTCCTCCAGTTTATGTTCCATAGAAGCCATCAGTGGGTGTGGGAACACTCAGAAGCAGGAACAAAAGCCTGTTCCTTCTGACATATTCCCCCGAGCCTTCTAGCAAGAAATCTGACAAGGGAAGTTTCCAGGGTCCAGCCCCAATACTGCAAAGCAGAACCGAGAAGCATGGATTCAGAGTTGAGCAGCAAACCGCAGTCCTACTTACAGGCTTTCCAAATGGAAGACATCTCAGATGGCCACTTCTAAAACCCGGTGAGTTAGCAGAGGTGACAGGGTTGTGCCTTGGAATAAGAGTGAAAAAAAGAGAAGTTTCCAGACACGCATGACTGCATGGGTTCAGGGAGAAAGAGTTGCAAATGACTTCCATGGGAGTCCACATTTACAGAGCTCCAAACAAGCAAACCGACATGAGAGTCTGCTTAACTATGCATATATATAATATGTAATATATAGTTATTATATAATACATAATATATAACTTCTTAAGTGGATAAACTTTAATAGGCCATTCTTTTAAAAACTTTATTTTATGTGCATGAGTGTTTTGTCTGCATGTATGTATGTGTACCATGTGCAGGTGCTGGAAACCAAGTCTGGATCGTCTGCAAGAGTAGTCAGTACTCTTAACCACCGAGCCATCTTTCCAGCCTCATTAATAAGCAATTCTTAAATGATCAAGGCAATAAAAACAACATCAAGGAAATGGTTTCTTCTGGGTGGGATGGGACTGGAGGGGAGAGTGCATTAATACAGTAACAATGGTCTAGTTTCCATACTGAGGGCAGTTCGTGGACCTCTGTCAAATATAACTCAGACTAAAATAAAAGGAACCAAATGATCCAATATGAGTTGCAGAGCGCCGTGGTGGAGAGGTAAAATGTCTGCCTTGTTAGCATAATGTCCTGAAACTTACTGAAACTGGAGCATGTGTTTGAATTTCTTCCCTTTGAATAAGCTGCTGGGGAAAGCATCACCGAGACTCCTCAAAAAAAAAAAAAAAAAAAAAAAAAATGAACCACAACTACTTCCTGGTCCACCCAAAAGAATTGAAAATGGGGATTCTAATAGGCATTTCTTTTTTAAAACACTAAAAAAATACGTATCAGTGTGTGTGTGTGTGTGTGTGTGTGTGTGTGTGTGTGTGTGTGTATACATATGATATGATACGCATGTGTGAATGTAAGTGCATGCATGTCACAATGCCCCTGTGGAAGTCTGAAGACAACTTTCAGGAGTCAATTTTCTCCTTCCACTGTGAGATCTGAGGATGCCACTCCGGTGGTTTACCTGCTGAACCTTCTTGCTGGCTTCTCCGACAGCTATTTCTATGTGTCACTGATAGCAATGTTATTCACAATAAACAAGAGTTGAAACCTACCCAACTGTCTTCCAGTGAATGAATGGATAGGCGATCACCACTACACAAAGGAGGAAATTCAAACATATGCTGCAGCTTGAGTAAGTTTTGGAATAATATGCTAATAAGACAGCCACAAAAGAGCAGATCCTGTCGGAGTCTACTTAGCAAGGAGAGCCACACCAACACACAGATGTACAGTCAGCAGCGGGTGCCATAGCTGATAATGGTCCCACAAGATGATGTCACCTAGTGACACTGTAGCCATTTTAATGGGTTCAAGTAGAGTCTCTGACATTCACACGGAGAAGAAATCACCTACATGTTTCTCAGAACTTATCTGCAGTCTTAAACACAACATGATTAAACTTAGGAGTCCTCAAATACAAAGTACAAGGGTGGTTGTCAGGGGTTGGGAGGAAGGAGGGGTGGGGGATATTTGGGAACATAAAGAAGACCTGGAGATGGATTGTGGTAACAGCACACAAGATTGTGAACACCACACACACAACGGTACACTTTATAGGGTCCACAATGCTAGGGGTGTGGCTCTACCCTCAGCACCATGAATGAATGAATGGACACTTAAGAATCCAGTGCTGAGCTCTATGCCATATATATGTATATGTGTGTGTGTGTGTGTGTGTGTGTGTGTGTGTGTGTGTGTATTTTATCTACAATTTAAAAGTGAACACACAGTGCCTATTAGAAGGGCTGAGAAGGTTCATTCAAGCACCCTGAGTTACCTCGTTGGGAACAGTTGACACTGGGAGCTCCTGAGACCTAGTCCAAATCTTTACTTGAGGAAAAGAGTTCTCAGAGGGATACAGTACAATGATAGAGTACTTGTCTAACATGTATGACATGCTAGGGTCAATATACAGTATCACAAAAATTGAAGAAACAACCAAGAAAAGCAGTATCTCAATAAAATAGGTAAAGAATAGTTAATTCTTTTCAGCACCGGGATTGAGCCTAGGGCTTTACATACACAGGGCAAGAGATCTAACATCAGTTACAACTCCAAGCCTCTTCTTACTTTTTTTTTTTTTTTTAGCTTGAGATAGAGTCTCATCTTGTTGTCCAAGCAGGCCTTGAACGCACTCTGTATCCCAGGCTGTCCATGAATTTGAGATCCTCCTGCCTCAGCATTGCAAATGCCTAGGACTATAGACCTGCACCACCAGGCTAGGCTTTAAAACATATATCTGACCCCCTCCCCTAACCCCCTGACTCCCTGATCCTCACCCCCATCCCACTCCCACCAAAGTTTCCTGCCACGTTGGAAAAGCTCAATCTGGGGTAAGAGCAAGTCATCACTGGACCGGAGTTCAGGCTGCCACCCAGAGAGGATGACTGAATGTCCCACCCATCCTGATCCTTCACACACACTGTAGAAGGTGTCTCCCTCAGGAAGCTTCTGCCTCCTCTGCCATCCTTAGTCCCACCAGGGTCTCGCCTCACTGCTCAGCGCTGTGTTTTCCTTAACAAGCCAGGAGGCTCAGCCAGGACAGGTCCAGTAGACCCACGTGCTCAACAGGTGCTGGATGAAAAGGGTGGGGCTGAATGCTTCTAACCCCCCCCCCCCCGCCCCAAGGCAGATTTTAACTTGACTCATCATGACATCTAGTGGTGACTTCTCTCCACTTTCCTCCAACAAGATAGGTAGGAAAGCGCAGTTTCCTACTCGGTAGCAAAGGCCTTCCAGGAACCTGCTGTGAGCCAGGGACCACTGGATGCCTTGGATGGCCGGGTGCCTACCCTCTGTGGGTTTACAGGCCAGCCGCACTCACATCTCCTCAGAGTCAGCGCAGCACTGACCTTGCCCCGTGGCACGAAGCAGCCCAGGAACCTGAGGCCCCCATGTTGTGGAACTGGTGTGGAGAAAGGTAGCTGAGCCACGGAAACCGCCCTCTACTACTTAGCCTTACCCCTTCATATCCTGCTTATCATCCCGTTCCAAGATGACTTGGTCCCACGTTTCAAGGTGATATCCCAATTTTACCCTCATCTTCAGCAAAAAATCCCAGCAAGGCCCTCAGCAAAGCCATGTTGGATTCCTTTATTCTTCCCTGACCTCCTCTGCGGGGCAGGAAGGTCAGAGAGGGAGATCCACAAGGGACGCCCTGTCCTGCCCTCAACCTTCTTTTTCTCCAGTGTTCGTTTCCTCCTTACCTTTTTAAGCAAATTTTAAAAACCAGATCTTAGTGAGATAACATTTGGGAGGCAAAATAGACCTGGGCTCCTCACGGTACAAGCAGGACCAAACAAATGAAAACTTCAAATGGCAGAGAAAACCAGGTGAAATTTTCACCTGAGCCTGTGGAAGTGCTGTGTGGAGGCCTCAGCTTCTAATGGAGTTACATCTCAAAAGCCCACTGTTGGCTGAAAATGCATTTGCTGCGTCTAACTTACATCACAGTGTGGCCCAGCCCGCCTTAAACATGCTAGGGCACTTGCATTGGCCTACAGTTGGGCTTCAAAGCCCATTTTGTAACAGCATTACATTAGTATTTCCCCTAATTTAATGAATGCTGCACTGAACCTGAGAATCAGGATGGGTCTGTGGCATGGGGAACTAAAGGAATGATTTTGTACAATTGCAAAGTCCAAAAACCCGGAACCACGCATCGTAGGTCCAAGCTTACCAGGAGGCGTACGAGAAAATGGAGACACGTTCAACTCAGTAATACTTCCATGTGGCCAAAAGTGAAATACAAGGCAAAAATAATAATAATAATAATAATAATAATACTTAAAAATTAAAAAGAATAAACAAGCTGTGCTGGCTAATCCTGGTTGTCAACTTGATTGGATCTGAGATCGGCTAAGGCTTGCATCTGGCAGGGTTTGTGGGGGCATTTCTTTCTAGAAGGATCAGCTAAAGAAGGAAGATGTTCCCACGGAGTGGGCGGCACCTTCTAGTCCAGATGCGAGTGGTCTAAGGGGAATCGATTGGTGCTGCTTCCTCTGTCCGCCTTCGATCCTTGCTTCGGAGAGCGTCCACCCTGCCGTTGCCGCTGCTGCTGTATCCTTCCCAGACCACAAAACCCCGTTTCTTTGGCCTTCCGATGTGGAGTGAAAACCAGAGGCTCTCCAAGAATCATCTAGGCTTTTGTTACCAGACTAGGACTGTAGAGATCCGGAATTATGAAATAAGTAGCTACCAGATTCTCAGGCTCTCTATGCCGAGTGCTAGTACCCTTAATAAGTAAATAATGGCTATAAATTAATAAAAATAAAGGCATACCTCAATAAAATAGGTTTGGAAAGAGAAATAGTTCTTCAAAAGACATGCAAATTAGGGTAGGGGTATAGCTAAATGGTAGAGCTTTTATATACATACATAAGACCCTGAGTTTTATACTCTGTACCTCACACACACACACAAAAAGACACAAATCACCAGTTATATGACAATTAAAATAAAATTGTTTGGTATAAGTCAAGACATTGAAGATTTGCAGTGTTTAATGTTGACTAAAGTATCTGTGGGGGTGTTAAAGTGGTGTGTTTTCAGAGAAAATGTTCATATAAGATGTAAAAACAGTATATGCATTCATCTTTTATCCTGTAAACCACTTCTAGGAATAAATTCTAAAAAAAACCAGTTATTGAATAAAGAGACAATCTGCAGAATGGAAGAAAATCTAGATGAATGTGATAGGATTAGTATCTAGACTATATAAAGAACTCAAAATCAAACAGTCAAAGAACTCAGTTGATAAATATATTAATGAAATCAGTAAGCAGTTCCCAAAAGATGAAATACAAATGATCAATAAGTGTATTTAAAAAAACAAAACAAACAAACAAAAACACACCCTGGAGGCTCACTTGCCATCTGAAAAACACAAAACAGAATTGCTTTGAGATTCCGTCTCACCCCAGTCAGAACGACAGTCATTAAGAAACAAGTAACCAGAAATGCTGGCTAAGATAGAGGAACCCTTATATACTTCTGATGGGAATGTAAACATACCCTGCCACTATGGAAGCTAGTAGGAAGGTTTCTCAGAAAGCTACACAGACCCAAGGTATGACCCAGTCATGCCTACCACTCCTAAATACTCACCTGAAGGCCTCCAGGTCTCCAGGTCTCCACGTCCCAGAGACCCATGTACATATGTTCACAATAGCCAAGTTATAGAACCAGCCGAGGTGACCAATCATAGGGGAACTGATTCAGAAAGTGTGATATATACACAGTAAGATCTTTTTCAGCTAGAAAGAATAACCAAATTTTATTGTTTGTAGGAAAATAGACACTGCTGGAGATAATTGGATTAAGCAGAGGAAAGCAGTCTCAGTGATTCTGAGATTGTATCCATTAATAGATGCATAAAATTATGAGTGCCATGAAAGGATGAGCAAAACTATCTAGGGTTGAATCAACAAGGACTAAGAGGAGGGGAAAGTCAGGAAAAGGGAGGGTAGGAAGTGTGTGCGGGTGTGCTCACGTACAATATGTACTCCCGTACAAATTGTCCTTGTGTACAATGTTCAATGGAAAACAATAAAGCAACTAAATGCACAGAGGAACAACAACATGCCATCAAAGCAAAAGTATGTATATGTGTGTGTGCTTAAAATAATTTCCTTCCCATAGAGTAATGACTTTTATTTATGAAGCCAATAACTTGACTAAACACTGACCTAGCAGATCATTGATCCTGTACTATCCTATCTCAGTTTCTGATGTGATAATGCAACTCTATGTTTATTAACATAACCCTGCCCTGGAATACGCTGATGAGCCTTATCAGCTGGGAAAATGGGAGAGTTGTCTGCAAACCCCATGCAGACGACACACACAGTCACTGCGAATTCTCTCTTCATCTCACCCCCTTGGTGCCTCCTTTACTGTGTCTTTCTTTAGCTCCTTGCCAGAATCCTGAGCCTGCTTGTCCTGACACCCTGGACATTCTTACTCTTTCTGAAGGCACCAACCCTGTCTCCACACAGCTGCTTACAGACCCCCGCCCCATCTCCACACAGCTGCTTACAGACCCCCGCCCCATCTCCACACAGATGCCTACAGACCCCCACCCCATCTCCACACAGCTGCTTACAGACCCCCGCCCCATCTCCACACAGATGCCTACAGACCCCCGCCCCATCTCCACACAGCTGCTTACAGACCCCCGCCCCATCTCCACACAGCTGCTTACAGACCCCCGCCCCATCTCCACACAGATGCCTACAGACCCCCGCCCCATCTCCACACAGATGCTTACAGACCCCCGCCCCATCTCCACACAGCTGCTTACAGACCCCCGCCCCATCTCCACACAGCTCCTTGCAGACCCCCACTGCTGGACCCTAATTCAAAGAGCGTTATTTCCTCTCCATCTTCCCCAGCAGCTACCAAGATTTACAACTTGCTTGCCTTGTTTTTGTTTTTTTTCTCTCAAATTCTAATAAAATAGTTTTTAACCTTAGAAGAGGGGGAGAAGGGGGGGACTGGTTTTATCTATGGCTGGATGTAGGATGTTTATTTTCTTCGTAGAGATTTTTAAATCTAGACAACACGAATGCATTGTTTTAACGTGTGGAAATGCAAATTAGCTTCCTAAGGCAAGAATAAGCCCTACCTTGTCCAGCTCAGTTTCGATGCCTGACAGCTGAGGCTCATATAGGGGAACTAGGAACCACAGAGAAGTTGCATTCTGGGACTCAGGGTGCACTCCATGGTCCCTAATTCCCTTTAGAGGAGCACGGTCTTTACAAGGACCTCCTGTCAGGCCCAGGGCACTAGGCACCAGGACACCTCTGCACACTCCATAGGCAATGCTGATTCAGAAAGCACAGAGCCGTCAGCCAAGTGGCCTTGCTGGGTTTCCTGTGTCACGGGTTTTCCTGCCTAGAATAGATCCTTCCCTGGGCTCCCATTTACAGTAAATGTAATTACATCTTAATGGCATCCATCTCGATCTGTCACTTTTTCCACTGCTCCTATTTTTAACCGGCACAACGGGAACATTTGCCCTCTCATTCACTGGTGAGTTTTTAGGCCACAGTTTGGCTTTTAAGATGACAGTGCCCTTAATTTTGTTGTGGATTCTTGAAATAACAGCCTGTAATTAAGACAATGGAGCACAGGCAACCTCATTCAAGTCATAACAACGGTAGCTCAGCACTGAGCGCAGGAGCAGGAAACGGGACTCAGCAGCTGGGCTAGAATGGAGAGCATGCCCTAGTGTTTAGAGGCCTTTAGTCAGGCTGCCCAGCAGAGACAGGAAGGCAGCCTGGGCTATTTCCTCCTCAGGACAAGCCCCAGGAAGTAGATCTGCCCCTTGTACAGTGACATGGGGCTGAAGGGGCTGCTGAGCTCTTTACCAATCCAAGTGCAATGGAGAAGTGGGTTTGCTCTACCCGCTTAGACCTTGACTATCTTGAGAGTTTTAAGCCCTAGAATGTCACAGAGCCACACAGCTTCCACTTGGGACACTCCCTTTTTGTAGTCCATGAGATGCAAAGCTATCCAAGAACCCCCATGCACCCAGCCTTCTAACCACCTCAACTGGGCTCAAGCATTGGAAGGATGATTCAGGCCTGGCCCTTCAGTCCCCAACACCCTCTGTGACTTCCCCTACTGAGGTGTCTACACTGTAGAGTGTGGACAAGCCATACCCACAGCATCTTGGTCCATGAAACTTACAGAGATGATGGCAGCCATGCCATTCATAGAGTTCATGGGTTGTTGTTCAGTGCCAACCTGGTGTCCAGGCTCGATGTGACTTTACTAGCACTTCCCTGAATTAGAGACCCTGTTCTAAGCAAGATGCAACATTAGTGTGCAGTATAATGCTAACGCATCTTTTTCTCACAGCCCCGTGGAATCCACGAGAAGAAGTCTGAATTTTTTACAGTAGAGTAAGTCAGAACTCGACCAAAGCATGTCACGGAGGTGGAAGCCGGTGACTGAGCCAGGGAGGAGAGAGCCTTTAAACTGAGGGCACAGAGCTCCAGAGCACAGGCCTTAAACCCCTGGACAGTTCATTTGTTCAGACCTTTCTGCCCGAAGCTATCCATGGCCTCAGGGATCTACTCAGCACCCTTGGTTCTCTGTCTTGACTTAGTGGGACAGCAATCTGAGGCACTGGGGAAATCCACCTATTTTGCATACCTTAACACGTCTCCCTAGGAAAGGCCAACCTCATTACGCATCTTTCAGACCAGCCTCGGGAAGACTTCTGATTCTGACCTGATTTCTTGCAGGCCCAGGGCAAGCAGCACTCATTTACATCATGCAGCCAATGATACAGCCTTCAGCTGTGAGCCCCCTTGGCAGTCATTTTATTTGGGCACACATTTGAGCTCCCCCCGCCCCCCGCTCCCCACCCCCATGCTCCATATTCTTGAGTGCTTACTCAGCAGGCCTGCTGTCTCCAAAAGAGGACACTGCAAGAGAGTGGCCATCAAGGACCTCCAGGAGCTCTTAGGAGCTGAATTTCTCTGCTTCCTTAAGCACCTGCATACCCACAGCCACATTCTGATCGACCAAGGATAAAGCTTGTAACCTTTAGTACAACTCCTGTTTCCTAACATTCTTCTGCTGCCTCAAGTTTTTTCCTAGAGTACGTCCAACCCTGACAGGGGTGCCATTAGATCAAGTTAAAAAATCTCTTCCTCTCTAGGTATCAATGCGAAATCAATGGCACCTTCCATCTGGCTGATCCTTTCCAAATGAAAGAAAGCCGGAACAGCAATGGCCTCTTTACACACCTCCAGTCCTGTTTGCATTAGTCTCTCATGCTCCCCCCTCTCTCTCTCTTTCCTCTCCTCTCCTCTCCTCTTCTCTTCCCTCCTCCACCCCCCCCTTCTCTTTTTTTCCTATCATGTTCCTGTGGGTCTAAGGTTAGGGTTAGCAGCGGCTCATACAAGTATAGACAGGGCAAGTCCTAGGAGAACTGCATCTATTCGAAACAAGACATTGTCTTAGCAGAGCAGCAGTGGCACACGCCTTTAATCCCAGCACTTAGGAGGCAGAGCCAGGCGGATCTCTGTGAGTTCAAGGCCAGCCTGGTCTACAGAGCGAGATCCAGGACAGGCACCAAAACTACACAGAGAAACCCTGTCTCCAAAAACCAATATTGTCTTAGGGTCTCTATTGCTGTGATGAAACAACATGACCAAAAAACAAGTTGGGGACAAAAAGGTTTATTTGACTTATACTTGCATATTGTTGTTCATCAATGAAGGAAGTCAGGTCAGGAACTCAAACAGGGCAGGAACCTGGAGGCAGGAGCTGATGCAGAGGCCATGGACGGTTGCTGCTTACAGGCTTGCTCACCATAGTTTGCTCAGCCTGCTTTCTTATAGAACCCAGGACCACCAGCTCAGGCGCCCTCTTCTGTATACATAATAAATAAATAAATCTTAAAAAAAAGTAAGAAAATGCCCTACAGCCAGATTTTATAGAGATATTTTCTCAATTGAGATTCTCTCCTTTCAGATAACTCTAGCTGGTGTCAAGTTGGCATAAAACCAGCACAGCTATATAGCTTCCACGTCACAGAAAGGACATCCCTACATGACTTAGAACTCATTTCAAAGGTATTCTCTCTCAACCCACTGGCACCGATTGCAATGTAAACATACGTCCACCAACATTGTAAGTTCATTCTTCCAGGACTAGTCACCAGCAGGAACAGAGGCAGAATAGAGCGTGGGAGAAGGCTTGGGGGACGATGGGAAAAATGGAACGAGAAGCTTTGAGGGTCACTCCCCTGCATTGCAAAATGTCCCTTCTGCTTCGTGCTCTGTCCATTTCCTCTCTCAAGCCCATTCTAATGCAATGAGAAATGGAGAATGTGCCTTGGACCCCAGTGGCCTTCACCCTGCTGAGTGTGGACACCACGTGCCTCTACTGAGGACCCACATCCTGAGGCTGGAGAGATGGTTAAGAGAATCCACACCTTCAAATTCTCCAGAGATAAATGGAAGGCCCAGAGGCCCAATCGTGCTCCAACCTCCTCAGTCCTGTTGATACCATCCCAACCTTCAGAGGCTGAGCCTCCTCACACTGGTGAATGGCTGGGTAAAACTCAAGACGGTGATGCCACAGTGGGTATGAGAAGTCAGTGAGGGAAAACGATAAAATAGCAATTTCATCACTTGAATTGTCCTGGAAATGATAAGGTCAGGTGTGACAATTTAAAGGCTTCATGCTTTCTATGGAGAGGCGTCTTCTAGCTCGGACAACAGAAAGGAAAAATGGCCTAGATAGATGAGTATTTCCTAACACACTAAGAAAAATATGGAAGAACATAGGAATAGCTATACAAGAGATACTGTGTGCAATGGCAGCCACATGAGACATAAGGAAAATGGCATGAACTTTCCTAAATGAGAAAGTTAAAAGATACTATTAAGAATTTATCCCAGGGGTTGGGGATTCGATCCTCAGCTCAAAAAAAAGGGTCCTTTGAGCCAGGCAGTGGTGGCACACGCCTTTAATCCCAGCACTTGGGAGGCAGAGCCAGGGGCAGATCTTTGTGAGTTCAAGGCCAACCTGGGCTACCAATCGAGTTCCAGGAAAGGCACAAAGCTACACAGAGAAACCCTGTCTCGAAAAACTAAAAAAAAAAAAAAAAAAAAAAAAAAAAAAAAAAATTATCCCCTTAAGTGTTACTGATGTACTTACAAGTATCCAGGTCGTATGAGGCCCAACTGAGTATCAAAAGCAGTAGACCAGGGAAACTAAGCCCACATTGCCAATCTTTCCTGTGCTAACGTCTTGAAATGAAATAAAATGGGATGATGGTGGTGGTGGTGGTGGTGGTAACAACAAGACCATAGGCACCCATGAAACCTGCATCTTCACTTAATTCTCACAATGAGGACATAGGCTGGCCTCTGAGTAGACAGGAAACCGAGGCCCAGGGAAGTCATGTGCTCCCTAATGGCACTGTGAGAGGCTCACAAGCCCTACTGCTGTGACAGAGAGCATAGACAGCCAAGGAGCCATGTATTTCAGGAAGGTTGGTGCCTTTCGAGTTCCCTCAGGTCTCAGCCTGACATATTCAACAAGATCCTCATTTGGCCCAATCAATTCTCAGGGAAGGATCTGGACCCAACCAGGAGAGCTTCAGACCCACTTATAAACCAGGAAGCCAACGTCCTGTTTCAGAAGGTCCTACATTTCCATCAGGTCAGCTCACAGTTCACTGTTTCGTTTTGTTTTGTTTTCACTGTGCAATTAAACTGAAAGAAATACGGACCAGTTTCTTGGACTGGGATAGAGCTCAGCAGAAGGGTGCTGTCTTAATGTGCACAGGGCCCTGAGTTCAGCATCACACACTGGGTGGGCAGGGTAAGTGCTGACAACAGTTCCTTTTATTAAGTATTATAAGAGCCAAGCAACTTAATAAGTTTATGACCAAACACACTTAGCTATTTGAAAATAGATAGATAGATAGATAGATAGATAGATAGATAGAAAGATAGATAGATAGATAGATAGATAGATAGATAGATAGAAAACTGAAAGAAAATGAATGTATATGTTCTGCTTCTTATTGACACCAGGGGAGTGAATGATGGTCACGTGCACAATGCCCTTAGCTTGGAGCTGGAAGCTAATATCATCTCACTTCCTGTCCCACCCAGCTCACAGCTGTGCCTGCTATTGACATAGAAAGCACAGCTCATACCTTACAGCAAATAAGAGATAGTTTATTCTGGAGCCACCTTGAGTCATCAGGCCCTGGGAACACAGATTTAGTTTCATGAAGTTTTTATAGATTTTACAGAACAAAGAAGGTCATAAATCAAGGTCAGTTTAAAATACATTGGTGGGTACATCCGAGAGGTGGGTAGATGGGGGAAGCTTTTCTATAGGCCTCAGATACTATTTGATCACATTTTTAGCTTTTGGGTTGGTGGAAGCTAATAGTCTGCTAAGGTAATAGATTCCAAGAATTTCTATCTATTAGTCACAGGATGTTAGTTCTGACACAGAGGTGAGCAAGGAATGGCTGGCTATTCAGGGCCAAAGCTAGCCCAAGATAATGTTATCAGCCTCTGGACCTGTTAACATTCCAACCTCTCCACATCACTCTGACTTCATTCAGCCAGTCTTTGCAGACATAGCTTCTTTTTAGGAATTCTGGTTTACATTACTTATCAAAGGGGAAACAGCCAAGGAACCTGCTTTGGAAAGATGCGACGTAGTCCAAAGTGGTACAAACTTGTGTTGAAATTGTCACCCACCTAGAGCTGGACTGAAAACACATAACATTATTGTCCTTAAAACCTAGAGTGTCGGGGCTGGAGAGATGGCTCAGAAGTTAAGAGCACTGACTGCTCTTCCAGAGGTCCTGAGTTCAGTTCCCAGCAACCACATGGTGGCTCACAACCATCTGTAATAAAGGCCTGGTGCCCTCTTCTGGTTGGTCATGCATGCTGTATTAAAAAAAAAAAAAAAAAAAAAAAAAAACAAAAAAAACAAAACCCAGAGTGTCTCTTGCTCCCGAAAACTTGCTGCAGGGATTTGGGGCAGTTTGGGAGCCAAACCAGTAATTTCTCACATCGGGTTCCCAAGAGCACTGGGACAGAATCAGTAAAGGAGAGGGCCTGGAGGTGCCGGGTCTACTGACCCTGATGAGATGCTCTCAATAGGACTTTCAGTACAGGTGCACGCTATGGGTGAGAATAACTTATGCTGTGGACATCTCAAACGCCACCAGGAAGAAAAAGTTGTGCTGAGGCAAACATTCATTTCTGCTTGTCAAATTCCTCCCCCCCCCACCCCCGCACATGTATATTCACATAATAGATACTGTGTAATTACTCTATGCCTCAGGTGATAATAGAATATCTGCTGCATGGCTCAAATCATTCCAGCTTTAGCCATCGAGGGATCTGATCATTGGCTTCTACCTCTCTTTGATGCATCTCCGTTGTTATGGCAACTGCAAGAAGCCGTCTCAGGAAGTTGCTTACCTAAAGTTGGCTACTCTTTCTTTAGGAGATTGCACTCACTTTAATAAGTACTCCAGGGGTTGGAACAGCATCACTCTTATTAGGAAGCTGGTGTTCTCAGCATGTTAAAGTTTAATAAAGAAACTTTAAACAGACATGGAGAGTTGAAGTTTAAAAGCTGGAGTGGTCAAGTTAAACTCAAATAACCTGATACATCTTTACCACTCTGGGCTCAATCTACATCATCACTCATTCAAAGCACATTCGCTCCTCATTTTTAACATCTGTGAAGTCAGGGTACCTCTAAAAGGTTTCCTTGGCCCTGGCTATTGTGATTAAGTTGTCGGCGTGTGCCACCTGCTGGTGGGATCTGGAAAGCACCAGCATCTTAACTGGCAGGAATGGTTCAGAAGTTGGTGTCAGGGACTGGGGTCTGTGATAGGCCTGGCCATGTTTTTATTTGGAGGAATTTTGACTTTGGTACTTTGGGTTATGAAAGCAGTAGAATGTTTTAATTGCTGCTTAATGGGCCTTACTAGTGGGAGTATGGAAGACAGTGGTACTGAGAGTTATTTGAACCTTTGGGGGCTCACTCAGGAAGTTCCAGAGAAAATGTTAGTATGTGGCCTAGAGACTGGTCTTATAATATTTTGGTGAGGAAACTGGCTGCTTTTTGCTCTTGTCTGAAGAGTCTGCTTAAGGCTAAAGAGAAGAGTTCTGGATTAATTCCATTGGCAGAAGAAATCTCATAACAGCCTAGTATAGACTCTGTCGTGTAGTTTTTAGTGGTAACTCTAATGAGGATTTATAAGGAAAGAAGCAAGCTGAACAGGATAAGTTACAAAATATAAATTTTGAGGAGAAAGAGGGCACAAGGAAATGGAATAGAGCTAACTCCTGTGTTCAAGGAGATAAATGAATTAAGAAATGGAATAAAGGGAGCGGTGACCTCTGGGCAAGATCCCATCCAGCTAGGTTTCCAACTTGTGGAAAGAAACTAAAGAAAAACTTAGGGGTTGTGGGGTGTGGTGGGGCCCACCTTTAGTACCAGCACTGGGAAGGCTGGCAGATCTCTGAGTTTGAGGCTAACCTGGTCTAGAGATCCAGTTTCAGTAAAGGAAACCATGGGAAACAGAAATCTGGTAAAGATATAATTGAACTAGGGGGCCATGCTCCAGCCCCAGAAAGCAGAACTTGGGAGCTTCAGCCACATGGTTCTGGCTTTAGAGTTAAGGATAAAAGAAAGGAGTTATGGGGACATGGAGACGCCTAGGCTAATAGGCCACTGCATGAAGCTGTGAAGGTGAAGCCTGGATTGCCTGAGAACCCAAGAAGTTAGAGAGGCCAGAGCTGTGGGATACCTGCCGAGGAGAGCTGATAACAGGGAGTGGAACCAGCCCACGAGAAAGAAGTGTGTTTTAGTCAACAAAGCTGAATGGAGTTGGAGATCTGAAGAGCATTTTGACATCAGACATGAAGATGCATATAGTTTGGAGTTTGCCCAGCTGGTTTTCAGTCTTGTTTTGGTCCAGTATTTCCTCACTATGCTCTGCATTTTGGAATGGTAATATATACCCTGGGCCATTATATGTTGGAAATATGTGATCTGCCTTTTTATTTTGATTTTTACAGGTGATCACAGTTGAGAGATTGCATGAATCTCAGAAGAGACTTGAACTTTAAACTTTTAAACACTGTTTAAAACATTGTTGAGACTGTGATAGACTAGGTGAACATTGGAAGTTGGACTAAATGAATTTTTGCATTATGATATTCTTACAAGCTTATGGGGGCCAGGGAGTGGAATGTGGTGGTTTAAATGTAATTGGCCCCCATAATCTCATAGGTAGTAACACTGTTAGGAGGTGTGGCCTTGTTGGAGTGCGTGTGGCCTTGCTGGAGGAAGTGTGTCACTGTAGGGGAGGGCTTTAAGGTTTCCTATGCTCAGGATACTGCCCAGTGTCTCAATTTACTTCCTCTAGCCTGAAAGATGTAGGACTCTCAGCTACCTCTCCAGTATCCTGTCTACTTGCATGCCACCATGCTCCCCACCATGATGATAAAGGACTGAACCTCTGAAACTGTAAGCAAGCCACCCTAGTTAAATGTTTTCTTTTGTAAGAGTTGCTGTGGTCATGGTGTCCCTTCACAGCAATAAAAGCCCTAAGACAGAGCTACTCAATCAAAGGACACTTGAAGAATACTGTACCCAATCCCTTTCACTTGCTTTCCTTCAAATGTATGTACAAGAAGGGTAAACAACAAAAACCCATACCTGGCTAGCCAAGCAATCTCTTCTAAATGAGTAAAGCAGAACCAGGACCATGCAAGCGCAGAACCATGTTGACCTGCAGCATCCGTTGTCTTCTCCCAAGGCAGGACACTTGTTCTGCTCTGGAGCACGCACAGCCAAGAAATGCAGTCAACATCCCCAGAGAGCAGCCCTCACCCATGGGAGCCAGGACTGGGGAACCCCAAACCCAGGCTCCCATCTGTGGATGAACAACACTGGAGGGTGTCTGCGCTACCCAGTGATTGTCTTTCTTACCCTCCAGCCTGGTTCTCCATCTTCCCCACCCCAACCCTGACTTCCTCTCTGAGCCTTCTCTTCTACAGCCTGAGGATTCATCCCAATCACAGCACCCAAGTGCTGGCTCAGGCCCCACCTTTGGGCAGATCGAAACTAAGACTTGGGTAGCCCTCCAGTTACAACGTATTTTTACAGGCACAGGACAGTCGAGAACTGAGCACTGCTTTCCCACCCCAGTTTCCATTTGTGATGATTCGTGAGCCATCTTTAAAAAATAAACTTCTAGTGTAGCCTTTTCCTTAATTAGGAAGCTAACAGACAGCCCTACACCTCATATCGTTTCTTGACTGATAGGATTTCTCAATATTGGCAGTTATAGATTTTCAGAAGGACCACAGAGGTAAGATGCCCTTTTCATCACATCATGAAGCAGGCTCCATTGTCAACGTGGCTTGGCCTGGATTTTAACCTTTGCCCCTGCAACCTCCCACCAACACTGCACTTTGGAAACCGCCCGTTAAGAATGGAGTGCCTTAGGGGTTAAGAAACTACATTAAGCTACTTAGGGGTTCTTCGTGGGGGCTCATTCCCTTTCTCCCCTCTCTACTCAGTCACTTATCAGCATGGTTCACAGTTAAGATGTCAGCTTTACTGTGTTGCTCCAGAGACCTGTCCAGCAATATATGCCTACCACTGTAGTCTGGGTGTTCTTTCCCTATTGTCTAGTGTTTCTGTGCTTTCTGAAAGGACTCTAGACTTATCTGCATCTCCTGCTGTGCAATTATATGAACCCTGTGTTTAAGAAGCAAGTTTCTGGGCTAAGGAGATGGCTCAGTGGTCAAGAAGGCTTTCAGCTCTTGCAGAGGACATGGGTTTGGTCCTCAGCATCCACATGGCAGCTCATAACTGCCCATAACTCCAGTTCTAGAGGATCCAATGGCCTCTGTGGGCTTGTTCCTGCATCCCTGTGATGCACATAAACGCACGCAGGCAGGCACACATACACTTAAGTAAAAAGGATAAGTTAATTTTTTTTTAATTGAAAATGAACCAAGTCTCATCACCTCTGTCTCATCTAAACGCAAAAAAGTTGGCAGAGGGGCGTGGCAAATGCCATGGGCACATCCCCCAGAATTAGCTGAACTACAGACACTGGCAGCTCAGGCGCACATCACAATCCCAGTTTCAGATGATAATGCTACTGCCAGTGTCTGCAGCAAATGCAGACAGATGCTGAACAGCTGCTTGGGTGCCAGCACCATGTTAGTAGGCGGAGCTCACTGGCCAAGGCCACAGGTACCAGAGCTGTTGCTGTGTACCATCCTCGCCATCATTGTATCCATCAGTCAACCAGGTTGTTATCTGGCATGGAGGCCGTGTTCTCATTGAGATCAAAGTGATACAGTGACTGTTAGCATTAGGTCATGCTTGGGCTCCTCAGAAGCACCAAGCCTGCAGCTCCCCACAACTGTGCACACTGCCTGCATCTGGGTACAGCCCTTTTCCTTTAGTGTAAAAATTCAGTCTCTGAGCCAGGCATTGGTGGTGCACGCCTTTAATCCCAGCACTCAGGAGGCAGAGGCAGGCGGATCTCTGTGAGTTTGAGGCCAACCTGGTCTACAAAGCTAGTTCCAGGAAAGGCGCAAAGCTACACAGAGAAACCCTGACTCGAAAAACAAAAAACAAAAAACAACAACAACAAAAAAAAATTCAGTCTCTGAGTGGTTCTCAACCTTCCTGATGCTGTGACCCTTTATTACAGTTCCTCATGCTGTGAAGACCCCAACCATAAAATTATTTCATTGCTACTTCATAATTGTAATTTTGCTGTTATAAATCATAATGTAAATATCTGATAAGCAGGATATCTGTATGAGACCCCCCAAAGGAGTCATGACCCACAGGTTGAGAAGCACTGCTTTAAGGCAAACGTAACACCTAACTTTACAGTGTTCAGTCACTATAGAGATTCTAAAAGCAGTGCTCGGACAAGTCACGCGTGGTCTTTACACGTGAAAACACTCCTGAGATTACTCCAACATTGCCATTAAAATTTCACGAGCACCTCTGCCGCTAAACATCTCAAAAGGTGTGCTTCAATTCAGCAGTGTGGGCTCTCACAAAACAGAAAACAAGACATACAAAGTGGGTCCCTGCTCACTCTCAGTCTTTGAATTACCCACAAAAAATAAAATGTACAGTATAATCTGGACAAACTCTGTGTTCTTAGACTCTTATCTTTAAGATTGTAAACCTTATTTCCAGAAACCAAATCTAACCAGGACCTGATAGCCCAAAAAAGCTTCTATCTTTTTAGGTGTCTTGGTTTTGTTTTTGAGACAGGGTTTGGTGATGTAGCCTTGGCTAGCTTGGAACTTTGTAAACCAGGCTGGCCTTGAACAAGACCTGCCTGCTCCAGCCCCTCAGTACTGGGATTAAGGTGCATGCCACCACCACAAAGAATAGCTGGCATCTTAACGCATTAGCTTAACTCAAAGACTTCACTGAAAATAGACATGGCAGTTAGTTGACATCTGTCAGCTAATTTGATAAAAACAGCATTTGTCTCAAAAAATATTATCAGCCATTTCTTCAGATAGGACACACATTAAGATTTTCCCCCATTTGAAGATTATTCCTATATATATATTTAGCTGATAGTTCTTTTGCTAGCTTTATAAAATGAAAATAAAATAGTCTAACTATAAAGCTCATTTTTTGCAATTATTTTTTAAACAGTTAATTTATTCACATTATTAACAAACAAACAAAAAAACTCCACATTCTTTTCTACACAGTTGCATGTCAAAAAATACTAAACAGTTTCATGGTTTGCTGAAATATATGTAGGAAAACAGATATTTGGCATAAAGCTTGTTTAAATTTTTCTTAAAGAAACATTATTAATTTAAAAAGAGTTTCAAGGAATTTAATAAAATTTCCAGCAATGATGATTTCTGAATGTATAAAATTTAAATAATTATAAAAAGGTTAAAAACCAAAATACGATAAATTTTTGCTTTTTCCTCCTTATTAAACATCCAGACAATACGTCCTATCAAGAAAGTTCAAAAAGGTACAGTGGCTGTTATCTTAGTCACCCTCAGAATCACTGTCCCTTCTCATGGGGACAGAGCCTCGCACCGAGGACAGCAAGACATCCTCGACCGGCTTCTTGGGGTTCTCCTCCAGGTCTGTCTTGATTGCTCCTGACTCCGACAGTTTCCACTCCAACTCTGCAAGACAAAGAAAAAGCAACTAGCATAAGGCACCAGGTCCCCTCAAAGGGATCCTCACCCAAAGCCCATAAGACAATTTAAATTTTTCCTGAGAGGGTTAAAAAAAAAAAAAAAAGACCATCAAAATTTGGTGACCATTTTAGTGCCGTTTGAAAGAAGAGAAAGGAGTAGTGGGGAAGAAACTCTTAGGAAGGAAAACTTGAAGTGCCTTTTTAAGTGATGAGCAAATGACACACTCTATAAACCCGATCCTGCAAGAAAATGACAGGAAGATACCAAGAACCACGTGTCGGCCAATGCTACCTACCGCCTCTCAGCTTCCTCATGGAGCATTCAGAGGAAACATCCCTACAGTGTGGCAGGACCTAACAGTGAGATCTCATTTTAATTAATAAAAGGAAAATTTCCAGCTTCACGGGGTCTGATATCCCATCCAGTCAGCTCAAAGCATCCACGTGAATCAAAATGGGTGCCCACCAACACGTTCCTGTATTGTAAGCTCCACTCTTACCAGCAGTGAATCGCCTCATGGCGGGAGACCCGGGGAGCAAAATCAGGTGATGTCAAAGACCCCAGGTAGCTCGGCTTGCTTAACTGGACAGTCCCACTACAACTGACAGCCAGCTCTAGTTTATCAAACTTTATTATGTAAAGTCCTCCATGAAACAGGGTTTGAGGGGTGGTTGCCAGGGGCTGGAGATACAACCAGACGGTCAAATGGTAAAAAGCCTTCCAATGTAAGATGAAAAGCTCTGAGGGCCTAAGGGGCAGCCTGGTGACCACAGCTAATAAGGAACTACATACCTGAAACGTGCTTAGAAAGTAGACATAAAACTGTCACCAATGACAGGGGGTAAGGGAGCGAGGTGACAGATGAGCCCAACTGACTGCGATCTTGCTGTCAACGTGTTGTACCCCTTAGAAACCTTATAACCTTAACACTTAGTTTTGTTTTGTTTTTTTTTAATGAGCTGCACCTCAGTAATGCTGGGGGCAGTGTGTGCCACCAAGATGATCATATACCTGAGTATTTTTAGCTCCAGGTATTATGGTTGAATGCTGTGAAAACAGGCTCTTTACAGGAAAAAAAATAAGGTTTCTGATTCTTGACTCAAGACTATTTATTTATATGTACGCATACACACACACGTGCATTTAACATTACTACTCACTTACAGTCATTACATATACAGATGTACTAACCCTCATGTAAGACCTTTTCTGGAAATAAAGACAGTAGCACCAGCTGTACACTGGTAGTTAGAACTGGTGTGCCTCCCTAGGACTGCTAGCTAGACATGGCATGCCTCACTAGAGCTGCTAGTTAGACATGGGGTGCCTCACCAGAACTGCTAGTTACACATAGTGTGCCTCACCAGAATTGCTAGTTACACATGACATGCCTCAAGAGATCTGCTAGTTACACATGGTGCGCCTTGAGTCACCAGAACTGATGTTGACTTCAGCTGTCCCTACAGTAATCTGGCGCTGGGGCATTTAAGAGGGACTAATGTCACAAGACTACACTGATTCTCAAGAAAGTGGGTTGCAGGTGGCCGTTAATCCTAGAAGTCGGGAGGCAGAGGCAGGCAGATTTCTCTGAACTCAAGGCTAGCCTGGTCTACAGAGAGTTCCAGTATAGTCAGGTAGCCAGGGCTACAGAGAAACCCAGTCTCAAAAAAAAACCAAACCAAAACAAAACAAAAAACAAACAAATAAAAAACAAAAAGGAAAAGAAACAGGATGTGGCTCACAGCAAGCTTGCCACGCCCTCTCAGTCGCTCCCACACATCCTCCTTCCTCATATGCCTCCCCTTCTCCACAAGGACACAACACAAGGCCTTCCCCAGAGGCCAACAGAAGTCTGCGCTGCGCCTTTGACATCTCAGCCTCAGGAATCAGAAGACAAAGTGAACCCCCTTCAGGTGCTGTTCGCTTTCCTAAGAGAAAACCTCATCTCACAGCATAACCACAAGAACCCAAAATCAGGTTTGTATTAATTTGGAACCCCGTAGGCTTCTGAACACTGGAATATAACTGACCTGTCTTGTGTATGTGCCCATGTCTGGACTTCCTAGGCTGAATAACTGAGTGTGAAAGTACAAAACACCATGTTTAAAAAGTATATTTGGAAGAGAAGTAAGGCAGTTGGATGGATCGTATTTCAACGAAGAGATAAAGAATTTCACTTGACAGAGATGTCTCTAGCCTCCAATTCTGAGTCACATGTCATATATATTTTAACACTCCTATGGGTAGCAGGTGTAAAGGAATATGTTAAAGATAGAATTAAATGAAATTTAAAATTCAAGACTACTGGGAGTCAACTAAGACTATAGAAAAACACAAACACATATGAGCAAGTGTCATTACCACATGAGCTAAACTAAAAACAAACACTGTGATCTTAAGCTCCACCTGAAAACATAACATTCCACCGGATAAGCGAAATATACTTGATGTTAATAGGAAGTAAAGGTGAGTCCAGGGTGCCTCTTCTCACCCAGAACAAGAGAGCCCAGCTCACTGCTCCTGGTGACTCTGCAGGAGTGAGAAATTCGATGCGCTCAGCCATACAGAGGCGGAGGTAAACTGTACAAACCATGACACCTGTCTAGGAAGCAGGCACTCCCTGTCGGGGGGTGGCCCTGCCCACCTCTCACAAGACCCTCAAGCCGCCAAGAGCCCCTCACCATCTCTCGTCAGGTTCATGCCGCCGAACACCAGAGGGCCAATGAACTGGGCCTTGATGTCACCTTCCAGATAGACGAATACCGTGGGCAGATTCCTATCGGGGTAATTGGGGATGCAGGTCGTTGAGATGGCTTTGATAAATTTCACATCGGGAAACTTCCTGGCCAGTCCACTTAAGTGCTGGTTTATCAGGGAACAGAGGGGAATCCTGGAACACGAGAAGAGAAAACAGAGCAGCTGTGATCTATGAGCAGACAGGGCAGAGCCCTGAGGTCCTTCCACTGACACAGAAACCTCAGAAGGGCTTCACAGGGTGTTTGCGACAGCAGGATGAACACACATTTCTACAAAAAAAAAAAAAGTATCTATTCTAGTGTGTTCAGGGAAAGTGAGTAATTCTAAATCCAAATTCAATTTAATTGAACAATAAATCTGAGAACACAGCTCTGATAGTTTTGAAAACTGCCATGTCTTTCTGTAAGGGTCGTTTAGAAAACAGACCAGAGAGCAGCACTTCCTGCCTTGAAGTGATTTCCAATCCAGCACCCTGTGCACAGGTGAAGGTCGAGCAAACACAGGCGGCCACAGTATCTCTCGGCAGGTATCATCTCAAGGTCACCCCTGGCCATCTGTAAGTCATCGGTCTCACAGAATTCTCAAATGCCAATTCCTCTCCAGGGAAGGGTAACCTGATTTGAGCTTTTGTGGGTTTTGTTTTTTAAGATTTGGGTCTTGCCATGTAACCCATGCTGTCCTCGATTCTGCTATGTAGCCCAGGCTAGACTTGAACTCTGTCATAGTCCTCTGGCCTCAGCCTCTCATGCTGGGAGTGCTAGTGTGTACTACTGTACTGGCAGACTTTTTTTTTTCCGGAGCTGAGGATCGAACCCAGGACCTTGCTCTTACGCTTGCTAGGCAAGCGCTCTACCACTGAGCTAAATCCCCAACCCCGAATTCTTTTTTTTTTTTTTTTTTAACAAAAGAAATTTAAGACCTTGCTCTATGCTTTTAATAGACACACATTACTCACAAATATTAATTTAAAAGTCTTGAGATGAAAAACTGAGCGCTAAGGTGTGGGCCAATCAGCCACAAAAACAAAGAACCCAAGTGCAGGTAAACCACACAAACAAAACATAAAAACAAAACCTCCTACATAGGTTAAGCCCCATACGGACTGGACAGAAACTCAACCCCACACTTTACAGACCACGTGGAAGTCAGCTTACCCTTGCTTGTACAGGTGTAAGATCACCCACAAGCCCTCGCCGGCTCTGGTGACTTCCTGAACATAGTCCTTTCCTGAGATCTCTAAAACTTCTCCAAATTTGTTCTTCAGCTGAGTCGCTTTCCACTCAGCCAGCCTTTGCTGCCTGCACAACAGGGAGACCGCACTTAAGTACACAGATGGACACTTGTACACAAGCACGCACCACAACTTTCAGAAGACCATCCCTGTGATCGGGCTGACTGACTGGCCTCATGATAAAGGACACACATCTCAGTGTCCCCCAAACCCCACGCAGTCCCTGTGGATGGCGCTGACTGGTATATCTCGACGGCACATTTGTTCCCAAAGTTCAAAGAACACACATCTCAGTGCCCCGCCCCAGACCCCACCCGGTCCCTGCGGATGGCACTGACCGGTACATCTCGATGGCACGTTCGTCCTCCTCATTGAACTCATCCTCATTCTCCTCTAGCTCTTCCAAAGTCATGTCTTCGTATGTTTTCACTGAATTCCGTTTCATTGACAGGAGCATGAAAATGAAAAGATGAACACACACACACACACACACACACACACACACACACACACACACCCCTTCATGTTTTCGCTGTTCTTATGTATGTGCACACCACTCTTGAAGGCCCAGCCCACTGAGACAAAAACTAAGGTACTGTTTAAAAAGACGGACCCACCAGTCGTAACACTTATGTCCCCTACACTACATGACATTGGCAAACTGCCCTGTGCTATGTGAGCTCTAGGCTGGCTCCAGAAGTGGGGTTGTCTCCCACCTTATCTCAGACCCAAGCACCACTGCCTGGCTCTCTCAGCCTTCTTTACTCATGCTGGGAGCTGATCTCTACCCCTCAGACTACTCAAGCCTAGCAGGCTTCCTTGTCTTTTCTCTCTCTCACACAACACTGGGATCCATCAGCCAATTCTGCCAGCCCTCCTTCACACGACGCCCAGCTCTGACCACTGGTCCTCTCCTCCACCGGTCCAAGCCAATGGTGTCTCTTGCCTGAATGACTGCATTAGAAAGCTCTCCCTGTTCCTCAACTTTGCACATCCAGGCAATGTCTACGCTCAGTAAGATGGTGCTGTTAAAATACAGGGCATGCCATTCTGTTTCAACCTCCAGTAACTTCCCATCTTGGCATTAAAAAAAAAAAAAAGCTGGGCTCTTTAGTGGGTGATTCAGGGTCCAAGTGGGCGGGCTCTGGGAGGCTCTTGTAAACTTTTCTATTGCTTCCCCTGTCTTGAAGACCTCCTCATGGGTTCTCTAGGATCCCAAGCCAGCTTTCTACTTGCTGAAGGAGCTTACCTCACCTCGCCTCATCTAGGTCTACTCAAATGTCATCTCAGTGAGGTCCCCTCTGCCCAATGAAAACACAATCTATCCCACTGTCCAACCTTCCCACCCCTCCCCACCTTATCCCTTTTACTTCTGTTGCTACTGAAATATAAAGACATATGACTTTTGTCCAGTCTGTGTTCCACTAATCTCCATTTCCCAGAACAACACCCAACACATAAAGATCATTCAATAAACAAGATTCATCTTACTACATCTCCCTCTAAACAAGCATTCACACATGAACAGGGCAAAAGTGCCAGATCTGTTGGTCAACATCTCTCAGCTGGGAAGTATCCGAAACCCCCAAGGCACCTGTCTACCCTTCGGATGCCTTGGCCTCACATACACATTGTGATTCAGCAGGGATCAGGCACCTTTGGACCAACGCTGGGGGAAGCTGATGCAGGTGGGGAGACCTTTGAGAAATCTCCTGTCAGACACCAGGCATCATCTCAAACATCTATGTTGATGTTCTTAACCAAGCCACAAAGACTAATAAAACACAGCCTCAAGAGAACACAAACACTAAAAACTTGAACAAATTTCAATGGCACTGTCCAAAGCCACATGCTCCTGTGACAGACAAGGACCGTAGGCCACAGGGTAGCTCACTCTCTGCTCTTCGGGTTACCTATCTAGCCATCACTCACAAGGTTGATGCCAGGGCTCCAGCGCTGCCTCCTGGCTGTTGCCCAGAAGGTTCTTCTACTACAGGGGTTGGTGGCTTGTTTCCACAGCCAGCCAGCCAGCCACAGAGCAAAGGAAGAAGTGAGCATGCTCACCTACTGACTGCTGAAGCAGTCGCTGTTCCTCCTTTTCTGCTTCTTCCTTTTCCAGTTCCTTCAGGCTCTCCTTCGGGGGCAGGATGCCCTTCTTGCGTAAGATGTCATTCCACTCGGTGTCTGCATTGGGGTCCTGGGACAGCAAAGACAAGGACTCAGTGAGGGCAAAGTGCAGGAGAGAAGGCATAATGTGGGGCCAAGTGAGAAACGGGAAAGGGGGTGAAGAGGAGGAAATTACCCCGTGGTCTAGTCCTGAGAGCATCGAAAGATCTACCACCCTTGAAGTCTCCCTGAGGAGCCAGCTCTGGAGTAAAACTCAGGAAATGATTCGCTGATTGGCATCAAGACTGAAACCCAGGCTTTGATCTACCTTCTGGTTAGTATGTTCACTCTAATTTAAACAAATTTTATTTAAAACTATAATGAATTTCTACAAAAGTGAATCTGACCATAAAGGCATCTGATCATTTGACAAAGATATGGACTTCGGGGTTGTAGGGTGCCTCTGAAGCTCCTAGTTCTGAGGTCCAGGGAGATGATGACTGGAGATGCCCCCTGACTTTAAGATCTCACAGTGACGTGATTCCCGCAACAGATTTTAAGTGACTACTTGTATTGTCCACTTGACACAAACTAGTCATGTGAGAACAGGGAGCCTCAAATGTCACACTGGCCTATAGACAAGCCTAGGGGGCGGGCAATGTTCTTGATTGATGGCAGATGTGGAAGAGCCCAGTCCACTGTGGGCAGGGCCACCCCTGGGGAAGGTTTTTATATGAGAAAGCAAACTGTGCAAGCCAAGCGAATAAGCCAGTAAACAACATTCCTCCAAAGGTCCCTGGCTCCTCAAACCTGCCTCAAGGTTCCTGTCTGGGGTCCTGTCATGACGTCTTTTAATGATGAACTGTGACCTGAAAGTTGTAAGATGAAAAAACAAAACCCTTTCCTCCCTAAACTGCTTTTGGTCATGGTGTTTTACCACAGCAATAAAAATCTAACAAAGACATTATAGCAGGCAAATTAATGAACTGGGCAGTAACCAAGAAGGATGGGCTAGTGGGCATGATAGACACAGGAGCCACTACAGTCAAGGTGAAGAGGTAGGTTGTAAACAAGTACATATGCAAACTACAAGTTGTTATGGAAACAAGCTGTGTCAAGCGCAATGACAAACAGTTGTTGGTCTACAGTAGTGGTTCTCAACCTATGGGTTGCGACATGTATGCAGATACCCTGCATATCAGATACACTGCAATGTAACAGGAGCAGAATTACAGTTATGCAACAGCAACAAAATAATTTTATAGTTGGGGAGTGACCACAACACGAGGAACCGTATTAAAGGGTCACAGCATTAGGAAGGTTGAGAACCACTGGTCTGGAGTTAAAGGGGACATTTCACACCATGGACAGAGATGCTCTCCAGAGAGGACATTTAATTATTACATGAGGGTGACAAGGAGTCAGCCAGAGTGAAAGAGAAAAGGAAAACAGCAAGCTTTGACTTAAGTGTGATTAACAAGCTTTCTTAGGAAATACTTGGTTACATAGGAATAAGGAAGCAAAGTAAGACGCCGTCTCTGAATTGAGACAACAGAGCTAAAACTGAACTGCTCACTGTGCTGGTTTTATGTCAACTTGACTCCAACTATAGTCATCTGAGAGGAGGGAACCTTAATTGAGAAGATGCCTCCAGAAGACTAGGCGGGAAGCAGACAAGCCTGTAAGGCATTTTCTTAACTAGTGATTGATGGGGGAGGTCCCAGCCCATTGTGGGTGGGGCCATCCCTGGGCTGGTGGTCCTGGGTTCTATAAGAAAGCAGACTGAGCAAGCCAGTAAGCAGCTCCCCTCCATGGCCTCTGCATCAGCTCCTGGCTCCAGTATCCTGTCCTGTTTGAATTTCTGCCCTGATTTCCTTCAGTGATGGATTAGGACATGGAAGTGTAAGCCAAATAAACCCTTTCCTCCCCAAGTTGCTTTTGGTCAATGGGATGTCATCACAGCAATACGAAACCCTAAGACGCTGGCTTATGCTGTTTCTAAAAGGGGTTTTCATCTGTCTTAATCAGAAACCTGCAAATTTCAGCTTCAGCAAAAAGACCACCCTGAGATGATCACAAGACTATGACAATGCCTAACCCTATACAGACCATGAAAGATCTCTGCTTGAAGCTGGGCCTCTCTGAGCCAACAGGCTACAGCTATCCACTAATTAAAGAAGTTTTACCTTTATCTCGGAGTGCTGAGAATGTCTCTTTAGGGAAGCTGGGCTGCCCTCCCCCCAACAAAGAAAATAACATTTCAGGCAGAGGGACCAACCAACACAAAGAGCCCAAAGCAAAGACGCTGTGACATTCTGAGCTTCAGTCTTGAGTGGCTGCTGTAGACTCAGGGAGGAGGAGCCTAGGCTGATTTCGCTAAACTTTATCAAGTCTAAAGGATAAATCTGGAGAGCAGACCCCACCCCCCCCAAGTCACTCATGACGGCTAAAGTTTATTAAACACTAAACGCTAGGCACTTCCCTTCAGCTGAGCCAACTCTTGCCCCCCAATGCAGTGAGGTATGGCACTCAGAAAGACACTGCCATCTCTGACCATACCACCCTGAACCTACCTGATGTTCTCGGGTCAGAAGCTAAGCAAGGTCGGGCCTGATTAGTACTTGGACAGGAGCCGATACTGCCAAGAGGAACAGTTAGCCAAAGTGACTAGGATCAAAGTGGTCTCGGACCTGCAACTCAGATGCCCCATTATTCTGGGTTGGCACGGTTTAGCAGAACACTGATAACAGGGCTCAGAACTTGGTTCATTTTATGAACTCAAGGGAAGGACCGTGGGACAACCAGGCTCCAACCTCACTCTGTGTCACAATCTGGCTGAGACAGAGCACAAGAAAGGTGACATTTCCTTTTAGCAAGGTGGTCAGAGAAAGTGAAGAGTGGCATTTTTAAGTAGGGACCTGAAGAATCAACAATGCAGAGGAGTCCCCAGAAGTTCCTCAACTTTCTCTTTACCTTCCAGGGGTACCTGGCTTTTGGTGGGCTTGCTGGATGAATAGACCGCAAACCCCTCCAGTCCCCACTGCTGGAGCCCACAACGGTATGCCCCATCTACCCTCCATCCAGACTCTTCAGAATTCTTAAATACAGCGACACAGAAGGGCTGAGTCCTTGGGCAGTGACAAATGCGGCCGCCACAGATTTTTGCACTTAAAAGAGTCTTATTTCCATGGCGTTTTCTAGCACTTTCTTTGAACTTTTGTCAAATACTATCAGCAAATTCCAGCTCAGAAAAAAAAAAAAAACAAACAAACAAAAACAACTCAGAGGTTCTGATTTTCTTCATTTTAGAAATTAACTCTTGAAGTTGGCCTGAGGGCTCAGCTCTGGAAACCAGAAAGCTCCCCCAGAAACACTAGCGTTGGGTAAAGAGTTAACTCTAGATAGAAGAGTCGAGGCCTTCATCAGACCTGGAAGAGGACGACTCCAGGGTCAGGGCCCCCCAAAAGACAGATTTGCGGGGCAGGACACACCCGAGCAGGAGCACCCAGCCCGAGCCTGGGGAAACTACACCCGCCCTCTCGCGGTGCGCCTGCGCAGGCTTTTTTTTTTTTTTTTTTTTTTTTTGTACGGCCTCACCGCAGTCTGCCGAACTGGGGTAATTCGTGTACACCTGGTTCCAGGTCTGGCTCGAGCCCCCCAAACCAAACGACCCTAGCCTTGGGGTCCCGACCACGCCACGCTCACCTGCATCTTGCCTCCAGTCACTTAGATCAGTGCGCCGCGTCCCAGACCCTGGAATCCTCCCCGCGCAGGCGCAGCACCGCCTCCCCTCCGTCCTTAGCCCCGCCCCCAGGAGCCAGCTGGGTGAAGCCAAGGAGGAAGTGAGGGCTTGGAGTCTGCGCCAGGTCTTCGGGAAACTGGTGCGTCTAGTGTGCGCCGGTGAATGACGGGACACGCCTCCGGTGGGTGGGACGACGGGGTTGACGTCACCCAGGGCTGATCCCCAGCGCTACCTTGTTAGGGCAAGTGTCTGGTGAATGGGGGCTGGCCTGAGGAGGTACCTATAGGTCCTGCGACTTGCCGGCAGCCAACCCGAGCCTGTCCAGACGCCTCTTCTCTACCGGACTGGTCCTAAACAGAATTGCCTATCAGTGATCCGATGCTAGAATTAAAAATAACCCTGGGTCACCTGGAAGTCACCCACCGCCTTTACTGTGCTGGATGAGGTTTAGTGGCTCATAAGGCTGTTTATTGAGAGCATAGTCTAGCCTATATCTGCGGATATAGCAGTAATCAATGGGTTCCATGCCCCATTCACTCCTCACAAAAAGAAAAGACAATGGTGATTTTATCTGGTTGAACGCTAGAGCTGTACGTCAATGAACAGAAACACAGGCGGTAGGCTCCAGGGCCCGTCCATATCATTCCAAACTGCAGTTGCAAGCACTAGTCTTCCCCAGTGTTAAAAGGTGCATCCTACACATCTGAACTGACATTGCCTCCTGCTTCGAGAAGACCCTAAGCGCACCGCGGGGCTCCCTATTTTAGAGCTATGCTTTGTAATTACCCAAGAGCCTTCAAAACTTCAGCTCACATCTATAATCCCAATGCTCAGGAGACTGGGGCAAGAGGATCACTGAACTCGAGGCCAGCCAGGGCTAGAGAGTGAGCGAGCTCCTTGTTGTTGCTTCCAAAATCAGTTTTGGATGGTTTAGCCTAGGGGTGAATTTGATCTTATGCTTCTCTCCATCCTGTACAGTCTGCTTTAGGCCACAGTGTTTTGTTACATCAACAGAAACCCCAACTAAGACACACAAAAACAGCAGAGAACCACGTATCTCCAATAACAACAGTACCCCCAATTCATCTTTCCCTTAGCAACCCCCCACCAAAGACAGACTGATTAATTATTCATATGTATTGACATTTTTCTCCCTTTTGAGGAAAGTTTTGAAATGGCTTTCCCCAGCTTTCCCCCACTCTCCTTAGTTCTGCAAGTGTGTATAAGGCCAAGTTCTCATAAAAATATTTTGATGTGTGTATGTGTGGTATGTATGTGTATATATGTATATTCCCATATGTGAATATGTGTGTGTACAAGTGTGCAGAGGCCTGAAGTTCACCTTGAGTGTTTTGCTTGATAGCTTTCCACTGTATTAATTTAGAGAAGGTCTTCCACTGAACCCAGAGCTCGCCAGTACTGGCTAGCCCTGGAAATATTCTGTAGTGATACATAGTGTATTGACTTATTAACAGAGAAATTTCTCCATCCAGGTTAGACACCCATAGGAATGGAACTCAGTTATCTCACGAGGACTTTCCTATGATTCATTATTACATAGGGTATTATCTTTAGTTTACAATAGCAATTCTCTGCATGAAATACCTGGTAATTATGCCCCTTCCAAAACCCGCTTGAAAAGCTGCTGCAGCTGGCACTGGGGTCCAGTGACTACAAGTCTTTACCTTTCAGGAGTCCAAGCATAGAAATGATTCTGCTCACCCATGGCTCCTCCTCCTTCAAGGGAAAGCAGATGAGCTGATTCACACAGCATGCTGAACTCAAAAGGTCAGTCCAATCTAAGACTGATGTAAAGTGGATCTGTATGTAAAGATCCACCTGAGTGGCAGTAGTGACAAGAGCAATTAAAATGCAGGCTCTTGAACTATCATTAAAGGTGGGATTCTATGGCTGCTGCCAAATAACCCGGAACTCCATGGCCAAACATGATTTGTATTCGCTAGTTAGGCAACCGTCATCTCAAAACTCCTTTGTGTATGGTTTCCCAGTTGAGGGAAAACCATACTCTTTTCCCCTCTTCTCATTGTCTCTCATCCCTGATTATTTGCCTTTAAAGATCAACGTGGGAAAAAAACATGTGCTGTGCTGCTATAGACGGTTGCACACTGCCTCCCTCTATCCATTTGGAGTCTAGAGGAATGTAAAGTCCTGAAAGGTGGCAGTGGGTAATGACTAGTTGCTAAGAGGATGTCTGCAGTGAAAATGTTTGACAGTTTAGGAACCTTGGGGACAACTGAATACAAAAAGGCAAATACTGTGAAAGAAATATCCAGGAGAAAGTCCCGGCAGCCCATGACCATGGGAAAAGCTATTTTCCGAGAAGGCTGACCGACTGTTGGAATTCAGCAATAATTTCCCAGGGTAAGGAACAAAATGAAAAGCTCATACATCTTGTGATTTTAAGAATAGCTTTTGCAGTTTCATAAGGAGTGATTCACAGCTTTGTTTTATATGCCAAAATTGCTAGTTCTGGGACATCTAGTTCTACAGGTATGAATAAAGCTCGGCAATATGCTCTTTGGATAACTACGTCAGTCAATTATAATATTGGTGGCCTTTGGGCACCACTTTGTTTAAATGGAAAGAAAATAAAAAGCCATCATCATCATAAGAGCTTTTGTACCATTCTATAAATGTCAAACAGGAAAAAAAAAAAAGTTAGGCACAATTAGGTAATGTAGGTTCTTTGTCAACCAACTGAAAATATTCAAAAATGGATTGTGCTGGTACTAAACAACATAAACATCTTGCTATTCATCCCTAAATTTAGTATAGTAATTATTTACTTTGCTTTAGGGCTTTTTAAGTTACCCAGAAGTTGGTAATGGCATTGTGGAGTATTGCTGTGCTAGAACTGACCCTGTTTTGGGGAGGATTGTGAAAGGTCTTTGGTGGTTGGGAATTTAGCTCAGTGGTAGAGTGCTTGCCTAGCAAGCACAAGGCCCTGGGTTCGGTCCTCAGCTCCGGGAGGTGGGGTGGGAGTGAAAGGAACCAGGAGCGAGATCCAGGACAGGCACCAAAAACTACACAGAGAAACCCTGTCTCAAAAAACAAAACAAAACAAAAAAATCAACAGAGAAACTCTTCAGTTAATCTACACTGTAGACCAAATGGACTGAACAGACATTTACAGGATATTTCAGCTAACAGCTGCAGAATACATATTCTTCTCAGGAGCTCATGTAACCCTCTCTTCTAAAATAAATCATGTTAGGCTATTAAGAAACACTTAACAAACAAAGAATTAAAACAATTTACTGTATGTCACCAGACCATAATGGAATAAAACAATAAAAATTGATAACAAGAGAAAAACGTAAAATAATACCAGAAAAATGGAGATTGATCAATACACTCTTGAATGACTAGGAAGTCTCTGATAAAATTGGAGAGGAAATTAAATTAAATTTTTTTCTGGAATTAATTGAAAATGCCAATTCAATGTGTCAGAAGCTTTGCAGTACAGCAACAGTAGTCCTTTGAGAAGTCTTACTCATCAATGCTCTCATTTAAAAATCAAGAGAAGGAACAGACTTCTGTATGATGTCTGAATATAAAAAAGCTATAGATTTCAAATCTACAGCTAATGTTATACTAAATGGGAAAAAAACAGAAGTAGTTTTTCTGAATGTGACAGAAAAAGTATACCCATTTTTCTCTTCTCTCTCTCTTTTTTTTAAAAGTATAAATAAAGATTTATTTATTTATGTATGTATACAGTGTTCTGTCTGCAAGCCAGAAGAGGGCACCAGATCTCATTACAGATGGTTGTGAGCCACTGTGTGGTTCTTGGGACTTGAACTCAGGACCTCTGGAAGTGCAGTTGGTGCTCTTAACCTCTGAGCCATCTCTCCAGCCCCCATTTTTTCTTCTCTTATTCACTCTAATACTTGAGGTTCTTAGCCAAAGCAATAAAATAGGAGAAAGAAATAAAATTAATATTGATAGAAAAGGAAAATAATCAAAGTATCTCTATTCATAAATGGTGTGATCCTATAATTAAACAACCCTAAGGACTTCACCAGAAAACTCCTAGATCTGAAAAATACTTTCAGCAAAGTAACGGGCTATAAAATCCACACACAGGAGGTTGTAGCTTTTCTATATAGCAACAATGAACTTAGAGACAATGAATAGGAGGGGAAAAGGAGAATCCCATTCACAACAGTTAAAAAGCTTAAAGTTAAATGATTAGGGATAAACTTAACCTAGGAAGTGAAGAAATATGCAATGAAAACTTCCAAACACTGAAAAAAGAAACTAGGGTAGACACCAGAAGATGGAAAGACTCATCATGCCTATGCATTAGCAAAATTAATATTGTGAAAATGGATATATTACCAAGAGTGACCTACAGATTCAATATAGTCTTCATTAAACTTCCAATGATATTCTTCACAGAAATAGATTTTTTTAAAGGTTCTAAAATGTATAGGGAAGCACAAAAGACCTCAAATAGCCAAAGCAACCCTAAGCAGAAAAGGCAATGCTGTGGTTGTCACAACACCTGATGTCAAACTATACTACACAGCCATAACAACAAAGCAGCATGGTGCTGGCAGAGAGAGCTGGTGTATGGTCCAATGAAACAGAATAGAGGAGCTATAAGTAAGCCCCCGCAGCTTCCATCAGCCAATCTTCACCAAAGATGTCAAGAACATATATTAGAGAATGATACCCTCCTCCATAGATGGTGTTGTGACAACTAAAAACAAAACCAAAAACACATATCAAGCGATGTAATGAGACCCCCATATCGAACTCTGTACAAAAATGAGTTCAAGTGGTTTTTCAAGTGGATCAAAGATATATTTTGCTTTTATTTTTAATTAAAATATAATTGTATCACTATCCCTCCCTCTGGCCCCTGCCATGTCTCCCCTCCCGTTTCCTCTCAAATCGATGGCCTCCTTTTTTATTATTATTATTATTGTTACATACACACACACACACACACACACACACATATATATATATACAAGCATATAAATACAATCTGGTGAGTCTGTTGTTATTGCTTTTGTGCATATGACTTTGGGGCTGATCACTTTGTAGTGGATAACCACTAGGGGACTCCTCCCTAGGAGAGGCTAGTCCTCTCCCACAGTCACTAGCTGCTGTGGTTCTTCATCTAGGGGTGGGACCCGATGACATTTTTCCCCTCCCACATTAACATCTCCATTGATCTTGTCGTACATTGTTCAGGTCTTGTTCAGAGAGATAAGCTTTGTGTTTGTAACATGGCTTTGATATAGCCATACGTCCAGGTATTGCTCATTTAATTGGTGGATGCATAGGTGATAATATTTTATATTTTATTTTAATTTATTTAAACTATTTGTCAGTCTGTGCCACATCCTGTGCACTGAGAAGACGGTTATTATTTCCCTGCTGGGGCCAGATGCACAGCCATTCTTCAGTTACACTCAAGGAAGAGAAAACTGTTGTCTTGTAAAATGGAGCCAACCAAGGCATGAAGCCTGAGAGTAACTGCTCCATAGCAAACCGAGTGACTTAGAGCAGGGCACAGCCATAGCTTCACAGAGGCCCTGTGAA
Organism: Onychomys torridus; assembly: GCF_903995425.1. Classification (NCBI taxonomy): domain Eukaryota; kingdom Metazoa; phylum Chordata; class Mammalia; order Rodentia; family Cricetidae; genus Onychomys; species Onychomys torridus. The sequence continues at coordinate 33,853,280 of NC_050460.1, read as the reverse complement.
AGTAGCCCTGTCTGCTCCCTGTTCCTGTAGTTCTAGGGCATCTCCAACTCTGAGTTCCAGATGCCTAGCTAGTCTTTTGTGGGAATGTCCCTTGCAATATTTGCCATTGCTCAGGTTCTCTATGCAAACAGACTCCCAGAACAGTTGTCAGTCCAGCACCATGACCTGGTGTCCACCACACTGTGCTGTTCAGCCTCATGCATCCTGGTACACATCTGTGGTACATACACACTGTGGTTCTCAGCCTCACTCATCTTGGTACACATCTGTGGTACATACACACTGTGGTTCTCATCCTCATGCATCTTGGTACACATCTGTGAAACACATTGTGGGTCCCAGCCTCATGCATCTTGGTACACATCTGTGGTATACACTGTGGTTCTCAACCTCATGCATCTTGGTACACATCTGTGGTACACACTGTGCTTCTTATCCTCATGTATCTTAGATACAAGCACCATGCACATTCTCTCTAACATTCTAAAATAAAATTTACAAGGTGTATTTTTTAATAGAACAGTTTTTACATAAAAAACATGATCCTTCCTGGCTTTTTTTTTTTTTTAATGTATACAGTGTTCAGTCTGCATGTATGTCTGCAGGCCAGAAGAGGGCATCAGATCTCATTATAGATGGTTGTGAGCCACCATGTGGTTGCTGAGAATTGAATTCAGGACCTCCTGAAGATCATTCAGTGCTCTTAACCTCTGAGCCATCTCTCCAGCCCTTTACTGGACATTTTTAAGGTTGAAGTCTGGCAACACTAATCTGCTAGGCTCAACCAGCCATCCTCAATAGGACAATTGAAGAGTGAAATGCAGAGCAAGGACTTTGTTCAGTGAGGTATGCACAATTAAGCAGTCAGGGTCAAGGTGTGGTCCCACCCACCATTGACCAACATTGTCTCAGCTCTAGGCTCTCTCACAAGGTGGTCTGGCAAGTTGTCAGAACTGTGCAATTGCTCCTGCTACCACCCTAGCATGAGATCAGAAATTTTAATTCCTTGAAGTTTGTTGCTTTAATAGACAGGCAGCTAAAAGGAGGCCATGAGTGTCTACACTCCAGCCAGCATGGTTACTTCTCGTTGCTCTTTGACCTGGATCTTGAAGAATTTCATGTGAAAATTCTTGAAATATGTCTGTGCCCAAAACAAAAATCATAAACACAATACAAGTAGGAGACAAGGTTAGAAGATAGCCATTTAGTGGATGTCTTCAGGTAGCCATGCATAAGCCATGCATTAGGTAGCCATGTGTAAGAACCATCTCTCCACAGCCTCTCAGCTTTAGTTGCTTTCAGAAGGGGTGGCACAGGTGACTCCATTTGTGATGATGGCTTTGAGACAGGGCCCTATGATGAAACCCAGAGACATTACATGGAAATTCTTTATATATTAGCACACTCGTTATTTGAAACAAAGTTTAGCATCCTTGGCTCAGTCAGATAACAGGTTTACAGCACTGCCAAAAATTGAAACTTCAGGCCTCTTAAAAATTCAGGGAATGGTGCCAGTGACCATAACCAGGCTGGTTTCTGATATACAAGTACATCTCACAATGCAGTCACAGAATGCTTGTTCAGTAAAGGAGAACAGATGCCAGGCAGGGTTTCAAACAGCGGGACTGCCCACACGGCAGAGCTTTGTTGCTACTGCCATTGTTTCATCTGAATAGGAGTGATTTTTTTAAATAGCAGAAATAGAACCTGGGAAGGAATGTCAAGAGACTCTGAATCCAGCCATCAAGCCAATCAGTTTTCAAATCCCATCTCCCTGTGCAGATCTCTCTCTCTCTCTCTCTCTCTCTCTCTCTCTCTCTCTCTCTCTCTCTCTCCTCTCTCTCTCTCTCTCTCTCTCTCTCTCTCTCTCTCTCTCTCTCCCCTCTGTGTCTATTTCTTTTATGTAATGTCCAATATTAACTTAGCAGGCTGAATTGGTCCTTCTCAGTAATTACCCTGTATTATGCTCTCCAGCTCTTACTCTATTCTCTTTTTTAAAAAAAGTTTCCGCTCCCAAAGAGCATAGACTGGTCTGGTGTATAAAGTTCCTATGGCTCGGCCTCCTGAGAGATGGGACTGTTGTTCTTTGCCATTTGATAATGTGTCTTTCCAGTCCACCTTTCTTCCAGACTCCTTCGTTCTCTGCCGCCTTTGTTTGGCCTCTACAGTCCCCTTTCATTGGAATCCCATTCCTCTACTCCCTCCCTAGTGACACAATACTAATCACGAGTTTTGCTGTGCTTTTTTCCTTTCCTCTCCCTTCACACTCAGACCCCCACAGTAATGTATATCACACACAGTAATGATAGTACACACAGTAATGTATAGATCACACAGTAATGATAGTACACACAGTAATGTATAGCACACACAGTAATGATAGTACACACAGTAATGTATAGCACACACAGTAATGATAGCACACACAGTAATGTATATCACACACAGTAATGAAAGCACACATAGTAATGTATATCACACACAGTAATGTATATCACACAGAGTAATATGTATCACACAGAGTAATGATAGTACACACAGTAATGTATAGCACACACAGTAATGATAGCACACACAGTAATGTATATCACACAGAGTAATATGTATCACACAGAGTAATGTATAGCACACACAGTAATGATAGCACACAGAGTAATATATAGTACATACAGTAATGGCAGCACACACAGTAATGATAGCACGCACAGTAATGTATATCACACATAGTAATATGTATCACACACAGTAATGTATAGCACACACAGTAATGATAGCACACACAGCAATGTATATCACACACAGTAATGATAGCACACACAGTAATTATAGCACACACAGTACTATCAGTGTCCATTTACTCCCTACAATTACTAGCCCTAAAGTGGTAATTGTATTTTAGTTGACCGTTGCTCTACTTCTACATTTAGGTATGTATGTATGTATGTAGGTAGGGAGGGAGGGAGGGAGGCAGGCAGGGAGGGAGGGAGGAGGTAGAGAAGGAGAGAAGAAGGGGACGCAAGTCACAGTCCAGGTGTGGAGGTCAACCTGTGAGTCAGCTCTCTTCTTTCGCTATGTGGCTTCCATGAATAGAACTCAGGTGGTCAGGCTTAACAGCAAGCGCCTGTGCCCGTGAGTCACCTCACTGGCCCTCACACTCTATTTTTATAGTGGCATATGGATGGTGCCTGTTGCTGCAGGCAGTATTCCACACTCAGGAGAATGCTGAGGGTGGAGCCTGAAAGCCTGAACTAATAAGGGAAGATGTACCTCAACCCTGCTACAACCTAGACCCTCCTAAATATTGCCAACTCTTCACTGAACAACTAAAAATGACTTCAATAAAAAAAAAAAATCCATAACCAGTGACCTAACTCCTTAATGCAAAACACAGGTAACATGAAAACAGTGCATTTCTCTTCAAAGGTTACTAATCCTATAATAAGAGCTCCCAATGAGAGTGAGTTAGATGAAACTCCAGACAAAGAATTCAAAGGAAGGATGACAAATGTGATTTGAAAGAAAGCAAGAAGAATATAGTGAAAAGAGCGGAATGAAACAAGGAAGTCAATGCAGTACATGAAAATAGAATTCAATAAAGAAATACTAGGTGACAGACAGACTCACACACACACACACACACACACACACACACACACACACACACACTTTAACTTAGGCATACCTGGAATAGTAATTTTGCAATAAGAAAACAAGAAATAGAAAATAAAAAAAAAATCCAAAGATTTGCTACCCAAGTTATTTTCAGGAACTTTATGGCCAGGTCAATTTTTTTTCATGTTGTCTTTGATACAACGTACATAGAGACATATACATTCACCCGGAACGCACTTTTAGATAAAAACGTCCTAAGTTTACAAAAGACTAATTAGAAAGGGTTCTCCTGAGGGGCACCGAGGAAGTACATACTTAATATTCTTCACATGTCAAAATAGATCCCCTCTCAGCATCTTATTTCTCTGTGTTCCAAACAGTTCAAGAGTACCCCAACAGCTAACAAGAGTCTTGGAAGCCAACACCCTTATACCTTCCCTGTCATGTGGCAGATGTTCACTGTGTTCAATAGAACCTCAAATCTTGTTGAAAAGTTGTCCTACAAATGGCAAATAGACCAGATAGTTCAACAGAAACTCAATATCTCAGAGAAGCTTGAAGGGCAACCAGTTGCCTGTGGTGATATTTTATTTGTGATGAAATGTGGTGATATTTTATTTGTGCTTTAATAAAAAAAGCTTGCCTGGAGATCAGAGGAGTCATTCAATGTTAGCACATGTCTTTAATTCAGTACTGGAAGGCATGGCGGCAGTATCAGGAGGCATGGCAGCAGGAATAGCAGGAAGCTGGTTACATTGCATTTGCACTTAGGAAGCAGACAACACTCATACGCTCAGCTCACTGTCTCCTTTCTATTCAGTCCAAGACCCCAGCCCATGAAATGGTGCCACCCATAGTTAGGGAAGTCTCTCCACTTCAGTTAACCTAATCTAGACAATCCCCAGAGGTATGCCAAGAGACTTTTCTTCTAAGGGATTCTAGAACCTGTTATGTTGACAGTATTAACTTCCATACATCTACATGGCTCAAAGGAGCCTCCAAACCAACAGGAAAGCCAAGCTCAAGGTGATCCAACCGGGGAGAGTTTACTAACTGTCAGACTCTCTTAAAGTCTAAAGCAAAAGTCCCAACATTGGGTTCTCTGTCCCACCAAATAGAGGTAAAGGCAGCCAAAGCTGTCAGAAGTAAAGATAATAAAAGGCCCTGGAATAAGATGATTACAGCAGTTCTACATCTGGGGTCAACTTGCTGCAAGTGGCTAACACCAAAAATGTGTCCTTTCTTCAGGCTCAACAAGCCAAAAATTCTTACTGGAGTTTTTAGGGCCCAAGCCTGACCCTTGGCAGCCCTAAAAGCTAAACTCGGCCAGTCCTGAACATGCCAATTAAACAGGTAAGTGGTTGCTATGGATATCGGAGCTCAGTTCATGAAACAAGACCTGGAGCCTGCAATGCGACTCTTCAGCAGAGGAGGCTGGGGACATAAAGGACCCAGAGTGCCTCTGGCACTGAACTTTTATCGGGAACAATACATGCAAAGCTATTATATAATCATTAAACTGCGGTTACAAGGAATAGAAGGCTCTGGTTAATAGATTGCCAGGGAGAACAATAATAAGACCAAAAACATATGGGAAGAGAACAAGCCCATACATCTCCAGAAAAACACATTCCAGCCTCCTGAATAGGAAAGCTTGGGGGTACAGATCATTTCCTGACAGCCCTACTGTGCCCAGAATCACAATGCTCTTAGATACAGAATGTGGTTTTCTCAGACAAGGCTGTTGGCAGCAACAGTACAAAGCAGAGAAAGGAGATGTATTCTGTGTGACCACACTGGGAACAGGAACAAATAAAGAGGTCTAGTGACCCCCATGTCCATCGCTGGGGGTCCCTACATGATGATTAAGTTTAAAAAGCGAGCACGAGGTATTCATAAGAAGCAGTCCTGGTCAGGGTATGGTCCTACCCATCACTGACCCATCCTTGTCTCAGGTTCAGTCTCTCCTACAAAGTGGCCTGTCAAGTTGTCACAACTCTGTGAAATCTCTCTCTGTGAGGCACAGTCCTCTGGCTGGCCCCCCGGAGTCCCAGCCTTTCCCTCCCTCCCTCGGCTCTGTGATGCCTTGGGAGATTTCAGTTTCTCTCTCTCTCTCTCTCTCTCTCTCTCTCTCTCTCTCTCTCTCTCTCTCTCTCTCTCTCTCTCCCCTCGGGACAGGTTTCTCTGTGTAACAGCCCTAGCCATCCTGGATCTCCCTCTGTAGCCCAGGCTGGCCTCAAACTCACAGAGATCCGCCTGGCTCTGCCTCCTGAGTGCTGAGATTAAAGGTGGGCACCACTGCCGCCCAGTGAGAGATTTCAGTTTCTCAGAGACCATTGTTTTAACAGTCCAGAGGGACACAAATGCCTCTCTTTAGGATATCTTTACTTTTCTTGGGGTGGTTACAAAATGATTTAGCTATATAAGAGGATATTATGTTTTCAATATGGATATAGCTACACTAGAAAACATAATCCAATAGTCAAGTAATTATACCAATTCTTAATTTTAAAAGTGTTCATTTTCTCCATTTATGTACCTCTGACAGATGAGCTAAATTATAGATTTATCCAAACACAAGTAGAATCACTGTGAACATGATTGATACTAACAAAGACTAATACTATAATTTGCCTTAATAACATCACAGGCATGGTGACTTGTTGTCTAAGTCAATGGGGGGGAATGGTAGAGTTCCAAAGTATAATTTTTTCCTCAATGTAAAAAAAAAAAAAAAAAAGTGTTTTCCTAGAAAATTTATGTTTCTAGAAAAAGTAGTAGAAACTGAATGAAAATTCACCCTTCAAGGCAAGCAGTTTTCATAGCTATGTGAAAATCCTGTGCTGTTTTAGAACACACGGCTCCCCTGACTCTTACCCATGAATGCTAGCAGGAACCTCCCCACAACCCAGCTGCCAGAGCAGCCAAAGCCACTTCCTCCATTCAGAGATGTCACCCCAGGCTTCTCTCCTAGTGACATCTTAGCCATCATTATTTCACAGCATCACACATGGCTCATGCATTCGTGGTTATTCTGGTGGAGACAGACCTACCATGGCTAGTCACCACCCAGGGCTGGAGAGATGACTCAGTGGTTAAGAGCACTTGCTATTCTTACAGAGGACCCGAGTTCAGTTCCCAGCATCCATGTGGGGTGCCTGACAATCACCTGTAATTCCAGCTACAGGGGACCTGAGATTTTGAATAAGTTCACTCTATGGTAACAACACAACAGAATTGCCTAAGGACGTAGCCTCAGAATTTATTCTGCTGAAGCCTCAATAACTAGGGGGCTGGAGAGACGGGCCAGTGGTTAATAGAACTTGCTGCTCTTACAGAGGACCTGAGCTCAGTACTAAGAACAACCATGGTAGCTCCCATGTTGTGGGGTATCCACCAGAAAAGAGTGCTTGGACATGGGTTTAAGCCAATAAAAAGTCTTTATTAGCCAATGCCCTCATTTGGCCTCCACAGGCACCAGGTACACACATTGTGCTCATACATACAGACAGGCACAATACTCATACACATAAAATAAATATATTTTTAAAAGACTCAACAGCCTGTTGAATTTTTGTCTTCAGTATTTAACATTTTTTCTTTAAAATCTGCTGAGTTTGGGGACTCATGCCTTATCTTTGTGAGTTTGAGGCCAGCTCAGTCTACATAGTTCCAGGACAGCCAGGACTATGTAGAGAAACCCTGTCACCACCACCACCACACACAAAGCATCTCCTTACTCGTTCCTCCCTCCACTTGTAGACTCATTTCTCAGAGGCCCTTCCAGCAAGACCAGATATGAGAATTATGGTTCCCCACCTCCTCATTCTATTATTCAACTCCTTCAATTCAGGCTTTTGTTCAGCACTTTGGTGTGGTAAAGAGAAAATACCAGTCAAGATTTTGAACTCTTCATGCATTAGTATTCTACCACACTTGGGTATTCTAAAAAATTATATGTTTATTAATTTGTAGACTTCTATGCCTCATAAATGTATAAAATACTACAAAGGCACTAATTGCAATAGGTTTATAAGAGTGTTAATCAAACTCACTTAATTCATTAGAACTTGCACAAAAATCCCAATTTTAAAATATTTTAAATTATCTGTAAGCCATGTGGTCTTACATTCACCATGGAAAGAAACTGAAAGAGAAAATTTGCTTTTTGTTAAAAATAGAGTCTGATGTTCTCTCTCAATAGTTTTTGTCAGTAAAAATGGATGTTTCAAATTGCTAAGTACCCCATAATATATAAAAAGCATCCCTATAATTAACTTGTATTCCTTGGGGTGAGAAATCTTTTTCAACCAGTTTCTGCTCTCATATATTAAATTCTAGAAGGGTTGCTGGGTGGCAGTGGCACATGCCTTTGATCCCAGCACTCGGGAGGCAGAGGCAAGTGGATCTCTATGAGTTTGAGGCCAGCCTAATCTACAGAGAGATCTCCAGGACAGGCACCAAAACTACACAGAGAAACTCTGTCTCAAAAAACCAAAAACAAACAAACAAAAAAATTCTAGAAGTTATGTAGATATATGATATCTTAAAGAAAGACAAAATCTGTGTCAGTGATGCTAATCATATACTTTTAAAGTACTATAATATTTTAAAATAGAAAAATCTAGAAAAAAATGTTTTCTCCTTCCCATTTCCCTAGACATAGCTATCTATATTTACTGTTTTATATACATCATACATAACACTGATGGCATGGGATCATGCACACAAATATGCATTTATATTTACACACTCACATGCTCTGGGACTCTCTTTAAATAACTGAACATCCTAGATAACAGAAATTATCTTAGAAATCTGGGCCTTCCTTGACCACTCTGTTCCCATCTTTCCCTAATCTGTCTCTAGGTTTGGAGATTGAACCCTGTGCTCATGCTGCATCAAACATTAAGTAGTATCTTGGACAAATCCCTTTGTGTCTATGATTTTCAGCTTCCCACCTGTAAAATGAGGATAATAATAATAGCAGCTAACCTCATTGCAGCCCAGTGGCATACTGAATGAGCTAATTCAATTTCATCTCACTTAAATACTCAATAATGTACCTGTTAGAATTTGTATCTTTTTCTACCTTCCTCTTAACTTAGAAGACAGGTTAAAGATAGATAGATAGATAGATAGATAGATAGATAGATAGATAGATAGATGGTATATAGATAGATAGATATAAAGATATAGAGTTATACATAAATGATAGATAGATAGTATATAGATATAAAGATATAGAGTTATAGATAAATGATAGATAGATAGATAAATGATAGATATAAAGATATAGAGTTATAGATAGATGATAGATAGATAGATAGATAGATAGATAGACAGATAGATAGATATTGTGATGCAATGGCTAAGGGAATATATGAGCTGGGAAAATAAAAGATCTAGCAATACTCAGGCTGCAAGGTCGTACCTGGTTGCCAAACAGAGAAACATTTGGCCCCAAGCTTCTCAGAAGATGAGGGATGCTCTATTAGTCTCAACACCTCTAAGAAGAAATATCTGTTTGATCAGGAGAAACACAGCTTTCCCTTGTTTGAGATGTAAGAAAGATTTCAACTTGTTTTCTCTCTAGAAAGGTTTTAGGATCAGATGAAAACGAGACTGAGTAAGCCATACACTGATGGACAAGAGCCACACCGGCGTCCTACGGCTTATAATACTACATGGCAGTTGTCTGACAAACCTGTGTGTGGGCCATGTATCTGAAGAGGATCTTAGGCTGAGCTTGGAGGCCCAACTTTTTTATATAAAATTATGTTAGGATGTGTAACATCGACACTCATGTCACTTCTAAGCAATGAGGATGGGTTCCACCTCTATTGCCTTAGGACTAAAAAATCCAAGGTAGATTAGATAGTTTAGGTGTCTCTAATGGCACACTCTAAGAGACTCATTCATAATATTTTGCCTGGTTATATTAGTCCATTTTCTATTATAAGAAAATGCTTGAGTCTGGGTATTTTATAATGAACAGAAGTTTATTTAGCTTGCAGTTTAGGAGGTTGAGAGTCCAAGAAGCATGCTTTCACTGCTGGTTAGCTCTAGTGAGAGATTGATTGCATGGAAGGTGGCCCTAAAACATGCAGGAAGGGGGGATCATGTGATGAGCCAAGAGAGGAGAGAGAGAGGGAGAGAGAGAGAGAGAGAGAGAGAGAGAGAGAGAGAGAGAGAGAGCAGGCTTCTTCATAACAACTCACTTCCAGAGGAACTTCCTGGGATCCCTGAGAATTGTTTCATGGCTTTCAAGACCAATAGCCTTGGAAAGATAGCTCATTTCACTAAAGGAACCTCTTCAAGGTTCCATACTCCTCTTCAGATTGCCATTTAGAACTCAGCCTTCAACTCATGAGTCCTTGGTGGACAAACCACATCCAAACATAACTCTAGAAAAGAGAAATTTCAAAGGAAGAGAAGAGCATGGGACCAGTAAGAATCTTATACAAACCCCAGCACCTGGGAGCTAAAGACAGAAGAATCAGAAGTTCTGGGCCATCTTCAGTTACATGGTGAGTTCTAGGACAACCTGAGTTTTGTGAGACTTTGTTTCATTAAACAAAACAAGCAAGAAGGCTTTGAGGGGCCAGCAGCAAGTGAACCACTCACTGAGCAAGCCTGACCTGACCACCTGAGTTCTATCCCTGGAAGCACATAAATCTAGGAGAGAACTGACTTGGAAAAGTTATCCTCTAAGCCCTACATACACAACATCACACACACACACACACACACACACACACACACACACACACACACACACCCCTCAGAGCAGCCTGCTATCCCCCTCTACTATAATAAGAACCTACATTCTAGCTCCAGGCTGGAATCAACATTTAGGTGGGAATGTTGAAGAAGGAGCCATTATGAGTATTTCAAACAGCCCAGCAGAAAATGCTGCTGAGGTTCACCAGAAGGCCACAGATTTTAACGTTAGCAGAATGTCAAGCATTATGCAGATTACATCAACCACATTTCTGGTGAACAGAGGAATGAATGATTAGTGTAGTTCATTTGCTGAAAACAATCTTTTTAGAATCGCAGAGTCATAGATGGAAAGATAGCATGAAGAGGATTGCTATAGAAAACACCAGTAATCAGATCCTGCCCTTCATGTAGTCAGGTTCCACTTCTGTGGCTCCAACTAACTTGGAAGTAAAGGCATCAAGAAAGGGATTGTGTCTATACTCATCACATGCAGACATTCCCTTTATTAATTGTATAACAAGTGTGGGATGCAAAAGAGAATCCAGTCTTGGACTTCTGAGCATTAGGCAGCATTTCAAAGTGAGAGCCAGAGACCATTAAGGGACCAGGGCTTAGTGCCTGGTAAGCAAACTCTTATACTAGACATAAGAAAGTAAGACAGTACTGTGAACCTGTAAACAGGGCCAGGGTCCCCTGAAGCTGGGGTCACAGGTGATTGTGAGCCTTCTGACATGGGTGCTGATAACCACCACGTTTGGATCCTCTAGAAGAGCAACAAGTGCTCTTAATGACTTAGCCATTTCCCCAACCAATCAAATCTCAAGTGGAATAAAATCATTGACATTTTAAAACATGCTGAGTATATTAAATATACTAAGTGAACCACCTGAACAAAGAATTTGCAACCGAAAGAGCTAAGTGTTCAAGAATAGTCCACAGAGGGTGAAGAGATGGTTCAGTGGTTAAGGGAACTTACCACTCTGGCAGAGGACCATGTTTCAATTCCTGGCACCCACATGGTGGCTCACAATCACCTGTAACTCCATTCCAGCTCTAGGAGATCTGATGCCCTCTTGTGACTTCCACAGGCTCCTGTGTGCATGTGGCACACACACACACACACACACACACACACACACACACACACACACTCAGGCACATATACATACAAAATAAAGAAAGAATAGAACACAGATTTATAACAGATCGAGATCCATGGTTAGAGGAATGAACACACACACACACACACACACACACACACACACACACACACACTTCAGAAGAAAACAGGAAGAGGATATCACGATTACTCACAGAAGCGAAATGGACCCCCTGACAGATTTTGGATCAGATGCACAGAATAGTTTTGTGGCTCGTATCAGCCAGTCTGCAAAGCTTGGATTCGCACAATGAGAGCTTCCAGGGAAAGCATAGCAGACTTCCTTGGCTGGTCCCAAGAACTGGCTTACGAAGACAAGAAAGGGAAGCTGACTTGGATGTTGAGGTGGTGAGAGTATGTGGTGTAGTAAGGATCCTGGGTATAGGTTTGAGTCTTCTGCTGCTATCTAGGTTCTGAAGAAGCACACTGGCTTTCTAAGCAAGCTAACCCAGGTGTGGGGCTTAAAAGCAAGAAGCTAACCTATGAACCAAAAGTGGAGTTATGATCTCCACAGCAAAGGAGGGAAAAAATGTCCGAGGATGTAAGGCTAACAATTTGATGAAATGAGACTCAAAGTTTGGAAACAAATTGGGTCCTGGTCCAGATAAACAAGGCTAAACCCCCACACACATAGAGTGTATTAAGTCATAAGCCACTACTAATATGCTGCTTATCATCCATTTGTACTCAGGCTCCTAAGAACCTGGCTTCCTTGAGGCTGGAAGATAGAAAACTACATTTCCCAAACTCCCCTGCCAGGGAGGTGTTGACCATACATACTCTAGTGGTGTAAACTATGGAGAATGGGGAAACCATTCTGCCTCTGGTGTTGCTTCTGTCTCTGTTGGAGGCATTGGTCCCTTCTGCGACAGCAGCAGAGGGGAACTGTATGCTCTTCATGCACCCCATCTCTGCGATAGCAGCTTCTGGCTTGGTAGCACCCCATTGCCTTTGCTGCCCTGTCTTCACCTCCAAGGCTTTGAAGCAGTTCCCTGTACACATCCTCATTTGCTTGGGATATTGACAGTAATTTTATTCAGTCATATTTTCTAAATAGTGGCAATAGTCTATGCTTACTGTATGAGTTATTGTTCTTGCTGCTGTGACAAATGCAAGTTCAGGAATGAGAGAAAAGTTTCCTTTGGCTCACAATAGGAGGGTACAGTTCATCTGAGCAGGACATCATGGTGGTAGCAGATTGAAGCATCTGGTCATATTGCATCCACAGCCAGAAAGCAGAGAAAGAGATGAATGCTGGGGTTCAGCTAGCTTTCTCTTTTTTAGGAAGTCAGGTACTCCAGCCCACAGAAAGGCAGTATCACCCACATTTGGGATAAGTCTTCTCACTTCAATGAACCTAATCTAGAAACCCTCTGACATGCCCAGGGGCTTGCCTTTTTGATGATTCTAGATTCTATCAAGTAGTCACTCCGTCATTGCGTCTATAATGTCCATTCCAGAAACTATTGCCGCTAATGGCCATTCAGCACTTGAAATGTGACTGGTATGTCTGAAAAATTAAACATTTTGTTTTATTTAACTTAAAATTGAATTTGAATGGCCACGTGGGATTGGTAGTTCCAGAATTAGACCTCACGTTGTTAAACGGGGCCATCGGCTGTGTTACAGTTGGAGGAAGAGGAAGACACTCCCTTTTTGAGTAAGGAACTTACACAAGCCCCAAATGGGCAGGGAGGCATGTGTTGACAACTTAGAGGAAGTATCATAGGTCAGGAGGAAGGTCCTAACACTTTGACACTCACAGCTTTCTCTGTCAGTCAGATTTCCCAGCATGCACTTATCTCAGGATCCAACAAATCATAGCATCCTACTTATCACAAGTGGAGCACCAGGGAGCATCAAGCACAAGAAAGCAGAGTCTCTATCCCAAGATGGACTCTTCCAAAGCTTTCCAAAGAGTGTCAAGACCGCACACTTTGAGACCTTCCTTTCCCATGTCAACCCCCAACACTATGAGTGGAGAATGAATTATACAATCTCTGGAGTCAAAGAGGTTTGTCAGAGCCTCCTCTGGCCAAAGACCCCTCCACAATACACTCTTCAAAAGACATAGCACTTCTGAAGCCCTCATCCTTCCTTCTCCCTCAAAAGTGAGCACCATCCCACCACTCAGCCTCCTGTGCCCTGTCCTTGTGTCTAAATGAAGTCAAGCTTGTAGCTGGAGAGCTTCTCTCCAGGTCCCACCAAGCCCCAGCAGTCCCATAGTCCACTTATAAAATAAACACACAGACTCTTATATTACTTATAAAATGTATGGCCATGACAGGCTTCTTGTTATCTACTTCTTTTATCTTAAATTAACCCATTTCTATTCATCTATACTTTGCCACGTGGCTCGTGGCTTATCAGTACCTTACATCTCCCTTGTCATGGCGGAGGCTGGCAGTGTCTTTCTGCCTCAGCCTTCTACTTCCCAGAATTCTCTCCTCTCCTTGTCCCGCCTATACTTCCTGCCTGGCTACTGGCCAATCAGTGTTTTCTTTATTAACCAACTAGAGCAACACATTTAACATATAGAACATCCCACAGCACAAGTTCTCACTAGGCTAGCCTCCTCCTTAAGGCTTGGAGCAACTCTATGCTCATTAACATGAAAACACTATTGGTAAGAGTTACATGAGAGTTCTGTTCCGTGTTTCCCAGTAACGCTTCAAACTCATTGCTCACCCTGGAATAAAGAGACCACTGATGACTAGAGTATGGTGAGAGTCGGATGAAGGATAAATGGCATCATCTCAAGTTGAGGATCTCTGAGGAGGGGATGCTCTCCATGGCTGCATCCTTGGATTATCTCCCCACTTGGTATTTTTGCATGAGACAGAGGAGGGGAGTGTACTTCAAAGCATCACTTTGCCAGTGAGGACTCCAATTTTCTCTTTGCTGGTGCTGCTACACATTTTGTGGCTCCTGGAGGAACAGATTCAGCTTTACAGGAGTGCTATAGGATATCTTTCTGTACTCTGTGAATATGTGTTGCTCTGACTGGTTAATAAATAAAGCTGTTTGGCCAATGGTGAGGCAGAATAAGGTTAGGCGGTACATTTGAACTAGAGAGAGAGGAGAAGAAAGGAGAGTGGGGAGACTCTGTGAGCCACCACCAGGAGAAGCAAGATGTGAAAGTACTGGTAAGTTACGAAGCCACGTAGTAATGCATAGATTAATAGAAATAAGCTAAGTTGTAAGCGCTAGCTAGTTAGAAGCCCGAGCCACTAGGCCATACAGTTTGTAAGTAATATAAGCCTCTGTGTGTTTTCTTGGGTCCAAGCAGTTGTGGGACCAAGCAGGACACAGGAAAACTTCTGACTACCCAGGAGACAAAGCTTAAAAAAAAAAAAAAGAAAGAAACAACCCAGAGATCTGCTTGTGGTGATGACGTGAGCCTCCCAGAGAAGCTTCTAGGCCCAGGTTGGAGGGCCTATGGAAGGATAAGGCTGTGGGGCACAGGGGTGTGCTGGCACCTGTTTCTTATAGGAACCAGCTGGATTCTCCTATAGGTTATCTTACATACTTTCTCCTTGTAGCTGCAGGGTTAAGCAATGTCCATCTCTTTGTGCCTCCCTCTCTTACTGTGGCTGCCCCCTTGGAGGAAGATTATTTACCATTATATCCACAGGAGGGTCAAATATTTATTAAAGGAGACTTGCCTGACTTAGTCCACTCTCTTCTAGTCATCTGTCTATAGGCTGTACCCTTTTATGTCCAGAAGGATCCAGGAGTCAAGTGTAACAAAGCCTTCTGTGCATGTTTATATTTCTGCCCCTGTGATATCCATGACTACCCAAAGAGGGACATCTGTACTCAAAAATTAGACTTAGAGGTAGCTGCTAAGCTTTAGTGCCCCATGGCCCAAGTGAAGGAACTGATTAGAAATGAGGCTCTCTGCCAGCCAAGAAGAGCAGAGTGATTATATCCAAGTGTCTCAGTTAGCATTAGCTATTGCTGAGATGAAACAATGTGACCAAAGAAACTTAGGAAAAAAGGATGACCAAAGAAACTTGGGGAAGAAATGGTTTATTTGGCTTACACTTCCATATCACAGTGCATCACCAAAGGAAGTCAAGAAAGGAACCCAAGAAGGTCAGGGACTTGGAGGCAGAAGCTGGTGCAGAAGCCGTGGAGGAGTGCTGCTTACTGGCTTGCTCAGCCTGCTTTCTTCTCTTCTCTTCTCTTCTCTTCTCTTCTCTTCTCTTCTCTTCTCTTCTCTTCTCTTCTCTTCTCTTCTCTTCTCTTTTCTTTCTCTCTCTCTCTCTTTCTTTCTTTCTTTTCTTTCTTTTTTTTTTTGCATGTAAAAGCAAAGGGCTATTATTATTTCAAGCTCAGAGCTTGGGCCCTCTGTCTGCCACAGTAGTGAGAGCAGAGAGCCCTGCTTTCTTATAGAACACAGGACAACCAGCCCAGGGATAACACCACCCACAATGGGTTGGGCACTCTCCCATCAATCACTAAGTTAAAAAATGCCCTATAGGCTTGTCTACAGCCTGATGTTATGGAGACATTTTCTTAAGTGAGGTTCCCTCCTCTCATATGACTCTAGCTTGTGTCAAGTTGACATAAAACCATCCAGCACACAAAGATTAAGTCCAGTCCCATCATGTTGGCCATGCACAGCAACGGGGCCCTCAACAGGCTGTACTTACCAATAGTCATCTCAAACATTCTTCTAGGTCCATTCAGCTTCCCAAGATTAGAATAGATACCTGGGATAATCAACACGTAAAGACCTATACTTTAGGTCTCAGTTTTAGAAATTCTTGTCTATGATCAAGTGAATCCATTGCTTTTAGACTTCTGGTTGAGTATACCAGATGGCAATGGTGGAGACTGTGTAGAAAATTAAAACTGTTTATCTCACAGCTGGAAAGCAAAGGATGAGCAGAGTCCCATAATCCCCTTTGAGAGCAAAACTTCAGTAACCTAGAGACCTCCCATTTGTCCCCACCTCTTAATGGTCCTACCATACTAAAGAACACTACCGCCTTGGGAGCGAGTCTTCACCACAGGTTTAGAGGATATGTAAGAGCCAACCTTTAGCATCCCTAGAGCTCATGTCCAACATAAAGGTGGTGAAACCTATGGCTCTGACCAAGATCTATTTGGAGAGTGCTCAGGTTCAGAGCTACATAGGCACTGTCTCAATATAGATTACATATTATGCAATTAATGAGCATGGCTGGATTTTAGAATGTATTTGAATTGCTGGTATTTTTGGATTTGAATCTAAGGCAATACTTAGAAGGTTCCTGTGAGGCACCAAATATGAGGTTTTCTCTTATGAATGTGTGTTCCTTTCAGAGTATAAATGCCACTCGTAATATACAGGAAGACCCAAGAAAATAGACACACCTTGACCTATTAAGTACCAATGATTCATGCTGGTTGCTCAAGCTGCTTACTCACAAAGCTGCTCTAGAGGATGCTGCCATCGTCACAAGGCCATCGGAAATCAGGCTTCAGAGACAGGCCTTTTGGAGAATCTCAAATCTATTTTTATAGCAATGAGCACAGGCTTCTTTGTCACAGCAAATGATGCTAAGAGCTACCAAAATGCTTCCCAATCCATTATTGAGTCCGAGGAAGTGAGCGAGGAGGCCGTGTGGTTCCTTGAAGTACCAAGATGACTCAGGGAAGGCTGAAGGCAAAGGGAGAATCAGAAATGGCTACTGTGAATCAATCTCATGCTCTGGTTTTGATATACAGTGAGGCTCTGACAATATTCAACTTTGCATGCCCAGCAGCACTGACCTCTTATTAATTGACCCCCCGCCTCCACAGGACCCCCATTCTCACATTAAGAGCAAGTAGCACTATATAGACTGCTGGCTCTGCAGGGCTGCAGTCATCTGAGGGTAATGGGAAGGACTCGGCCTTTTCCTGTTGACTAGGGTTTTGTTCACAAGGTCTAAAAGTTAGAGGTAAAATTAAAGTCCACAGCCAGGAAGCAGAGAGCCAAAAATGCCTGTACCCAGGCACTTTCTCCTTTCTATTCTGTCCGGGACCTAGCCCATGGAGCAATGCCATCCACAGGTGAGGCAGGGCTTAGAAGCTCAGTTGATCTAGCCTAGATTATCCCACACAGGCAGGCCCAGAGCTTTGTTTCCATGTGTTTCATTTGTGTTTTCTGTTTTTTTTTTTAATATCTGAATATCAATTCTGTACATTTTATTAGATCTGTGCTGGTTCTTGTTTCTGTATTTCAAATGAATTACTTTAACAATTTAAAACATCCTGATTATTTACTGGTGATATTCAGAAAACAAACTACCTTAACCATTTATCCTGCAGCCTTGCAAGCTCATGTATAGTTACATTTGTGTCAATATGGGGGGATTATGGTTTTTACAAAGACAGACTACAGATGATTTTGTCTCTTTTCTATTTTGTTTTGTTCCGATTGCAATAACTACTCTCTCTAGTGTGCCATATAGTAAAGGCACACTATTTGTCAAGAGTGAAATATGTCTTAGTTACTTTTCTGTCCTGTGACAAAACACCAGGACCAAGGTAACTTATTAAAGAGGATGTTTTAACCAGGTCGTGGTGGTGCACGCCTTTAATCCCAGCACTTGGGAGGCAGAGGCAGAGCCAGGTGGATCTCTTGTGAGTTTGAGGCTAGCCTTTTCTACAGAGCGAGATCCAGGACCGGCACCAAAACTACACAGAGAAACCCTGTCTGGAAAAACAAAACAAACAAACAAAAAGCACAGAGAACATTTTATCTGGGGTCTCATGTTTCCAAAGTGTTATAGCCCATAACCATCATGGCAGGTACATGGTAGTGGCAGGCAGGCATGACACTGGAGCAATAGGTGAGAGCTTACAGCTGATCCACAAGCACCAGACAGAGTGAAAGAGAGGGAGAGAGAACTGGGAATGGCATGGGCTTCTGAAACCTCAAAGCCCACCCTAGTGACACACCTCCTCCAACATGGCCACACCTCCTAATCCTCCCCAAACAGCTTAACTAACTCTGACCAAGTATTCAAATAGGTGAGTCAATGGGGGGCATTCTCATTTAAACCCCACAGAACACACACAGCTTCTCACCACTAAGCGTAACATTTACTGGAGGTGCTCTTTATCAAGTTGAAGAGGTCAGCTTCTAGTCCTAGTTTGTAGCGTCTTCTTCAAGAATGAGTATTAGGTTTTGGTAACTTGTGTGTATGTGTGTGTGTATGTGTGTGTGTGTGTGTGTGTGTGTGTGTGTGTGTATTAATTGATAGGATCTCTGTTTTTTTTTCTTCTTTACCCTAAACATGCTGTCATAGGGTTTGTATTGCTGTGATAAAACACTGACCAAAAGTGACTTGGAGAAGAAAGGGTTTATTTAGCTTACACTTCCACATCACAGTCCTTCATCAAAGGAAATCAGAGCAGGAAGTCAAGGCAGGAACCTAGAGGCAGGAACAGAAGCAAAAGCCATGGAGGAACACTGCTTACTAGCTTGCCCCTCATGGTTTGCTCAGTCTGCTTTCTTACACACAGTTGGAGGCCATCTGTCCAGGGGAGACAGTGCCTGCAGTGAGCTCAGCCCTCCCACATTAGTCATTAATCAAGGAAATACCCTATTGTCTTGCCCACAGGCCAATCTGTTAGGGGTGCATACTCAATTGAGGTTCCCTCTTCTCAAGTGACTCTAGCTTGTGTTCAGTTAACAAAAAACTAACCAGGATTGATGTCATGGATTACATCGATTATCCAATGTTGGAACAGTCATTGCTTCCATAGAACAAATCATGCTTCTTGTGGTATCCTATTATTTTTATATGTTATTAAGTTAAATTTGCTCATACCTCATCAAGGATATATACACAGATGTATATACACACACATATATGCATATGTACAAATACATATATGTATGTGTGAATAGATAGATAGATAGATAGATAGATAGATAGATAGATAGATAGATAGATGGATGGATGGATGGATGGATGGATGGATGGATAGATAGATAGATAGATAGATAGATAGATAGATAGATAGATAGATAGACAGATAGAATGAGATGCTGTTCATTCAGCTGGATGTGACATCAGGGTTGTGTTGGTGTTAGAGGAGACATGAAATAGTGTTCCATAGTCTTTGATAGCTGGGTGATATTTTGGAGAATCAGCACATTTTATCTTCAAATGTTTGGTCTAACTCATCAACGAAACCATATTACATTCTCCTTTGAGAACAAATAAAAACCTACCAGTTTGGTGTAGCTGGTTATTGAGTTAGATTGATTCCCAATTTTCTGAGAAACCGCCATACTGATTTCCAGAGTGGCTGTACAAGTTTACACCAGCAGTGGAAGAGTGTTCCCCTTGCTCCACATCCTCTTCAACATAAGCTGTCATAAGTGTTTTTTTTATCTTAGCCATTATGAAAGGTGTAAGATGGTATCTCAGAGTAATTTGTGTTTCCCTGATGACTAAGGATGCTGAACATTTCTTTAAGTATATCTCAGCCATTTGAGATTCCTCTGTTGAGAATTCTCTGCTTAGATCTATACCCCATTTTTAATTGGATTATTTGATATTTGGATGTCTAGTTTCTTGAGTTCTTAATATATTTAGAGATCAGCCCTCTGTTAGATGTGGGGTTGGTGAATATCTTTTCCCATTCTGTAGGCTGCCATTTTTGTTTTATTGACAGTGCCCTTTGCCTTAAAGAAGCTTTTCAGTTTCAGGAGGTCCCATTTATTAATTACCAATCTCAGTGTCTGGTGTTATAGTGAGGAAGTTGTCTCCTGTGCCAATTAATTCAAGGCTACTTCCCATTTTCTCAAGGCTACTTTCCGATTTCTCTTCTATCAGGTTCAGTGTAACTGAATTTATGTTGAGGTCTTTGATCCACTTGGACTTGAGTTTTGTACTGAGTGAAACATAAAGATCTATTTGCATTTTGCTACATGCAGACATCCAATTATGCCAGCACCATTTGTCAAAGATGCTTTCTTTTTTTCATTGTATAACTTTGGCTTTGGCTTCTTTGTCAAAAATCAGGTGTTCATAGGTGTGTGGATGGTAGGGCAGGGCATTTTGGGGTTAGGGAAAAACTTGGTGCCAGGGAAACTCCCAGGAATCCACAAGGATGACCCCAGCTAAGACTCCTAGCAATAGTGGAGAGGATGCCTGAACCGGCCTTCTCCTGTTATCAGAATGGTGACTACCCTAATTGTCATCAGAAAGCCTTCATCAGTGACTGATGGAAGCAAATGCAGAGATCCACAGCTAAGCACTGGGCTCAGCTTCGAGAGTCCTGTTGAAGAGAGGGAAGAAGGATTATACAAGCCAGGGAGGTCAAGTTCATGACAGGAGAACCCATAGAAACAGCTGACCTGAGCTCGTTAGAGCTCATGGCCTCTGGACTGAAAGCTAAGAGGCCTGTATGGGACCAACCTAGGCCCTCTGCATGTGTGTGACAGTTGTGTGGCTTGATCTGTTTGTGGGGCCCCTAACAGGGAGACCAGGATCTGTCCCTGGCTCCTGAGCTGGCTTTTAGGGAACCTGTTCCCCATGGTGGGTTGCCTTGCCCAACCTTGATGCAGGGGGAGAAGCTTAGTCCTGCCTCAATTTGATGTGCCATGATTTGTTGACTCCCATGGGAGGTCTGCCCCTTTCTAAATGGAGATGGAGGAGGAGTGGATGGGGGGCGGATAGATGGGAGGTGGGGAAATGGGAGGATAGAGGGGAAGGGGAACTGTGGATGGTATTAAAATAAATGGAAAAATTTAATTAAAAAAAAAAAACCCTACCAGTTTATTTATGCCCCCTTTGTGAATTCTGACTGTTCTTATCATTTAAGAAAGTGACTCATTTCATCAGAATTAGCACCTTTGTAAGAGTAGAGTTCTACATTCCATGTGGTGGAACACCATGCTCAGCCTTGACACAGCAGGGAGGAGCTTGGTCCTACCTCAGGTTAGTATGCCAGACTTTGTTGACTCTCCAAGGGAGGAGGCCTTACCCTCTCTGAGGAGTGGATGGGGAATGGGATTGAGGGAGATGGGAGGAGGAGGGGAGGGAGAACTGGAATTGGTATGTGAAATGAAAAAAAAAAAAAAACTTTTTTAAAAATAAATTAAAAAAAAAAAAAAGTGGAGTTCTTCATAATTGCCCCCTGTTATCTTTCAGGGATCAAAGGAAACAATAATGGTAGCTCACTAACCGTCTCTAATATTGGCAATCTATCTTCTCTCTCTCTTCCCTTGGATAGTAGAATTAAAAGCTGAACAAGCTTTTAGTATCCTAAAAGGGCTAGTTTGGGGGTTTGTTGGTACTTTCCAGCGTCCTCTTGAATGTTGTTAATTTCTTGTCTGATTTTTGTTTTTTTAAATTCTTCCTCCCTTTCCTTCTCTCATCATCTTAGGCTTATACTGCTCTCCTTTTCTTCACTTTTTAAAGCAAATGTTTGGATTATTGATCACAGATGTTGCTTAAAATGTAAGAACATTTAAGGATACAGGTTTTCCTCTGCTATGATTTTTACCCCCCCAGAGGACTACATGTAAAAGGCATTGTCCTCAGCTCCTGTGCTTGTGGGACGAATCTTAAAAGGTAGGCCCTAGTTGGGGATTTAGCTCAGTGGTAGAGCGCTTGCCTAGCAAGCTCAAGGTCCTGGGTTCCGTCCTCAGCTAAAAAAAAAAAAGGTGGGCCTAGAGAGAGGCACACTTTTCAAGGGCATGCTGGGACTCCAAATACTCCTCTCTTTGTTTCACATTAGGTGAGGAGTTGTTTCTTCTGCCCCTGTTTTACCCGTTTCTCAAAACCCCAAGAGACCACCAAGGAGCCGGTTTCCAATGCAAGCACATAAGAGTCCTTTTATTGTCAAGTTCAACCTGGGCTGCCGCCAAGCAGATGGAGGGAAATGTGGCAGCGGCCGAGAGCCCAAGTGTCCCAAGTGTAGAGAGTTTTAATAGGGAAAAACTGCAGGCTAGGAATGACATGCTTTGACAGTTTGGGATTGGGTAGAAGAGATATGGGGCAAGAAGATTTTTTGAAACTATTGGTCTAGACTTTGGGCATAAAAACCACATTTGAAACCATTGGGTTAGACTTTTCGGTAGGGTACCACAATTTACTGAGCAGGATTATCTGGACTGCTCAGCAGGATCATCTAGATATCTTTAAGAGCCATAAACTGCAGAGATTCTGTCTGCAGGAGGATACTGCTCTGCGTCTGTTCTAGTTGTCACGGCACATTCCTGAGGTCCCTCCTGGAACTGAGCACAGCAGGTGGTCTAAGATGGTGGCTCTACCCTAAGATGGGGTCTGTATGGCCTTGACACTGTGTGCTCCCAGAGTGATGTGCTGTGCTTCCACAAGCTCAGAGCAACAGAATGGAGTGTGGTGATATTTTGTTTGTGCTCTAACAAATAAAGCTTTCCTGGAGATCAGAGCGAGGAGCTAGTCACTAGTTAACCATAGAGGCCTGGCCGTGGTGGCACACACCTTTAATCCCAGCATTTAGGATTTAATTTCATCCCTTTAATCCCAGACTAGGAGAAGGAAACAGGAAGTGATATGGCTGGGCAGAGAGAGGAATGTATAGTGGGCAGAGATAGGAGCTCAGTCCCTTTTCGGCTGAGGAGTTGGTGAGGTAAGAGGTGGCTTGCTCCTTTGTCTCCCTGATCTTTCAGCATTTACCCGGATATCTGACTCAGGGTTTTTAATTATTAAAACCAATTAGAATTTGTGCTACAATGGAGTAAGCATGAGTCAGCATAAACACTTTCCTCCCACTGAATTGTTTATCTCCAGTACTTTGCCACAGTGAGGGAAAGCTGACTAACATATCTTCTAAGCACTGCTTTAGCTGTATGATACACATTTTTGCAATTAATTCTTTTTTTTTGTTGTTTTTTGGTTTTTTGAGAGAGGGTTTCTCTGTGTAGCTTTGCGCCTCTCCTGGAACTCGCTCTGTAGACCAGGCTGGCCTCGAACTCACAGAGATCTGCCTGGTTCTGCCTCCTGAGTGCTGGGATTAAAGACGTGCGCCACCACTGCCCTGAACAATTAATTCTTTGATTCAGCTGTATCTTTACAGATTTTTTTTTTACTTACTTCATATGTAAATTTATACTTATTATTTACTTTTGGTGGGAATGTGCATGTGTGGAGGTCAGAGGACAGCATCAAGTGTCTTCCTCAGTTGCCCCCACCTTCTTCTGTGAGACAGGGCTTCTTATTTTTACCTGGAACTTACGATGCTACCCAGAGAGCCTCTTGTCTGAACCTTTTCAATACAAGCACACACCAGTACAACCAGTGTTTGTACACAGGTCAAACAGGTGGTCAGGCCTCCATAGCTGGGACTTTACCACATGAGTTCACTCCCCAGCCCCAGCACTGGCTAATTATTTAACACTGGTGTTAGAATCTTCAACTGTAAGAGTGGGCTGATTTCCTTCAGTTCTGTTGATTTTTACCTCCCATATTTTGACAAGCCATTATGTTGGTGATGCCTTGTTGTTATTGGTGTCTTATTAGAATGCCTATCACGGGGAAACCATTAGGTGGTGCTCACCTTTATCATTAATATTTTGACTTCCTGTGACATCTGCTTTGTTTGAATTTAACAGAACATATTGTCTTTCATGTGATTGGTGTTAGCCTGGTATACATTTCTCCATTCCTTTACTTTTCATCTTCTTGAATCCATATAAGGAACATATAGTTTGGTCTCACTTTTTATTTCATATGACAATCTGTCTTTTAAAACTGTCATCTGTATGATTCACACTTACATGATTATTAGCACAGTCAGATAAATATCTACTGTGTTCATGATTAGTTTCTAGTCATTACCAAATCCCACTAGATTTTAACTCATTAATAATACACTCAAGTCACCAATAATATGCCAGTATTGCATTAAGGAAAGAAATCAAAGCCCTCCCCCTTGACATCAGTGGATAAGAGTGAGCTCATATTTGAATTCTCTGTTACACGCTCCCTGTGTCTTCTGTCATCTGATGGTTGCATGAGTCTGAGTCTGTGTCCGATTGAAGGATGTCTATGAATCTGTCTCTGTCCCTGGCAAAGGGCTTCGCTCTATATCTATTGAACAACACAGAAATCATCACATGAGGAAGGAATCAGGGATATTTTACAGAAATTCTTAACAGAGTTTTACAAGGGATTAAGTCCTAAATGACTTTTACAAGAGTCCCAATGACCCCAGATCATCAAAAAACAGACAATATTACAAACATCATTGTTTACCAAGTAATGTCCATATGTTGCATTCATTTTTATGGTGGATATTCCTTTATAAGATGGCTTTTAAATACTTTTTTTCTTGCTACTTTTACTAAGTGATACACATATTTCACTCTAGGTCAGAAGCATGACAGAGTACATGATTTCAGATTACAGCTGTCAATTAGCTTAGGTTGCAAAAGTTCATTACATGGAAAATTCAAAGCAAGTAAGTTGATAGTTACATTTTTCTCTTAAAGGCAGGTTTGGCAAAGAGGCTGAGCATATAGTGGAATTGCAGTCTTAGGTAACCTCAAGGTGTATTATTAACTTTGGTTCTGAGCTACAACAAAAGTTCCAATCCCTTAGAAAGTACTGTAGCTGAAAGTTTTTTTGTGTCCTGCCTGGCCCGTGGTCAGGACAAATCTCTCTCACCCACCGGTCCCACAGCCACTAAGACCCAAATAAACACATACATGCTAATATTATTTTTAAACTATGGCCATTAGCTCAGGCTTACTATTAACTAGCTCTTATACTTAAACTCAGCTCATTTTTATTACTCTATATGTTGCCATGTGTTCTGTGGCTTTACCTGTGTGCCATGACATGCTGCTCTCTGGACGGCAGGCTGGCATCTCCTGACTCAGCCTTCCTCTTCCCAGAATTCTCCTCATCTGCTTATCCCACCTATACTTCCTATCAGGCTACTGGCCAATCAGCATTCTATTAAGCCACTGTACAAAAGCATTATTCCACAGCAATATACCAAGAGTTTCATAATACTGCATTGCCACAATTGCCTGTGTTCTTTCTCTTTCTCTCCCTTCTTTTATTTCTCTGCTGTTAAATTATATCATGGTCAACTATACAGTATATAGCAAAATTTGTAACTTTTTTTTTTTTACTCTCTTAACCTTGTCTTAGGGTTTCTGTGATAAAGCATCATGACCAAGGCAATTTATAGAAGAAAGAGTTTATTTTGGGTTTATGGTTCTAGAGAGCTTGGGCCCACAATGGCAAAGACAGCGGACATAGACATGGCAGCTGGAGCTGGAAGCTGAGAGTTGAGGGCTTATATCTCAAACCACATGCAGGATGCTTACAGGGAATAACATACGGCTTTTGAAAGCTCAAAGCCCACACCCAGTGATGCACTTACTTGAGCAAGATAAGACCACCAGCAAGGGACTAAGTATTCAAATGCCTGAGACAATGAAGAGACATCTATCATTCAAATCACAACATTACAAATCTCTTGTTTTTTTCACCCCATTTTACTTCCAGTCTGCATTTCCAAATTCCAAAGAACAAGCTCAGCAAGGCAAGGTGGCTTTTAGCGTGTTTAACTTGGACCCCACTTTGTGGTCACAAGGAGAGACAGTAATCATCTGTACTACCTCCCAAGCCTCAGGAAGATGACAGTAAGCCAAAGCTCTAATCGTTTGGAGTCTCTGGTCCCTTCATGGTGACATTTCTCCCTGGTTCTTTATATTCTTAGAGTTGTACCTGAACACAAACAAAAAGCCCCTTTTACCCAATCATATGTGTGATAAGGTTAATCAATGTACAGGGGCAGTCATATTGTTAAGAGCTAAGCTGCAATCCCAGGGAATTTTCCTCCCCAGCAAGCATGGGAATGGTACTGATGTTATTCATCTCCAAGAGATATATCCTGGAGCTATTCCCCAGTGAAGAGTTTTATGTGGAGAGTTCACATGCCTGCTGGGGTATCTCTGGGATGTGCTAGAACAGAAAGGCATGTTAAAGAGGGGATTATTGAGGCCCCTCTGCCCCCTCTCCAAGGAAACAAAGCTCCTTCCCGACGGGGAATGGTGCCACTTGAGGGGTTGCTCAGCACCTGCCCTGAGGGAAACAGCTTGGACAAGTTGCTGGGGGACTGGGCAAATATACTCCTTGTCTTCATGTCATCCCATAGGCAATGAGATCATTCTATTCTCTAAATTAAATGAGATGGTGATAAATCATGTTTGTCTTCAGGTACAGAAAGCCTTCTTGGAATCAGTACAAAGTAGCCTGTCCTCTGACAAAGACAACAGAAGAACAAGGTGCAGCTATGATAGGTAAGAGAACAGCTCAGAGCTGGGGTGGAGGGGGTGTCTTTTTCAAAGGTCACTGTGTGCATTAAATATGTAGAGATCCAGCCCTGAGAAACGTGGTGCCCTCATGGAGGAATGGGCTCGTGGTGAATATTATTCTCCGTATTTTACGACTGTCTCATGCATTGCAGTTAGTCTACGAAAACAGATGACGGCATCCCTCCTTGACCTGTGAAGGGGCAAAAACACAAAATGTCAAATCACACACTGTGGGCTCTTGATACTGTGAACCCTGCCATTCCTTTAGGACTTAATGGTGCAAGGATCTGAGAAATACATTAATTTATGTTAAACATTCAAGGCCTCTGTAACTGTTCTTCAGCATGTTCCGTTTTATTTCTGTCTTCTTCCATCATAACTCAGATTTTTGCTGTGTCAAATATTTTCTTGGAGTCTCAGTCCAAACCCAAAATCAATTTTACAGAAAGAACTTGACCTTTGGTGGGAAGCTTTTTCCTTCATTAAAAAGACTGGAGTTTGTTTTGTTTTGTTTTGTTTTTTAAACACATTACCATGGCTTTGATTTGACAAGCACATGTCACCATATCTCATCTCTGCAGTTACACCTGCTTTGGTATTAGACTTGATTTAGCTAAGCAAAGGTCTTGAAAAATGGGTCTGTTACTTATAAACATTGCTGAAGTGAAACTGTCTCCCCAAATTTAACCACAGAAATGCTTGTAATATGAGTGGGAGGGTCAGAAAAGCCAACAGAGAAAACTGAGAAATCTGCAAGGTTCGTTGGGGATCCTCAATGGTAGAGACCCAGAGAAGAAACAGTGGCAACAGAAGCGTGGATGCTAGGGATCCCCCTCTCTGGTTTCACACTTGTGGGTTAGTTTTAAGTGTTAACTTGCTACAACCTAGAATTACCTGGGAAGAGAGTTTCAACTGAGGAATTTAGATCAGATTAAACTGGAAAGCATGCCGTGGGTGGTTGTCTTGATTATTAATGTAAACAGACCCAGCTCATAGTGAACAATACCATTCCCTGAACTGTATAAGATGAGAGAAAACAAAGGAGCATACAAGCAGGCAGCATGGGTGCTCTTGAGTACAGGATGCAATGTGACCAGCCATCTGAGGTCCTGCCTTGACTTCCCCCAAATGATGGGCTGTGGTCTAGAACTGTAGGCCAAATAAGCGTTTCCTTCCCTTAAACTGCCTTTGTTCGGCACATTTCATCATTGCAAGAGTATAGCAACTAGACCAACTACGTTTTCAACATGTAGGTATGTGTAGATCAGCACACATCCACTAAGGCTTGAGTCCTGATGGCACATTGCTGGGTGAGATCAGCACCCTCTCTGAGACTCAGCCCCATCCCCCTCACCAAACCAAGATCACCTCAGCTACCCCACCCACAAATCAGCACCAGCCATGGCTAAACTTCACACAAGTATGGATCTGGGAATCTCTCCCTCCACAATTGAAAAAACGAAACCAAACACAAATCATTCCATATTTGGTTATGTTGGTTGACTGGTTGGTTAGTGGTTGGTTTGAATGTTGTTTACAAGTTTTCATTCTCTGTTTTTGTTGTTTGTCGCTGTTGTTTTGTTTTGTTTTCCGAGACAGGGTTTCTCTGTGTAGCTTTGCGCCTTTCCTGGAACTCACTCTGTGGCCCAGGCTGGCCTCGAGCTCACAAAGATCCGCCTGCCTCTGCCTCCCCGAGTACTGGGATTAAAGGTGTGCGCCACCACCGCCCGGCTTGTTGTTTGTTTTATGATGTTCATTTTTCATCTCCTCCTCCCCCAGACATCTAGTAAATAAAAATAAATATCTCTGATTTTTTTTGGCATTTGCATGTGTGATGAGTGTGCACATGTGCTCACATATATGTGAACATATGTATGTATGGGTGTGCTTGCATATGTGAACACAAGAATGTGGAGCCTAGTGGCCGATGTCAGGAATCTACCTGGATTATTCTCCACTTTGTTGAGTAAGCCAGGGTCTCTCATTGAACTTAGAGCTCACTGATTTCACTAGCCTAGATGGCCAACTTGCCCTAGAGACATCTTGTCTCTGTACCCTGGCAGCTGGCTGACACATAGGCCACTTGTCCTCCCAGCTTTTTTGGTGTACTGGGATTCAAAACACCAGTGTCACACTCACACAGCA
Organism: Onychomys torridus; assembly: GCF_903995425.1. Taxonomy (NCBI): domain Eukaryota; kingdom Metazoa; phylum Chordata; class Mammalia; order Rodentia; family Cricetidae; genus Onychomys; species Onychomys torridus. The sequence continues at coordinate 33,824,328 of NC_050460.1, read as the reverse complement.
AGAAATTATCCACAGAGCCATCTCCCAGTCCTCTACTCAATCTTTTCTCTTAAAACCCAGGGCTAGTGAAGTCATGGATCTTGGTAACCATCACTTCACTAAATCAGCATAATCCCTACATTAATAAATATTTATTAATTTCTAAATAAATGTATTTATCCTCAGGCACCCTTCATCAGGGAAACCTCTCTTTGCGACAGATGGAGACCATTACAGAAAACCACAAATAATCAAAATGCAGAGTTACAGAGCCTCTACCAAATGATGTATCTATAACACAGCTCCCGCATTAAGTTTTTAACATCAAAGCTTGTTTGTTTGCAGTTGAACCTAGGACCTCATACATGCTTGGCAAACACTGAACTCAGAGCTCACTGACCTATATTTCCAGATAAATTTTCTTTTGAGACAGGATTGGACTTGGAATCCTTTTACCTCAATCTCCTGAGTATTTGGGATTCCAGCTACTGTACTCTCTAATTCCAGACCCTAACAAACTATTTTTGGATTAAGGTATGTAGATCATGTGCATATATATATATATATTGGTTTTTTGAGACAGGGTGTCTCTGTGTACTTTTGGTGCCTGTCCTGGGTCTGTCCTTGCTCTGTAGACCAGGCTGGCCTCGAACTCACAGAGATCCACCTGGTTTTGCCTCCCAAGTGCTGGGATTAAAGGTGTGTGCCATTGCCACCTGGCCATGTGGATCATTTTAGACATACTGCTATTGTTCATCGATTAATGTAGACACAACTACTGCATACACTGAGAGACCCAAAATACTTATATGATTTTTTTCTTTATTTACATAAGGAAATCTGCTTTATTGAAGTTGTATGGGTACCAAAGCAATACTATTTTCATTGTAAAGTGTAAAAAGAGTGTTTGGGGCTGGCAAGATGGCTCCGCAGGTAAAGGTGTTTGCTGACAAGTCCCTGGACCCATATGATAGAAGGAGAGAAACAATTCCCACAAATTGTCCTCTGCTCTCCACACACCCATACACACCACCCCAAATAGTTAAATGTTAAAAATGTTTGCCAGGCATGGTGGCGCACACCTTTAATCCCAGCGCTTAGGAGGCAGAGGCAGGTGGATCTCTGTGAGTTTGAGGCCAGCCTGGGCTACCTAGTAAGATCAAAACAACAAGTGCACCAAAGTTTTATATTAACTTGCTGTTTTATTATTGATGTATATTAGTTGTAGAAAGTAACATGTCTCATTATGACAATCTCATACATGAATATAATGCACTTTTATTATATTTAGCCCCACTGCCCTCTTGAATATGACCCTAACCCCCCTATCCTTCCTGAACACTTCCAATCTACTTTTATGTCCTTTTTTTTTTTTCTAGGTCCCACATATGAGTAGAAACATGTGCCATTTGTCTGTCTGAGTCTGGCTTATTGTGCTTAAATGATTGCCAGTCCCATCATTTCCCTGCAATCAACATGATTTCTGTTCTTCATGGCTAAATAAAACCCCACTATGTGTACAGACCATATTTCTTCATCCACTCATCTTATCATTCCACAAGTTGGCTATTGTGAACAGCACTATGACAAATATGGTCATATGGTATTCCTAGTGTGGTGGCTTGAATAAAAATGGCCCCCATAGACCCATAAGAAGTGGCACTATTAGGAAGTATGGCCTTTTTGGAGTAGGTGTGGCCTTGTTGGAGAAAGTGTGTCACGGTAGAGGGGTGGACTTTGAGGTTTCAGATACTCAAACCAGGCCTAGTGTCTCTCTTCCTGCTGCCTGCTGATCCAGATATAGAACTCTCAGCTCCCTCTCCAGCACCACGTCTGCCTACATACCACCACATGGCTTCCCATCATAGCAATAATGGACTAAACCTCTGAACTGCAAGCCAGCCCCAATTAAATCTTTTCCTTTATAAGAGTTGGTGTGGTCATGGTGGCTCTTCACAGCAATAGAAACCCTAAGTAAGATACCTAGCATGTTGACCTGAACAGCACCATGACAAGTATGGGCATGTGGTTGGTATCCTTGGCATGTTGACCTTAATACCTTTGAGTTCAAATCCTGGGCCATCCATATTTATCTCCACAGCATCTAGGTTAATTTGCTTTCTCACAACAATATAGAAGAATTCCTATCTTGCCTCAATCTTCACCAGTATTTGTTGTTTTGTCTCTTGATGGTAGCCATTCTGACTAGGGTTCAGGGGGAGGTCTCAGCATAGTTTTAATATGTATTTCTCCTATCGTAGCAGGAGGTTTTTCTCTGGTCCTGCCCACCCCACGGTCAGGACGAATCTCTCCCACCTGCATCCCACAGCCACTTGGTCCCATCCCCCCACACCCCATGGCTAGGGATATTGGACATGTATTTATGAGTCATTTGAACTTCTTTTGAAAAGGGTTCACAATTCATTTGCATATAGATTGATTGGATTATTTGGGGACGGGTTTTGATTTTCTTGAGTTCCTTATGTATTGTATATATTAATACCTATTGGATAAATAGCTGGAATTTCCATTCTTACTGTGTTTGCTGTTGCTCCACTCTATTGTCTACTGGTTTGTTTTGCTATTCCTAATCATTTCTAGGCTTTGAAAACTTCAATTAGATTTTATTTGCATGTATGCATGCATGTGTGTGTGCACATGCGCCTATAGTGGGTGATGATCAGAGGACAACTTGAAGGTGTCGGCTCTCTCCGTCGATCACGCAACTTTCAGGGCTCACACTCATGTAGTCAAGCTCGTCAGCAGAAGTATTTCAATTTTATACAATTCCGTTTTCCAGGCCCTGCTATTATTTCCTTACCTATTGGAGAGATTTTCAGAAATACTTGCCTATGGCTGTTTTGAAATGTTTTCCTCTAATAATTTCAAGTTTTAGGGTTTTTGTCGCGCTTTGTTTTTTATATTTTCGAAAACTAATTCTTAGGGCAGCTTTGTGTTCATGGCAAAGTAGAGGGGGAAACACACAGATTTCCTGTCAAGCCCTTGTTCCCACAGACACACAGCCTCCCACAAGGCTATGTCCTCCACCATGGCTCTACAACTGTCACAGTTGGTGACTCTGCCCTGGACCGTCATTATTATCCAAAGTTCACTTTATGTGGCCATTGAGTCCTGGTGTAGTGCCCACGATGGCTCTGATGAACGCATGCTGACATGTTCCCACCACTGTAGGATCTTGCAGAGGCGACCGTACCCTCAAAAGCTTTCATGGACTGTGGACTACCGGCTTCTGCTCTGTTCTTGAATGATGCCCTTTCTGGTTTTGATTACCAGCTGGAGGTGTTTCTCCTTCATCATTTTGACGGCAGCATCCTACCACTGTCTCGATTCTGTTGTTTCTGAGAATTAATGAATGATGGTTTCTAGATTCACTGCACCTGATAATGATTCAGTTTTTCTTCCTGACTCCAAGGTTCCCTTCTTTTATGGTTCAACTTACTGATTGAGTATGGTTCCTTGTTTTCTTTGTCTTCCTCGAAGTTCACGGAGCTTCTTATGTATAGATAGATTAGCGGAATCGAATTTGGGGATTTTGTGGCTGTTATTTCTGTGCACATTTTTTTTTTTTCTGTTCGTTTTTTATGTCTGCTCTCCGGGTGCTCTCATTTCATATATGCTGATGAGTTTAATCGTGCCTCAACTTCCTCTGAGTCTCTGTTGTTTTTCATCATGCTTTCTCCTACTGTTTTTAATCAGTCAGAATTACTGAATTTCTACCAGTCTGAAAGTATATTGATTCTATTGTCAGTTCAACATACTATGAGCCCATCCTGAGCTTCTCATTTCGTGTAGATCTTTCAATAACAGCACTGCAATTTGTGATTTAATAAAATAACTCCCAGCTCCTTATTGATATTCTTTATTTAATGAGGCAATTTTCATCTCATCTCTCTTTAATCTTTAAGCATTTAATCTTTAAGCATAGTTTCCTTTATAGCTCTCTTACTTTTAATTCTCTCTCTCTCTCTCTCTCTCTCTCTCTCTCTCTCTCCTCTGTGTGTGTGTGTGCACGTGCGTGCGCGCATGCTCACATGCATGTGTGCACATATATAATGTACATATTAGGGGACACGTATGCCTATGTCTGCATGGAGGCTGAAAGAGTCAAGTATTCTACTCTGTGACTCTGCATCTTATTCCTTTGAGACAGGCTGTCTCACCAAACCTGGAACTAGGTGAGTGGCTAGAAAGCCTAAGGATCCCCTATTTCTGCCCACCCCACAGTGCTGGGGTCACAGCCATGCCCAGATTTTTTATGTGAGTTCTGAGGATTCGAACTCAGGTCCTCAAGCTTGTACTGAAAAAATATAATAGTTATTTTGGAATCTTTGCTTGTCTGTTTTATCATCATCTTGGCCCCTGCAAAGGTGGTTTCTGTTGCCTAATTTCTGTGTGTGTGTGTGTGTGTGTGTGTGTGTGTGAATGAATCACACTTTCTTGTTTCTGTACTTTTCTTGTAACTGTTTTAAAACTGGATTGTAGAGAGATGTTATAGCCAATCCAGATATTGATGTCCTGCAATTGTTTGCTCATCTGTTTGTTCAGTGACTTATCTGGACTGCTCCACTGAAATCTGTGTTTCCACAGTGTGTGGCGTCTGACGCCATTGCTCAGCTGCCAGTAAGCCTCGGGTATGTGCAGAGTCTTTGTGGCCCCAGGGAGTGACTGGTTAATAGCCTGTCTTTTATGCCCTCCTCCCTTGACTCTCCCATTGAGCTTGTTGATTGTTTCTATTCATGTCAGGCTTTTCCATTGTTTTTGCCAGTGCCTTGGAACATAAATTGCTCTGTCATCGGAAATGAATTCAGGCCCCCAGAGAAAGGCAAGGTTCTCTCTGACCCCCCTTTGGGCCGTGGAAGCTGTCAATCTGGAGCTAAGGAGAAAGCTGAAGTACAATTGTATATCTCTTCTAAAGCAAGAGATGTGTGTTGGCGATTGGGAGAGGATGCTGAGAACTGGAGTTCATGGGGTTACTGCTCCTTGGGGTGGACTTTCTGAACCATTGGAAGCCAATGATTGACACACCTACCCAGTATAGTCTTCGGGTCTAGGAAGCTGAGGTTAATGGTTGCCTGCCATTCATCTCCTGAACTTCTGGAACAACTTCTATGGATCTGTGATGGCTCTACCCCTCACCAACTGCTTTGTGCATAGTGGGAGTTAAGAGTAAGGAAACAAGTGTCACTACAGCATGGCAATGTAGGCTATAAGATCTAAAAGGGTGACTGTCAAAACCTCAAATAGCCCTCCTACGCCAGAGACCTGTGCCAGATGTGAGCTACTTCTTGATTGCCAAGGTCACTGAAAGTTCTTCCACGAGACAGCTAAAGAACAAGAGACACCATCACTGGATTGACTACCATGGCTTTCCATTGCTCCTACTGAATTGAGTTTCTATAAATTTTGTTGAATTAGAACATCGCAGTTTGAGTTTATCTTGAGTTTGAAGTCACCTTGAGTCACAGAGTGAAATCTTACCTTAAGAAACCAAAGGTTGGGGTTGGAAAGATGGCTAGATGGGTAAGGACATTTGCCCATAGTACTATAAGATCCTGAGTTTGGTTTCCAACACCCACATCACAAGCCTGGTGTGGTCTCACATGTACCTGTAAAGGGGTGATAGCAGAGACAGTAGGACCACTGGGGCTCAGTGACGCCAGCTTAGAAAACCCAAACAAACAAAAACATGAGCTCCAGCTCCAAGGAGAGACTCTGCCTCAAAAAAAAAATAATAATAATAATAATGTGGAACGTGATAAAAGAGGACACCAGGCACACTCTGTGAGGTCTGATCTCTGATGTCAAGAATAGCAAAGCGTGTCAGGAGGCTGTACAGTTGAAGAGAATATGAGCAGTTGAGGTAAGATAAGACATACTTTATTTACTAGCATACAGGCAACTAGGCAGGCAGCCTCTGGCAGGCACCAAGGCACACACCATAACACAAGGGCCAAATACAGGCTGGCACAGGCACACACACAAACTGGCATACAGGCTGCATGGAAGTAGGTCCACAGGTCTACAGGCAGAGATATTGTTGTGCCCAAGACACAAGACCCCCAAGCAAGACCACCACAGAGCTGATATTCATGCAAGCACACTGAGGTTTTTTTAAATAACAAAACAAGCAAGCAAGCAAGGCTTGGTCCACTAGTCAAACATCACACAGCAGGTGGAGGAGGACTCCCCGAGCACTCACTTAAAGGGGTTTATATAGGAAAGGTTTACATGCAACTTGGGATTGGATGAGGGGGGCTAGGGTGAGGTAGTTCTTTGAAGTTACTGGCTGAACTATAAGCACGAGGTTACTGATGGCTAACAGGATTCAGGGTATCTACAGAGACATAATTTTTTTACTCCCTATGTCCTGCTTTTGCTGAACCCAGGATATAGACATTCAGATTTATTGTTCTAGTCCTGCTCTCCCCTGAGTTCAATTTCTGGTCAGTTGAGTCCATTACTCCCCATATCCTGTTTTGCCAAGTCCAGGATACATAGATTTATTGTTTCAGCCTTATCTTCCCATAAGTTCAACTTCTGGTCGGTTCTAAAACTGCTGGTTAGCAAATACCTTAGAAAAGGTGGGGTGGGTAGTGTCTCTCATGATGGCTACTGATTTGGCCCTTTGAATACATACAAGCAAGCTGGCAAAGTCTCAGGTCTATGACCTTGAGGATCACACCAAAAGTGGCATTTTCCCCAGGAATAGTTATATAACAGATTTTTACCACTGTCTACTTTTGAGTTCCCCAGACATCAGGAATCAGCCAGGTTTTTGTTTTGTTGTTGTTGTTGTTGGTGGTGGTGGTGGTGGTGGTGGTGGTGGTGGTTTGTTTTGTTTTGTTTTTGTTTCTGCTGATTCAACCCCACCTGCCCCAACCCTGTGTCTATCAGTAGCCATCTTGGTCTGAGCCAGATATCTATATCATTGCCATGGTGTCTAAGCATCTAAGCATAAACAACACTTACAGCCTTCTGTTCTTCTGGCCTTTGTGATAGGCATCCGTATCAAATGCAACACACACACACACACACACACACACACACACACACACACACACACTGCATTAGAAAAGTAGTTTTAAAAAAAACAAAACAAAACAAGGGCTCAACATGTCTGGGATGGGGCAGCTAGCAGAGTCTCTGCAAGTGCTTCGGGTTTACATGAAAGTTTGCAAGGCACTGTGGCAGGAGAATTGTTTTCATCAGTCAAAATGAGGATCCGAGTGTGCTCAAATGCAAAGTGATATCCATTGGTTTATTTCTTAATAAATGAAAGGCAGGGAGAAAACCAAATAAACACTTTCTTTCAATGAAGACTTGGGTTGTACTAGAGAGAGCAGTTTCCTGACATGGGCTGTGAGAAGCCACTCGTGTGGAGGCACATGTGAATTCTGCTTTTGCTCAAGGTAAGTTACCCCGAGCTTTATCCTGAATCTAACTTGGTTGTGATTGCTTTAAGGAACCATCCTGTAGTTTCTCAGTGGATGGCCTTTGCAGGCCATTGATCCTGTGTGTGGTTCATAATCACAGGGGTGGTGGGAGATGGGAAGGTGGGGCTCTAGCATGATTGACACTGAGATGTTTAACATGTGTTAAACCCAATTAGTGAATCAATTTAAAATGATCCAGATTGAAAGAGCAAAAATCAGCTTGTATTGAAAAAGCCTTGTGGTTCCAGCTGGATAAACTCAACTTTGATTTACAATTGCAGCCATAATCATCTTTGTGTGACCACTGCTTTCTTACCCACCGTGCACCAGAACTTTTTCTGCTACACTCATTTATACTATAGACATCCAAATGCTGAGCCATCCTGACTCAGGACAGTAGCCAATCTTTACCTATTCCTGTCTCAGAAACAGTATCCAGAGACTCACTCAGCTTCTCACCCCAGGATCTTCAGAGAAGTCGAGGCTTTAAAAATCTCCCTCTTGTGGAAAAATGCTTCACAGCTCCCTCAGAAGCCTGTCCTCATCTTAGCAAGTGCATAAGTAATATTCTTTGGACTGTATGCTCATACATGGTGGCCTGTGCCCTTCCAATCTAGTCTTTAACAGATATAAAATGGTCCTTTGGTCCCATATTTGGAGGGATTGGATAAGGTAATGACTTTATTTCTTTGTAATACATTTAGTTTTTAAAAAACTACTTTAGATATGTCTCAAAAAAGGAACCCACAGGCCATTATTCTTGAAGCAATCATCTGTGAATTATGGTAATCTCTCCTGACACTTTTAGATATGAAGGCAATTTTTGGCTCTTCTCTACAGATGAACTGGTCCATGCTTGATTCTTATTAAATCTCAGTTCAGGCCCTTCCTCCAGGTTCCCATTTCATTACGCATTTCTTTATAAGGCCCAGTGACCCAATAGTGTCAGCCAAGGATCAAGCAGAGCGAGTCCTCATTGAATCAAATGACCATCTCTAAAGTTACCAACAATGCTAGGGTTTGCCACCCATCAAACCTACATAGGCAACTGCAGGAAAACAGAGTTCAAAGCTTCCTTACTCGGTCAATAGAGTTTGTCCAAAGATTAAGCCAGGTTATTACCTCAGACCATAAATATAGACTAAGCCCTCATTTCTTTCCTAAGTTCGCTTGGTCAGTTATCCACTCCAATGTTTGTTGAGAGCCTTGTGTAAGGCAAATGCTATTCTAGGGACTCAATACTTAGAACTATTAGATACATTAAAAAAGTTCACATGAGTCCGAGGAGAAAACTTGTGGGAAGCTGAAATAAAGTGATGGAAAACCCTGTTAATAAGATCAAGATCTCCAAGGCTGAAGAGTGAGATAGATGTCCTCAGGCACACCAAGGCCAACAGAGAGGGCACAGGGAGACAGACTGCATTGCCACATTTCCCAAGGAGCAACTATGAGCAGCCTGGATGTGTGTAGATAATGGAACCCATGATGTAAAAGGTAGCTCAGCAGAAGAAATATGCTTCCGAGGAAATGTGGTGTTCCAGGGGTGGCTGGATGGCAATTGGCCTGGAAATACATGAGGTAGATGGTTTCTATTCAAGGTATCCCCAAATATCTGGAATACTAGACCCTCAACAGCCTCCCCCTTCACCACCCCTTCTCAGGGAAGGGAACGTGAGATGCAGTGTTTGTAGACGAGAAAGTAGAGGAGGGATTTTATCCTGATCTAAAGGACCAGGAAGACAAGGAAGAAATTATATTGGAGAGTAAACAGTAAGGATAAGAATGGAATAAAAAGGTGTGGTTCCTCTCTCCTCTGGAGGCTAGAGCTGCTAGTAAGATGTGTGGTTACCATGGATGTAAGATGTGAGTAGATCCAGTCTACAAAGTTGCTCTGTTTTGAGGAGCCACAATGGCTAGGGCACTAAGCTAGGTTGTCAGTCTGAGTACTCAGTCATGATTGATTGACTGATGTGTTGCTGGAAGTGCAAAGTCTTGGTAGCCAGGCCTTGCCTAAAACCCTTAGGTTCAACAGACAGAGTCCCCTCTTGACTGGAACGTTCTGGCTGCCTCATTCCAGCTGCTTTTTGGGAGTCTGATCAAACCATCCTGTTTGGCAATAACCATAGAGCCTTATAGAACAATGGAAGAGATCTCCTGGGTAAACTGGGGTGAGAGTGGGGGGATGCAGGGATGGGAACTTGAGGGGGGTGGGTTGGGGGCGGGATGAAGAGGGAGAGTAACAAAAGAGAGGTCTTGATGGGGGCCTATTTCAGGTGAAAGATATAAAATAAAGAAAAAAAGAATTAAATTTAATGAATTGAATTGACACTGACCATGTACTGCGTGCTAAGCATGTGTTAAGAACCTTATCACAGCACTGAGTTACCCAGTGGGGATTCCTGTCCTGATCTTTATGTGAGACAGGAGACAGATCAGGAATTCAAAGAACAATGGTGAGGGCTGCTAGAGGGAACAAGCCAAGAGAAAACTACCTCACCTAGGTCCACGCCCCACCCCCCCAACTCTCTTCGTTACTAAGCCAGAGCCAAGATGTATAACCCAGTTCCATGTCCCCCTCATCACAACTGAAGAAGACAAACCAGTTCATTCTTAAACAAGTCACCCATACATTGAAGATCCTAAGTCATTTCAAAACAGTTCATTGTTTGGGTCCTGTAGTTGTTCCTTCCTGTTCCTTCAGGGAATAGTCACAGAGAGATCCAGAAGGCTCTCAACTATTCAATTGACCCTCTCTCACCCAGGATCTCTTCCAGAGACACAGATCCTTTATCCCAGCTTCCCAAGACAGCTCCAATTTTCCAACCACTCTTTCAATCATTGGACAATGGGTCCTTTCCCTCAGCCCTTCCTTTGCTCCTCTGATGAATGTCTGGTTCAGAGGATGGAGTCTCTTCTCCATGCCCACAGGTTTCAATGGACAGTGACCACATTTTTCTTGGGTACAATGAGAAGGGATTCTGGCTGTTGCTGGCAGATCATCTGTTAAATTCCTGACAGGTGTTTGCACTATCCACATCCTCCTCTAGCCCCTCTCATATCAGAGCACCATTAATGGAGATTAAAATAATCTTTTCCCCCTTCCCAAACTGCAGTCCAGTGAATCGGAAGACTGCTCACCAAGACTCTTTCTCTTCTTCTAAGTCCAAGAGTGTTGAACATGAACACTCATCTGTAGACTGTATTTTACCATTTATCCATCTATTTACCATTCTTCTCCAAAGTAGGGAAGTGATATTTGCCATTTCCAAGCCATGGGTCTAGGATAAACATAAGGTAGAGCAACTCACTGTCAACAAGATTGGACGGTACAGGACAGAATAGAGCAGTGAGAGAAACAAAGAATAGAGTCACTCCACTGACCTGGATCATCCACACTCACACTGTGAGCTAGAGACAAACCTATGTGTTCTTAAACCACAATAGTGTTGAGTCTTTCAAGTCTATGTAATATGAATCTCATACCAAAATATCCCCATATTCTAGCTGAGTGGGGACCCTACACTCTGATTTTTATAAAAGCCACATTTTACAATCCTGTCTACCACTCAAGTGTCAACAAAGCATTAAAATCACTCTCTTGTGATCTTCCTTCCCACAAATGTCCCTCACCCTTTGTCATCTGTCTGAGGTCAAGGTTACCAAAAGTAAAACATACCATGGACATTTCCCCTTACAATTCTATAGTCTCATGGTCTACCACAGTACCACCCAGCACCCCCAAAATTCTTGTAGCTGACATGCCCTCGAAGTTGTTTCTTCTCCTAGACTTTGTTTTGTTTGATTATTTCCCTGCATTCCCCTTTACCAGCTACCAGAAAACCAATATTAACAACATCAAGAAGCCCCACTGTGTCCTCCTTCAAGGGTTCTATTGATCATGACTTCATTTCTTGAGGCAAAAGGATGAGTTTAATATTAAGCTGCAATACCAAGAGTTGGCAAAGAGATCATAGAATTAAATAAAAATAAAATTGTCCAGAAATGAAAAATTTCAACTCTCCAAAGGAGTTTGTTTGTACCACATATATATGCTTCTTATATCTTACTCGAGATAAATGCCTTTGTAAAGACTAAGGAAGCCAGAGTTACTTAACGTGTTGGGTAGAAAAAGAATGTGAAATGCCAGCTCAACTGTCCCCATTATTCCAGCCACCCAGATTCCTCCTCAGTCCCACATCAGACACAGCCCTGGCACTACTACTTGGCCTAGACAACTCCTGCCTCATGCTCACACAGGATATATTCTTTACATATAATGGGATTCTATACATATAGGATGATATAGATTGTAACTGTATGAATTCATATCCCAATCAACCCTGTGTTCTCATCTTACATCACTGCTACTCAGTCCACAGACAATACTACATCCTTGGTCAACAGTCTTAGCTGTAAGAATTAAAGACGTTGGAGCCAGTGGGACCTGCATTTGAATTCTAACTCTGCCATGTAGTGAAGGATGTTGGGAAACAGTCTTAGCTGTGAGATCTGAAGACACTGGAGCCAATGGGATCTGCATTTGAATTCTAACTCTGCCATATAGTGAAGGATGTTGGGAAAGGGCTTAACTTCAGTGTCTGTTTTCTCATCCCCCAGGGTTAATATTCCCAACACAGCAGATAGCAGCCGTCTGCTCACAAAGCCCACTATGTCTTCCTCCAGGCCACACAGCTGGTTTCCATTTCTAGGCTCCTTTGCAGCAGGCTTGGCAATGGAATTGAGTCCTCATCACATGAATGGACTGGATCCCCACAGCTCTCCCTCCTATCTTCCTTTGGTCCTTTCCCATCAGTGCGAGCACAGAAAGCTCTTTAGCCTATCTTGGGAAGAACCTGTAAGGCAGAAGGAACCAGAGCCATTGCCATGGAGTACATAAGAGCTGAAAATCCTAAGTCAAGTCCTTGACAGTCTATGATTTATCTGCTATAGAAATTAGCATGATTCTAACATGTTGCTTCCAGAACTGCAGGGTTTATTACAATGTACTTACTGTGGTGCCTGGAAGATGTGTACTTAGAACTATAGGCCTCCAGATATGGAAACTCATAGGAAGTTTTCTGTAATAGAACAGCAACTGGTGTAGATGTGTGTTTGAAATTGTGTGTACAGCACACTTACTGACAGCTTCTATTATATGACAGTTATTATCTCCTAGGCTCACACATGAAGAAATGAGGCTCAGAGAAGTTAAGTTTTGCAAAAGTCTCTCAGGCAATAGCTGATGACAGGGTTGAGCCCCTGGCCTGGCTCTTAGCCCCTATATTAAAAAGTTAATAAACTATAGTGTGCCCAAGGGCTGCTTACTAATTTGGTATCAGAGAAGAAGCTATTTCAACCCCAGTCATGGGGCTCAATCATCATGGCCTCGGACTCTCCGTGAGCCAGTGGACTCAAACCCTAACAACAGTGATGATGATCCACAAACACTGAGTGCACGTGAGGTGTCAGCAATGTTCAGATTCTTCTCAAAAATGAATACACTGAGTGATGAGGAGATAGGAAAGTACTTTCTGTGTAAGCGTCAGGACCCGAGTTTGAGCTCCAGAACCCAGGGTGCGCATGCACATGAGCATGCACACTGCGTGCACCCCTCACCCCCACCCCACCCCCATGGATAACATGCACATATAAATAATAAAGCATTTAATTCTCAGAACAATCCAATCAGGTAGTTTCCACTACTGGGCTCATAGAAATGGTAAGGAGCTGAAGCACAAAATGACGTGTTTTTCAACGAGAGAGAGAGAGAGAGAGAGAGAGAGAGAGAGAGAGAGAGAGAGAGGAGAGAGAGAGAGGTGGGGGAGGGGAGGGGGGAGGGGGAGGGGGAGGGGTAGGGGGAGGGGGAGGGGGAAGGAGGGGGAGAGGGGGGGAGGACAGAGAGACAGAGACAGAGAACCAATGCCATGACCTCTATTCTATGGTCACTCCAAACTTCTTGTTACTGGAACCTTCCCTGCAAAGTCCCACTTTCCTGTCTTTCTTGTGTTATTCTCTCTACTGGGCTGGAGAGGTGGCTCAATGGTTACGGAGCACTGGTTTTTCTTCCAGAGGACCCTGGTTCAATTCCCAGCACCCACATGTTGGCTCACATCCATCCATGTGTAATTCCAGTTCTGAGGGATCTGATGCCTTCTCCTGGCTTTTGTGAGCAACACACACACATGATGCAGAGATATATGTGCAGGAAAAACATCCATATGCACAAAATGTTAAAAATTTAAAATAAATTAAAATTTCCATTTCTCAATCACTTTAGCATCTATCGTGTTGGGCAGTACCGATACCAAATATTTGTATAACCACAGAAGTTTTATTAAGAAGGGAAGCTTTAGACCAGTGGTTTTCAACCTTCCTAATGCTGCGACCCTTTAATACAGTTCCTTGTGTTGTGGTGATCCTCAAGCATAAAATTATTTTCATTGCTCCTTCATAAATGTAATTTTGTTACTGTTAGGAATCTTAATATAAATATCTGATATATAGAATATCTGATATGTGACTCCTGTGAAAGAGTTGTTTAACCCCCAAAATGGTTTGACCCCCAAAGGGGCCATGACCCACTGGTTGAGAATCACTGTTTTAAATTATTATTATTATTATTATTATTATTATTATTATTATTATTATCTGTAGCTAGTATTTATTCGTTATTATGTGCTCTTACTATGCTAAGCCTTTTGTATACATTTCCTTATTTGAACTTCAGAAAGAAGGCACTAAATGAGTGTTGGTATTACTGCTATCCCCATTGCAACGGTGAGGAGATTAAGCTGAGGACAGAGCAAAGATGGAGGTTAAGTAATTTGAGCAAGATCTCAAGTCAGAATTCAAACTTAGCCATTCTGACTCCGGAGCCAGTGGTCTTAACCCTTTCACTGTAAACATTTGTACCAAGGCAACAGGAGCTGGAAGCTGCTGGTCCTTTATGTTACATCCTCAGCCAGAAGAAGAGAGCAATGAGCACTTGCATCCTAGTGCTCAGCATGTTTTCCCTAATCTTACACAGTCAGGCTGCCCTGCCTGGGGACTGCTGCCTCCCATAGTGGGTGGATCTTTCCACCACACTTAACATAAGATAATCTCACACAGACATGCCCAGATACTCATCTCCCAGTTGATTCTAGACCCTGCCAAATTGACAACTGAAATTAACCATCACAGATGAAAGGGTGCAGTGACCCTAAGTTCATCTTAAGGGCACTAATATAAGATTTGGGCTTAAATAGAAGAAGAATTTGGGCAGGGGACAAGAGGCACTGCTTACAGTATGGCCGGCCTGGTTAATCATTATCTCAGTTCTGGGTCTGCAAGGTGGCTTGAAGAAGTCATTGTTGCTAGAGGTGACAAGTTGATTCCCATGAGATGATTACCCCTGCTTGGGTGATACCATCTCTATGATACCATCAAGAAGTTCTGCAGTTTCTGGAACTCAAGATGACTTGCAGGTTTAGGGCAATGACAGTATGAATGAGAATGGTCCCCACAGGCTCATATGTGTTGGTTGAACTATTTAGGAAGGATTAGGAGGTGTACCCTTGTTAGAGGAGGTGTGTTACTGGAGGTGGGCTTTGAGATTCCAAAAGCTCTCATAATTCCCAGTTAGGTCTCTCTGCCTCATGCTTGTGGATCAAGATGTGAACTCTCAGCTAATTCTCCAGTGCCATGCCTACCTGCCTACCTGTTGCCATCCTCCCTGCCATGATAGTCACGGACTCCAAGCCTCTGAGACTGTGAGCCCCAACAAAATGCTTTCTTTTATAACTTTCTTTCATTATGGTGTTTGGTCATAGCAACATAAAGGTAACTAAGGCAACTGGTAACCTTGGATACCTTCTGGGGATTCTGAAACAAGACATTGTAGATGCTGCTACACTTATGTTTGGGCTTTCAGCCTTGAGCTTTGAAGAGGAATGAGACAGGTCAGGTGTCAGTTTAATTTTTAGATAGACACGTCTTTAATGATTTTTGGTTGTTTGGGGTTTTGCTTTTGTTGTTGTTTTGATTTGTTTTGTTTTTTTGAGACAGGCTCTCTTGATTATGTAGCTCTGGCTGTCCTGGAACTGGCTATGTACACAAAGCTGCCCTCTAACTTCCAGAGATCTACCTGCCTCTGCCTCACAAGTTTGTGTTGTTTTTGAAACAGGATCTCATGCAGTCCAGTCCTGAGCTCACTGTGTAACTAAGACACAGTAAATGACCTTGAATCCCTGGTCCTCTCCTACTCTTGCTTCCCAGGTGTGGGGCGTATATACGTTTGGAGCCCCTGTAGTCTTCCTTGAATAACCATCATATCTGTGTTCAGAGACAAAGAAATAGATGCAAAACGACAGCAGCGGTGCTTTCCGTTATCTGGTGGGCCCAAGAGGGGAGTCAGTGCTTTTAGCAAAAGCAACTTCTGAGTACCTGCTATAATGAACAAATCTAGCAGCTGGTGAGATGTGTCAGTAGTTGAGAGTGCTTACTGCTCTGGGAGCTGCGTTTCCCAGTACCCCTCATGGCAGCTAAGGAGCATCTGTAACTCCAGTTTTATGAGATTATATAGCTTATTTTTGACATGCACAGGCACCAGGCATACATGTGGTACACAGACACGCATGTGAGCAAAACACCAATACACATAAAATAAACCTTTTACAAACAAGAGTTAATACTGTTTTGAGCCTCTGAGTTTTGTGGACTCATTACAAAAGTCCCAAGAGTCTAAGTGAAGGTAAGAACATCAGAATGAGCAAGGCACATGCTGCCATCCACCATGAGGTATAGACCAATCATTTGGCCTTTCTGGACTCTCCTCTAGTAGCCTATGAGAAGGCAGAGCTAGATGTGCAATGAATCCTCTGCCTGCTGCAAGGTTCTAAGAATCCCATTTGTCATCCTTCCCTGGCTGGACATACCCCCATTAGTGGAGGGCTACAGTGGCCCCACGCGATGAGCTGAGGTATGATGGATGTCAGTGCTGAGTAGATGGACATTCTCCATGCACAACTTTATCTGGGTCTAGCACTCAAACTAGTCAGAAGGGGCATGTGCACAGGTCAAAGGTCTCTCTTCAGAGAGAAGCAGTTCTAGGTCCCAGAAGCTGCTGATTGGTCTAGTTTCAATCCTATTTTGTTTGTTTGTTTTTGGTGGTGGTCAGGGACTGGTGGATCTTTGCTAGACTGCTGTGGACAAAAGGTTGTGGATGGAGGCAAAGTCCATTCCTACTCTGCATCACTGGCCAGGGCTTGGCAAGAGAACTTTCAGCTCAAATGGTACACCTCATAAACATGGCTTTGCACCTTCACTGGCAGACACCAGGTGAAGGTTGATATGCTCATCCTTTCTTATCATGCCATCTCATGTCTTGAGATCTACTGGGTGGAGTCTTCAAATACCCTTCAGAAAGTAGGCCTCAGACTTAGAACAAAGGCCTAGAAACACTAAGAATAAAGTCATAATTCTAACTAAGACGTTCCAAAGGAAGACTTAAATATTTGAAGAGGAGCAGGAGAAGCTAAAAGAAGGTGGTAAGTATCACAGAAGTCCTTCATGCTCCCATACCTCTCCTGCACCACCCTACGCTATGCTTGATGGCTTCTGGGAAGTTCACAGAGAAGGAGCCTGAGAAATAAAGGTCTAGATCCCATAGTTCTCGAACAATCTGGAGTTGTTGCTCCTTAACATGCTGATGTCAACAATAGGAAAGTGGCTGTGTATGGGGCAAGTGCCTTGAATGTACCATGGAATGAAGATCATCTTTCAAGTAAAAATAGAGCCAACACACGAGTAAAGACAATCCCACGCCCTTCTGTGGAGCATCTCTTAAGCTCTCACAAAATCAATCTCAAGAAGATGGTATTTTACAAATCCTATTTTACCAAGCAGGAAACAAGGCACAGTTTGGCTCTGGAATGTCCTCCATCCAAAGATTCCTGAGTTAAAGACTTGGCCACTAGTCTGTGGAGCCCCAAGGAAATAGTGAGACCTTTAGAAGTGGAACCTAGTGCAAGGAACTTAGATCATTGAAGCCCTGCCTCTAAGGAGTTATTGGGACCCCGTCCCCACCCTCTTCTTGATTCCCATCTGCCACGAGGCAGGTAAATAACCTTTCTCTGTCACATATTTCACCATGACATACTTTGAAGCCACAGATCCAAAGCAACAGTCCAAGAATGCCACATGGAAGGAAGCCATCACCCCAAACAAATCTTCTCTTCTTTGAAGTATTATGCATCAGGTATTTATTACAGAAATGGAAATCTGACTAGCACATGAGAGTAACCCAGCTAGAAATCAAACAGAGTTAGGATCTGATGTCAGGAGCTTAGTTATCCTAAATCTATGTGCTCAGCTATCAAGTTAGCCTGCTTCACCCCCAAGTCAGTAATTACTTAGAAGTCTATTATTCATGTAATGTACCTATTCCCACATAGGTTATATCAGTGATGCTTTATTTTTTTTTATACAATGTATTTTGGAGAGCATCGAACAACAGAAATATCATTAAATATACACATAAAGCCACTTGACATTTCCTCCACAGATCCAAACTCTCCTGTTCAATTGGATCCTGCAAAACAAAAGATGTATTCCATGTAAGTGCAGCCCTCCTCAGGATCAAGTTGAGGGCCACGTGCAAGTTATGATAGACACATTTTACAGTTACACAGTGATATGACACGTCCCAAATGCCTACATTGTTTTCCTTTTGTTGGTCCTCATGATATTTACTTTTGGTGTCTAATTAGGCTATTGGATTTATATAAATTGTTTGACCTTGAGCAACACCTTTCTCTTGTTTTTGCTGGATAGTTCCATCTCCCAGGATGATGGCAGCTTCCTCAGACACCTTGGACTGCTAGGGCTCTGATGCTGGCAATAGATAATGTTTATACTTTCATGAGGCCAGATCCTCAGGAGAGATGGAGCAGGCTAGAGTTGCCCCTCTGCACGGACTTTCTTATATGAGGTCTCCTAGGAGTACCACCTCCAGGGTAGCATTCTCTTCACTGGAAGGGTCAAGTGGGGAGGGGTAACTCAGGTCATAGGAGGTTTAATGTCTATCACAACTCTGTCCAGAAATGACAAGCTTCTCAAAACCATATGTGAAAGCAAAGGATGTAACATGGCTGAAACAGCTAGCTTCTGCCAGATTGGATTGGGGGTCTACAGTGCTGTGGAGATGGGGGAGTCTTTGGTTTGAACAATAGCATCCCCACCTTCTGCCTCTAATACCTCCAGGTCAGACATAGAACATTTGCTTGAAAGAGAAAATCTGCAGTGAAGCTAACCTTGCTCTATCTACTGGACCTTGTTGTCAATGTATCTTCCATTCCTTGGCTGAAAAACAAGAAAGGTGAGAGAGAAAGTTTTACAAATATTGAGATACAACCACTTGGACTCTTCTCTACTGGACACAAAGGCCTTGTTTTTCTAACTGAACTCTCACTCCCATCCTCAGAGACATACACAGCAAGTTCGCATCCGTCCTCTTGGGCAATAACCTAGGCCCTTACCACTCCCAGGAACATGACACCTGTTCTCCATCCCACCTTCTCCCTTAGACTTAGCTCATGGTGAGATCTTCTACTTTCCAGACTTCTCAGCCTGGAGACAGAACAGTAATCTACTGATTCTCAGCGTTCTTTCCAGAAAGCAACACTTTTTTGTAGGTCAGGAAAATAAAAAAGGTAGAAACTGGGGACAGGTGATAGGGATTTCCATGGTCAAAGACGTTAGAGAGACAAAGGAGATAGGAGGGATTTTCCATGACATTTCCCAGAGCCCTCAGTGGGCCAGAGTGTGCTGTGGATTGTCAGGAAGACTAAGAGATGCATCTTCTAATCTTGTATTATCTTTTGCAGGGTACTAGCAACATTGATCCACAGAATACAGCTTGTAGTAGTCATGGATTAAGTCAGACTCACTCATTTTTTATGCAAATATTGAGAAGCTAAGGCCTTGTGTGCGGTTAGTGAATAGAACAAAATTGGAAACTCCATGACCTTGGCAAGGACCTTTCTGTCACCTGGGAAAAAAGATGGCACTTGGCCTCCTCATGTCAGTGTGGTTTTAGGCCACATATCCTGGAATGTAGTGCTTGGGATTATGGACTCTGGTTTACCCAGTATCTGTCCATCAACAGAAGTCCCTTCCCCTTGTTCTCCAAGCCCCTTGAATATGGACATGCTCAGGCCATGTCTTGTTGCTCTGGTTCCCTTGCAAGTTTGTAAGAATTTTTGACTGAGTCACATCCTAAATGGAGGAGAGAACAGTGCCCATCTGGTCCTGGCAGTTGGGATAACAACAGGGAATACACTTAGAAACAGAAACAAGGAAATCTGTTATACCCTGAAAAGGAAAAATGGCCGCCCCAAGGTGGTAGTGGGATCCTGCAACACAAAAACACAAACTGTTATGCAATCACATTCTAAGTCAAAGAAACATCCTTGGAGAAGGTTTCAAAAATAATGGTCCCAGACCAGCAGTATAAAGATATCTGGAGAACTTGTTATTAATGAAAATTCTCAAAGTCCACCTCAGAACTATTAAATCTCAGGGCAGAGCCCAGCTATCCCAATTTTAACCAGATTCTAAGGCATGCTCAAGTCTGTGACTCACTGGTTTTTTGGGTTGGCACTGGCAGAAGTATTTTTCCTCTTTCTGTGTTTACATAATGGCATGTGGGTCCCTGAACCAGAGAGGACAAGTCCCTAGTAACAGATGGCCGAAGTGACACATCTGAGACACTAGAAATGAAATATTAGCCATGTGAAATATTAACCCCATCTTTCCATGGTCACTTTCTACCTCAGGACAAGCCCAGGGATCCCCAACTTCAATGCTTAGAGGCTATATTCAGGATCCTCTGGGGAAAAGAGCTATCCTATCCAAATGAGACTGGAAAAGTTGCAGGTTCCAGGCAGTCCCCTGTCCTTTCTAGAGCTTTCTGGAAATCAGTGTTCTCACGAGATTCACATGCCTTCTTAGGAAAGTCCACAGCAGCAGTCCTGGAGTCCTGGAAAGGAACAAAGTATAAATTAATTCATCAGGAACTGCACCCATAACCTCATGGCTGCCCTAGTGTGATGGTGTCCCTTCCTGTCCATTCTAAGCCCATCAGAAGACAGATGGAAAAAAGCAGTTGGGGAGAAGAGCGGATCGTGGGGCCAGTTGCAAGTTCTGGAAGGAAAGCTTGTTCCCTCAATCAGTGTTGAGCAGTTTAGGACCCAAATACGCTTAATTTGCATACAACTCTGAATAAAAACCCAACTTCAAAATGTACTTCTGATTCAAGCAAACTTTCAATGTCAGGAGATCTTAGCATCTTCCACTCGTTTTCAGGTACAACTTGGTTTAAGAATGGAGTTAGAATGGACCTGGAAGCCTGTGTTCTGGCAGCAGGGAGATCAGGCAGTGGTCTAGTGGCTGAGCAATTTCCTGAAAACCCTGGAGTCCTGGGTCTAAAGCTAGGAAAGTTCTGGACAAAACAGGACACACTGACCACTGTACATGGGCTCAAAATAGCCCAAAGAAATTTTTTTATTAATTATTTTTGCTGTCATACACAAAACCTTGATTAATAGTTTTTTGATTAATAGTTTGAATGGGCTGGATGTTGGTGGCACACGCCTTTAATCCTAGCACTCTGGAGGCAGAGGCAGGCTGATCTCTATGAGTTCGAGGCCAGCCTGGGCTACCAAGTGAGTTCCAGGAAAGGCACAAAGCTACACAGAGAAACCCTGTCTCGAAAAACAAACAAAATAGTTTGAATGGGATCAGCTATTATGGAAACTGCCCTTACTGAACTTAAGGGGTAAAATTCCTTAAAACAGGCAGGTAAAGGCACAGGAAGCAGAGAACTATCACCAGGGCAAATTTCACGATGAGACAAAAGGACGGAATTGTAAAGCAACACAAAACAAAACAAAATTTAGGGTGAACCAAGAAAAGGACGAGAGGGACAGGATGGGTGGGACTGGATGACAGGGTCCCTCCCTTGGCCCTTCCAGTCACAACAACACGGGGCTACAGACCGGAAGGTCAAGGGTAAGGGACCAGCTCCCCCCTCCCCCCACACACACCAAACTGGAGACTGGGATTCAAGTAGAGGACAAAAATGAGCCACACAAAGTGATATAACACGTTTTCCATCGTGTACACATTAAACCATAGTACTAGGGTGGGAAGAAACAAGCACGTACTGGAGGCGGCCATCTTTTCATCCTCCTGCTGGCGAGCTTGGCAGCCAGGCGCATCAAGGGATGTACCGGTGCAAACTGCAACAGAGAAACGCTGTGAGGCCGGGGCATCTCAGAGAGGAGCTGTAACCTTGTTGACTCCAGCCGGAATATTTGAGAGCCCAGGGCTCTCTATGCGCATGCTTTTTGACTGGCCTTTATTACAAATGGGTTTAATTTTCAGGGTAAAATCAATTCCTGAGCCTACGCTCAAAACATTTATGTTTCCAATAAAGAGCTTGCTTGCCTGGATACAGGTTTCAATTCCAGCAAACCACTTAGAAATCTTCCCTCAGGATAAAACGGTCACTTACTGACTGTCCTAGTCTCAAAGCAGCTGCTGCCCTGGATCCTTCCTCTCTCTTCAGACATGCTGTGCTGGGGAGGAGGTACTAGGGTGGTGAGCATCAGAGCCCACACCACTGGGCTTCGCCTGCCTTGCACACTGCAAGCAAGGGCATCTGTCCTTTTCTAGCCTCCATGGTTTTCCTAGTGCTTTGCTTTTGAAGCAACCAAGGCCTTTCCCTTTCCTTTGCTCCTTTTTGCTCGGCAGTAGCTGGCCCCTCCTTATCTAATCCCATTCATTCCTAGACCTACAACATCAATGACATTGCCTCTTGGGGGAAACATTTTTCTGAGTATTTGTCAATCTTTAAGAAGACTTGGGGAGCCCTACATATATAAATAAGTGGCTTTCCCATAATAGAATTTCAGTTGTTGTGACAGTGCACCCAAACTAAAATCTAGATTTTTTTTTTATGACTTAAGTGTTTGTCAAATGCCAGCCTACAGAATTTAACCTACCCAAGCTGCTCCAGCAAGAGTTTTAGGAAAGTCAGTTGGGCGTGGTGGCATCCACCCATAATCTTAGCGGCAGAAGTAAGCAGGAGGAAGCCCAGCCTGGACCACATAGTAAGAACTTACGTAAAAGAAAAAGAAGTGGGGGTCAGGGATGTTGCTCAGTGATAGAGTGCTTGTCTAACAGGCACAAGGCCTGGAATTTGCACCCCTGAGCTGTAAACACAAGTTAGAGGCGATTGTTGTTATTCCCATTGTGTATCTACACCCTGACAGCCACGGAAGATGACATGTGTGGGGGAGACAGCACTGTGTGGAACACACAGCACTTTTCAAAATATAAAGGTGGAAAGCGATAAGGAGCAGTGGGAATGGGTGTAGTGCTTACAGGCTCTCCTTGCACTTCTGTTTAAGTACATGATAACAAGAACACGTTTCTTAAATTTCTCTTTCCTGCAATTTATTCTCTAATATTTCAGATCTGTCAGTCACCCGCCACCCCCCTCCCTGATGAGAAAGAAAATTCTTGCCATCCTGGGCCTGGAGAGGGAATGCATGTAAGAAGCTATTATTCGTAGGTATCTGAGAGTTCCCTGCCTAATACTTGGCTGTGTATGTATGTAAATTCAGAAGGCGTAAAAGGTCTGCAGAAAAACATCATCTATACAGCAGGCATATAAAATACTGACCTCAGGGTTAACTGGATGCCTTGGCTTCTGTGTTCTGGAGTAGTGAAATAAAAACTAAATAAATAAGAAAGGGATATTAGCAACAAGTGCCGCTTGCTCCAAACATCGTACAGAGTACACATTAGGCACTGCAAGGCACTTACCCTTTTGTATATATCCTGGTTTTCCTGGAAAGAGAATTGAAACGAAAGTTACATGGAGTTTTACTGGAGCAGGTATCTGATGAAGTTTTCAGTGTAAGTCACACTGTGAGCCTGGCTGGATTTACGAAATATTATGAAAGAGTCAAGATTGGAGCTGACAGATGGGAAATGGTGGTGCACGCCTTTAACCCCAGCACTCAGGGGCCAGAGGCAGATCTTTGTGAGTTCCAGGTCAGCCTTGTCTACAGAGTGAGTTCCGAGACAACCAGGACTACAGAGAAAAACCCTGTCTCAAAAAAAATAAAATAATAAAATAATAAAGACTGCAATTGACATGGGCCTTTTAAGATAAAGTTGCCTTTCACAACTTATTTCTTCTTATCTTTTCAATCTTAGGGAGGAAAACCTTTCCCCTATTTCATAAAAGTCAGTTATTTTCCAGCTGCCAATCAAACATCTCCAGATTTCATACATATCCTTACCTTCCTCTTTTCATAGAAAAACACGGATCAAGTCTTACTTGTGCAGCATGTCATTCATTTTCCCAAACTATAATACACACGTTATGAGGGCAGGTAGTTTTGCGTGGATCATTACTCCATCCCTGGTACCTGGCAGTGACAATGTTCTCAGCATCTCTCCTGAATTAAGGAATAAATGGGTCTCTATTCACAGAACCTATTAACTTTTTCCTGTCTAACTTCCTTCTGACCTCATGGGGTAAAGGGGAAAATCAGTGCTTGAAGAGTTTCTGCAGATGACATTCGTTGTAGAATACCACCACTTCCTGAGTGGCTAGAACACAGAAGTCTCCTGCAAACAAAGACTGGGTTTGTGGAGAACAGAGGAGCAGTGCATTAGGAGCTCCACTGATTCATCCCAACACTGGACAGTTGGGAGGCAACAAGGAAGCCAGCAAAAGGCGCTAGCTCTCTATTCATAATTTCAAAGTGTTGGCATTTTGTGTATTGAACAACTATTTGTTTGTAACCAAAAATAATGGGTGTGATAGGCTTTGGGGACATGAAAAGGGTAAATGGAAATTCATTCCGGCTAGGTCCTTGCACCTGGAAACCCCACAATTCAATTGAATACTGCAGCTGGCAGTGGGACAGCCACACTTCTACTGTGCCTGCTCATGTGGGAGACACCACGGCCTTTATGTGAAAAGCAGGGAAGCCGCTGTGGTACAAGGTGGGGACACAGTAGAAAAGAGTTGAGGGACTCCGAGTTCTCACTTTGAGGCTTCGTCCAGACACTAGGACTATAAAGATGGTTTAACAATCATCTCCAGACATGCGCATAGCGGTAAATTGAAAACAAGATGCAAGTACTACTATATCCTCATGAAGTCTGAGAGGGAAGGTGGCACTTGGATTTTACATTAGAAGTAGCTGCAACACGACGCAGTTAGGGACTATCGTTTGCTGTGCTGTGGGTGCTGTTGCAAGTACTTTATGGAAGTTAAAGCCCTCATTCTTCAGGAAGACTGGAGCCGTTACAGCAACTCCACGCACGGAACCAACAAGCCAACTAAGGCACAGAGACAGCTCCATTTGAGATCCTGGGCTGTCACTACAGGCTCTGAGGAAAGCAGAGACATTTCCGGCTAAAGAAAAGGCTGTATAAAGATTTCAAGGGTCTGCTGTATTTGGGCAACGGTGAGATGTTGGATGTGGCTGGACTGCATGATGCTGTGGTTGGGGAAGTGAGTGGAGAAGAAGAAATCTTACTCAAGGTGAAAACTGATAGGCCGTGCAGAGAATCATAAACTATCCTAAGACCATCCTTTCGAATTTTCAATTAATCAGCATTGACTTTGTGTCCACTGAATTACTTCTGTTGTAATTACTATAGTTACTGCTGGTATGGTCCTTTATATGAGATCTACTGTGTTGAGAGCTGTTACACCACAATGCATCAGTGTATAATATATAATATATGTCATGGCATATAACTAATTTTATTATATAGACAATATAATCTTAAGAATACATATGAAGTACTATTTTGTGGTAATTTATATCAGAGAGAAAAAAACTTGATTTTTCCCAGAACTGTATTTTTATACACACACATACACATATATACAACATTCTCTAATAGACATCAAAAGAACCATTTATTCAACATAAGTTATGTAAACATATATACTGATATAACTACAAGAGCTAGTATATGTATTAATTTTACCTTAGGTTGGCTAGAAAGTGTTCCCCACTGGTTCAGACAGTATACCAGTCGCTAAAAGACAAAATGAGGAAAAGAAATAAAATACAAGAATAAATTCTTTAGCCAGTAGACTCTCTTACAGCATGTTTAAAATTCTGAAATTATTCCATTTATGAACTCTGAATTATCTCCTCACACAATGCAGTGAATTTCAATCCAACTCTCAGGATGTCTTAAATGAGGCTATGCAGCAATCACAGTGAGTTTCTGCTGCAGCCAAATATCTGATCTTAAAATAGTTTTAAGTGAACATTAACCACATGATATTTTCAGGGCTGGGACTAAATACAAATCTCACAATGCTTCATAATAGCATACCTCAAGCTCCACAACATCTAAGCCATCTGGAGAACCACCTAAGGGTTGAGAAACTCCTATAACAAAAGATAATCAAAACATCAGTTCCAGAAATATGTCATATCATTTGCTTCTGCACCTGTGCCATAAAGAATATACAGAGGTCTTAATAGAACCCATAATAGAGATGAGCAAAAGAAGTCATTGAGAAGGTAATGGTTAAGAAAGGAACAGAAGGAACAATTAAGAGGACTCAAAAAGATAAGACACTTCTACCTAACACTATCAAATCCAAGATGTGTACCAACAGAATTTTAAAACTGCATGTGTTCAACATAATGGGAGTTTCTAGTCCATCTGTTAGCAAATGAAGAAAGACAGAGAAAATACTTGGGGAGCAAATAAGTTTATATTTTTGTGGAATTTGTGAGGATCAAATACCAGAAAGTAGTATTAACAAAGTATGTGCATCTAATCGGGACTTTTAAGACATGCAGGTACCTGTCTCCACTCCATCAGCCCCTCCAGGGGTAGATTTCTGAGGAGAGTTGCTACTAGCATGTAATTGGATCCTTCCAGCCCCCTTTCGACTTGCATGAACACATCTTCTCATTTACACATGATATCACACTCAGAGGTTTATACAGCTGAAAGGAGTCTTAAGGGTAGGTCAGCACTAACAAAATAGGATTAAATAAGTACACATAATGTCCCAAGTTTGGATATTTTACAATGTGGAACAGGGAGTATTTGGCTCAAGAGAAGTTTAGTCTAGCAACAACATATATGCATACATGTATTCACACATTCACACACATATGAACACACACACATACTTGTATATATACGTGTGCATATACAGTGTGGATTATTTGTTCTCTGAAGTCTGAGTCAATACTTCTGCATATTCAAACAATGGTGTACGAGCCTTGAAGAGTAATAACCTGATTTTAAATGATAGGAGGTAATGTAGAGTTTAAAGTACATATAGTTTTTTCTAGAAAGACCAAAATTAGGATGTATATATTAAGTCCCTTCAATTATTTTATGAACTGTCACAAACAACAAATCTTCATCTAAACCTGAATACCCCCAAAGACCCTAACAAGAATCCACGATTGGAAGTCAGATGGGATCAAGTCGCAGGTTAATGTAAAGATATTTTTGATAATTGTGACCACTTAATAATGCAAAGTCCTGCAAAACAATCCCACAAGGTCTTATTGAGAGATGTATGTGAATACAAAAATGAAGACCATAGGACTCTACACTCAGCAAACAAAATCAAACAGGAAAAATAGAGGGGTAGATATAAATAGGCAAACAATCAAATTAGAAGCCAAATATTCCAAAGTTAACTATGAACAAGATTCTATTGGAAGCCAGAGGGACGACAGACAGCTGCTTGAACAGGGCTAGCTGTGAGCTGTCCAGGGCTGGCTGTGAGCTGGGGTTAGACAAAGCAGCCGAGCAGAATCTAGAATCCCACTGGGAAGCCACTGAGGAGACCCTGCACTCCAGAGATGTTAAGCTGATATCGTTCCTCACAATGCCCAGATGTTTCAATTACTCTTGAGGACAAAACAAGCGTACTATATTTTCCCAAGGTTCTCTATGCCAGTAAATCAAATGTAATTCTAATGGAAAAGTCCACATTTTTGTTATAGTTCTTGTTTCAAATCACAGATTTTCATCAGAGGCCCACTTTCCTGCCCTCTATGACAAACTGCCTGGAGATGGTGATCTGATTTTGGCTGAGGACTTCAGACCCTCTCCCCACTTCTGGCTCCCTTACAAACTGCTTCTCAGAAATTGAAGAGGTGCAGAACCCAGTCAGCACCGCGGACAGCGCCCGAGGGACTGGAGGATGCTGGTCTTTAGGTTCCCCAGAACTCTCTGAGAACCTACTCCCACCTCCACCCACCCACCCTCCACCCATCCACCCTCCACCCATCCACCCCCGACCCCTGATACAATTTCTTTTGTCTACATTGTTGCTCTCTGCTGTTTTCAGCTGCCCATCAGCTTTCAGTTTGGGGGGGGGGGGGGACTATGAGCCTTGTTTTCCTCCCTGTGTTCTTACCTCCAGCGTTTCTGAAACAGACCACTAAGCAACTCACACAGAGATCATACCCTTCCATTTCACCACCACAAAGTCAAGACACTACTGGGGCAAGTGCTGTTTAATCCCAGCATCTCTGGAGAAAGTCTCTGTGCAAAGGCTGTGGCGTCTCACTGTGTCCATCAATCTGGTTAGACACAGTGCCACGCCTGAAAACAAGAGGGTAAACGTGAGGGTGGGTGAAGGAAGGAAACTCAACTCTGTTGAGAATGACCCTGAGGGGAAAGATCTCTCAGGGCAGGCGGATGTGATGACAATCTCCTTACCTGGGGAGGGAATCTGCAGCATACAGAAGCAGTAGATGGCCAGGATGGAAGGGAACTGGGGAAGCAGATGTTTCATCTTCGAGGTCTGACTTCTCTTTGCAGGCCACAGATGTGGGCTGTTCAGAGAGGCGGTGAGCATTTTCCCAGGGTCCAGAGGCAGAGATGACCCCCTGCCCTGCATCTGTCCAGCCCAGGGCAGTAAGGAGCCTTTATTGGCAGCATCCTAGAGCCCATTGGCTGAGCACCAATCAGCTTTGCGCAGGAGGACCCTGGCTTTCTCATAAATGTCATGCTGGGCCCTTATTTGTAGAATAATCTCCTCCTGGTGTAAGCATTGTAGAGTCATCTTTTTCAAGCCAGCAATAAAAATAAGAAGTGGGGAGTCATAATTGTTATTTTACAACGATTTGAGGAAAACTTCTGACTCAGGAAAGGCCTGTTCCTCTTCCTTTCTAAATCATCCAGCTGGACATAAATCATAAACTCCTGCATGATGAAGTAAGTCGTGCTTCCTAAGAAACCATTTTCTCTTCTCTTAGTAACAAAGGTTGTCTCGTAGTCTTTGGTGCATCTAAGAGCAAATCCTGAAGTCCTGGACTGGATAAACATTACAGGAAGCCAAAGTTCAATTAGACGATTTCATTATTTCACCTTTTTTTTTTTCTATTCCATGTCTATTCCATAGGAAGCTCTTTTACAGAAAAAAGTAATTAACCAATATGTCTGCCTAAACATGAACTGACCAATAGACATGCTAAGGTGTATGGGGAAAGCTCATGGAGTCCTCAACTCTACACAGGGATCTGTTGACAACTAAGGAAGGCTGAGAGGGAGAAATTGTCTTCCCCAGGAAAGAGCACACCAATTGGCCATTCAGTATTAAAAGGTTAGCCCTGAAAATAGACGTACAAAGAAGATATGGACTGAGAAGGTTTTCCTTACATGTATGTATGTATGTATAAATGATTAACAAAGGAAGAGGCCATGAATTTGAAAATTTGAAAGAGAGCTTGGAGGGGTGAGTGGGAAACTTTGGAGGCAGGAAATGTAAAAGGGAAATGTTGTGATTATATTATGATCTCAAAAAAGAAAATAAATAATTTCTTAAAAAGTAATTTATCAACCAAAATGTCATTTTCTACAGACTCGGGCAGGTGTGATGGAGCACCTCTTTAATATCAGCACGTGGGAGAAAAGACACAGGTGGATCTCTGGAGAATTCCAGACCAGCCAGGGCCACATTGAAACCTTGTATCAAAACTAAATAAGCACATAATAATCATGTTTGGAAATTTATCTCTTTAAGACTTTCTCAGATTCATTTCCACAGACTAGTTAAATATTTCCAGTTAAGTCAGTAACTTCAAAAACGTGGTACCATGGTTATTTATCAATAACAAAAATGAATTGGTTTTATGTGCTAAGCTTCTATGTGCTGGAATCTGTTCTCATCAGCTCAAGTAGGTTAGCTTATAATTATCAGGGGAAAAACATAGTACACTGATGCTATTCTAATTTTATGAATGGAGAACCTAGATCTGGGGATCATGAAGGAACTCACCAGAGGTTACTCAGTTGCTGAGGGACAAAGCAAGAAACTGACCCCAAGGGCAGCTGAGCCTATCTGTGGGTCCATAGACAATGAGATTTGGGTTGTTAAGTTACTTTTTCTAAAATAAGCCCTTTGGGGGTTCTATGAGACAGAAAGTAAATGAACGCAATCTTCTATTTCTTGTCAAAAGAATAGCAATTTGGCAATACATAGTTGGGGGTTTTTCATTATGTATATCATTAATTTTACTCTTTTAAAGGTTACAAGATAACTAATAGTCAATGGAGCCTTACAGTGCATCTCAAATATGCCAACTTGTTTTTCTTTGGTGTATTTTCTGAATTTTAAAAAGTGTTTTAAACATGGACATTATTTCCCCGAGTCAAGTAAATTTTAAATGAATGAACCCTTTTGGAACAATTTTGATCAGTGCAGCTCGAAGAGTTGTGAATGCAGACTCACAACTGGTCAACGTGCAGAGACTGAGTATCTGTGAGTTCCCGGGCACCAACAGGACATCCAGATCACACTCACCCCACAAGGCTGAGGAATCAGAGAGAAATGGGAGAAAGATTATAAGAACCAGAGGTTGGGGAGGAGCCTACCGAAAAATGTCATCTGGAATGGCGGGACCACAGCACTCATGAACTCACCACAGCAGCAGTGGCCTGCAGAGGGCCTGCACAGGATCAAGCCAATCAGCATTCTACCTCATAAACCTCACTTGTAAGGGGGCAGCCAGGGAGAGTTGACAGCTTCCAGAGGAAGAACAGTCAGTTTTCTTTAACGATGCAGCTCCTGATGGGTTGACTAAGCTCCAGGATGGCCCCACGCCCAGGAGTGTGTAGAAAACACAAATTGGAGTGGGTAGGTTATTTTAAAAGAATCTGGGCCCCCCTGGCAGTGGAATCAGGATCCATCCCTAGGGCATGAGCCGGCCTTTTGGAGCCCACTACCTATGGTGGGACACCTTACGCAGTCTTGGTTCAGGGGAGGGGCTTGGACCTGCCTCAACTGAGTGTCTCAGGCTCTGCTGACTCCCCATGGGAGGCCTTGCCTTGGAGGTGGTGGGAAAGGGGTTTGGGATGGCCGGGAAGGCGATCTGTGGTTGGTATGTAAAATGAATAGAAAATTTCTTAATAGAAAAGAAAAAATAATACAAACACAAAATTTGGGTGGTAAGGAGGTAGGGATGTGTAATGGCTATTCTTGGTTGTCAACTTATCTACATAGAATTAACTAAAAGGGCCCACCTTTGAGGGATTTTTTTTCTTAATTAAATCATGCCAAGTGGGAAGACCCACTTCTAATCCAGAACTGAAGACCAGCTGAGACCTCAAACCTCATAGACTGAACAACTGCTTGATTCTTGGACTTTCCATCCATAGTCAGCTTTTGTTGACTGTTTTTTATTATCTTCAGTGGCTGCTCTTAAGCAATGACTTCGGCTGCAAGGGCCGCAGCCTGAGGGGATTCTGTTTCCTCAGGCACTGACTCTTTCAAAGCTACTAAGGGAACTTATGTAAATCTAAAGAACTCACAATTCAGCAGTTTAGGTGGAACCTGCTTGCTCAGAGAGAAAGAATAACTAGTAGCTAGCCTTTTCCCTTTACAGGCATCTTCCAAAAAAACCCAGAGTCCTTCTCTCAGCCCCCACTTAAAAAACCCTTGCTATATGTGGTTCCTCCTTATCACTTCCTGTCAGCTACTTGCTGACTCAGCCTCCTGCTCATATTAATTTTATTTAATCAAACACATCTTTGAATTGTTAACAAAAGCAGTAGGAAAAATGCAACACACTTTAAAATAATATTCCCCAACTGTCAGCAATTGTTGGACTAGCTAGACCAAGCCTGGAAGCCATTCTAATAAATCACACACACACATGCACACGCACATGGGAGCACAAACACACACACCCAGAGACAGACAGACAGACAGACAGACAGACAGACATATAGAGAATAGTTCTATAAGTTGTGTTCCTCTAGAGAACCCTGACTAATACAGGATGCATCTGGGTGAAGTTACAAGGAGAAATAAATACACTGTATGACATTCTCAAAAAATTAATACAAATATTATTTTTAAAAGAATAATTTTGAGTGAGAGTTGCTCAGAAATTTTTTTGTGTGTCTTTAAATGGTGTGTTTTCCCCCCCAAAAAAAAGTTCCCTTTCATAACAGAATGGGAATTATGATGTCTCTTTCATCATAATATTTTTTCTCCTCCCATATAAGTCACCAATACATGGACTTATATTTATTATGACATGTAAAATTTTAGTTCAAGAATAACACATGGTCTTACATGCCAAAGACTATGCCACTTATATTAAAATACACGTATTGCTTAAAAGAAAGTCTTCACTGAATGAAAGGCAACTATGATGAGTAGTTTCTAAGTAAACCACTTACAAGCACTTAAGACATTCAATATTCAAATAGTAGCAAACACTCATGGTGGCTCTGTTGTCTATCAGCAGGTGCTTATCGGACATCTGGTCCATGTCTAAAAGATACACACACTTTTCAAATAAACCACTGTAATGAATAATTCAAAACAAACTTACGTTTTGCCCATATTAATCCTTGCATATTTACATATGCATATTTGGTCCACACTAGTGCTCAGATATTCAAGACAAGATGTACAGTATCACATGTAATGTTAATTCAAAAATTTTAAAACTATAAGAAAAAATACTGTGCTTATACTACTCCTATACACTGCTTGGAGCTGTGTTGTGTCCTCCACAATTTATCTTGTGTTGAAGGTCCATGCCTCTGCATGAGTTTATGTAGAGATAGAGCCTTCAATAGACAGTTAAATGGAGTTATAAGAGGTCTCTCCATCCTCTCAAGTGGGTGGAGGAAATGCTATGAGAGGACACCATGTGAAAGGAGATCTTGTTTCCCCAAGCCACGGAGGGCAGCTTACCAGAAACCAACCATATGCTGCTGTGAAAATGTGAATCTCTGCTGTCAAAGACCCCAATCTATGGTGTTTTATTGCGGTAATTCAAACAGAATTAACACAAACACAAAGGGATTTTTCTAGTCAAATAAATAAAAAAGTAAAATCAAGAAGTTAAAGTTGGAAACTCTCACACTGCTTTCAAATGATGCCTATCTACAAGAAAAAAAAATCAATTGGAAAATTACTGAGCACTTACCAAAATGATCAGATTTAGAGAAACCTATTTTCAGGTGTCATTTTCTTAGGAGTACAAGTAAACTTGGCTCATTCTTGGTGTTGATCTCAGCTATCTTGTCACGGTATGGAAAATGGACTAACACGATGCCTTTCATATACAAACTAGCAGTCTAGAAGACCCAGAAGACGTCCCTCTGCCTTAACCATCCCAGAGCCATGTGACAGGCAAGTAGGAAGCACCGCTGTTTCCTAAAGTCTGGAGAATGATTACAATCAGGCAGTCCTGAGCTGCACACCAGTTCTGCCTTTTCTTGGAAGCCCCCACAAAGGCTTTTGTCTTCAGACTTAGCTTCACCTCTGCATTCTGCTTCCTGGCCATCCTGGTGTCTTTCCATATGGTCCTTTGTGGAAGAGCATACCTCTTGTGTCTAGGACATGTAAGTACAGATGTACCTTGGCTTAGGGTGGAGTTAAAAACTGCCTAAGTTGAAAACGTATTCAGTACACCCAACCTTCCAGCCATCCTGGCTTGGCAACTGTATGCTCTTTCCCCTGGTGATTATGAGGTTGACAGGGAGTCGTGTCTCACTAGTGCTGCCTAGCATTGCAAGCAGGGATTGTGCTGCACACTGCTAGCCCAGGAAAGGATCACAATTCAAATGATGAATTAGTTTCTGTTGGATAGGGATTGCTTTCATATGGTCATAAACCAAAGGAGTCATAATCTACTATTTTCTGTAAAATAAACTTTGTTTAAATTGTTTTTTTTTCCTTTGTGTGTGTGTGTGTGTGTGAGAGAGAGAGAGACAGACAGACAGACAGACAGACGAGAGAAAGAAAGACAGACAGAGAGACAGAGAAGGAGAGATAGATTCTGTGTCTATGTGGAAATGTGTATGGGAATGCTGGTGTTATGCGCATGTCTGGGAACCAAAGGAAAGCTTGCAGAAGTGAGTTCTGTCCTTCAACTGTGTGTTCCCAAGGATCAAACTCAAGTTATCAGGCTTGGCCACAAGCATCTTTAACCACTGAGTCATCTTGCTGCCCACCAAAACTGTGTGTACTCTTTGTTTTGTCCTGTCTCCTCTGGAGGCCAAACTTGCCTGACGGTCATTTAAAAGAACCTAAGGGCTTGGAGTGTGTCTCAATGGTGGGTCGCTTGCCCACCATGCCAGAACTCTGGGCTGAAAAAAAGAAAAGTATAAAATACAGAGATGTATGGACATTGCTATAAAATCTTACATTAGAAAATGGCAGAGGGGCCAGGGAGATGGCCTAGCAGGTAAACAGTACCTGCTGAGCAAGCCTGAGGGGTTGAATTCTGAAATCGTGTTTTTGTTTTTATAACAATGGAGACTGGTAAATCCTCCAGCCCGTTTGGAGCATTTAACACAGCAGCAAACTAAAGTGGGGGACCCTTCCTCAGACGTGGTGGAAGGCAAATAATGACCAGACATTGTCTCTTGAATTCTACGCATGCGTGTGGGAGAGTGTTCCCAGAAGTGCAGTTGTCTGAGGAAGCCAGAAGAGGGCTTCGGATCCCTTGGATTTCCAAGCAGGTTTGAGCTGCCAGACATGTATGCTGGGAACCCAGTTTGAGTCCTCTGCAAAAGCAGTACTACCTCCGGAAAATTGCCCTGAACCAAAACTTAAAATAAGGGAGTCATAAAGGAAAAGATTGACAAATGTCATTTCATTTTTAAAAGTTCTATATTAATCAAGGCGCCGTAATCAACATGAGCAGGCAAAAGATATATATTAGAACTCCATAAAGATTTTTTTTTTTGGTTCTTCAAAAATTTATTGAGCAGCTAAGGATACAAAGGTATTAAAACATGGTCAGAGATGAGGCATATGCACAAGTGTAGAAAGCAGTAAAGTTCTCTGCATCACAAGAGTGAAAGAAAAATGCTTTAAGAAAATAAGAGATTGCTTCCAGCGTGCAAGGGGGGAATGGATGGCCAATCAGGAAAGGGGATTGAGATTAAAATAGAAGACTTTAGTCTGGATTGTTGATGGTACTCAGTATGGAATATATTTGTTTCTCCTTTTCCTCTTTCCCCATCTTTGGGCTTAATTTACCAGTAGTGCCCAGGACTGTTCAATGCGCTTTTTCTATACTTGCTTGCATTTTTGCCTTAATGTCTTCTACAGAACTAGGTCCTTTTGGTGTTTTAGGAGTTTTTTCCTGTTTTTTGAAAGACTCTTGACCCTTTGATCTTGGTGTTGATGGTTTTAAGTCTTTTCCATTTTGGTTTGATTTTTGTGCATTTTTGGCTGGGGTATCTCATACAGATTTCTTCACTGGAACTTTTTCTTCAGCTTCCTCATCATCAAAATCATCATCATCAAAATCATCCTCATCATCTTCGTCATCATCCTCATCAAGTTTTACTTTTTTCTGGGGAACCTTGTTACCACCTCCAGGAGCAGATCGTTTTCCAGACATACTTAAGAGTTTCACATCCTCCTCATCTTCATCTTCTGACTCTGCATCTTCCTCTACAGCTACTAGGTGCTGTCCACTAATGTGCACAGGTCCCGAACCATACTTCAACCTTAAGACCACAGGTGGTGTAATTTCAAAGTCCCCAAAAGAAACTGTTGGTTGTACAGACATTTTCAAAGTTGCCAGTGTTATTTTAATTGGACTGCCTTCATAGTTCATTGCTTCTGCCTCTATGATGTGTAACTCGTCTTTTGCCCCTGCCCCTAAAACTAACCGTTCTTAGTGATAGCTGGTGCTCATTCCCATCATTATCCACCTTAAAGTGATCACCCTTGTCAGCTTTCAGTTCACAACCGAAAAGGTAGTTCTAGGACTGAGAGGGCTCCTGTCCAGGTCCATCGACTCTTCCATGAGGTGGAGGCGCGCACTTTGGTGTGAGAGAGGTTGGACGGAGGAAACTGCCTACTGCTCCACAGAACTGACACGGAGGACGGAATCATGCCAGGGCAGAACTCCATAAAGATTCTTATAATCAGATGGAGGAGTAAGTTGTACATCACAGACAAAATTGTAGATGAACTTGACTATTGACGTGTAAACAATACAATACAGCTCTTTAAAAGATTAAGTAGGTTATGTATGCATTGATGGGGTAAGTTCTTTATAGCACAATTAATAAAGAAAAATCATATATAGAAAAGCTGCATTCCACATGCTCTGGTGTCAGTTTCTGGAAACAAACTGAAGCACAGTCATCTAATCAGGTCAGCAATTTGGGCTGGGCTCCGGGGGGGTGGTTCTTACAGCATGGGCGGGCCTCCAGGGGCTGGTTCCTATAGCATGGGCGGGGCTCCAGGGGTGGTTCTTACAGCATGGGCGGGGCTTTAGGGGCTGGTTCCTATAGCATGGGCTGGGCTCCAGGGGGTGGTTCTTACAGCATGGGCGGGGCTCCAGGGGTTCTTTCCTATAGCATGGGTGGGGCTGCAGGGGGGCAGTTCTTACAGCATGGGCGGGGCTTTAGGGGCTGGTTCCTATAGCATGGGCTGGGCTCCAGGGGGTGGTTCTTACAGCATGGGCGGGCCTCCAGGGGTTGGTTCCTATATCATGGGTGGGGCTGCAGGGGGGCAGTTCTTACAGCATGGGCAGAGCTCTAGGTCAGGGCTCTTACAACATGGTCTTAACTCACAGACTCACGACAGCGTGGCTGCCATCAGCTGGGCTCATTCCTTTGTTTGTATTCACCTACTGAACACACAGAGTACCTGTGCTCCTTTTCTTCGTAGTCCCTCATTCTTCAGGTTGCAAATCTAGGCTTGATCCCATGTTTTGGTTTGGCGTTTTAATACAATCAGATTGAAGCCACGGGGCCTCTTGAGTCCCAGCTTCACCTCTACTGCACACCACTAGTTGTGTTAGCATCTCTTCCAGTTCTATGACAATACCTGACGTAAACAAAGGAAGAAAGATTCATTTTGGAGTCAGCGGGTTCAGTCCATGGTCACTTGGCTCTGCTCACCAGTTCTGTGCACAGTGGTGAAAGCATGGGGAGGAGGCAGCAAGCAGAGGAAGAGGATATAGGAAGGAGCCAGGGTAAATATTGCCCCTCGGGACACGCCCCTGTGACCTGCTTCCTATATTAGACCCTACATCCTAATAATGACGTCATATTATAGATCCATTTAGGGATCAATCCATTCATACATTCGGCCAGAGCTCCCACGATCTAGTCATCTCTAGAGATAAAACAGACGAAGTGTGCTTCACTAGTCTCCTAGGTGTTTTTTCATCTTATCAGTTGACAATCAAATTACCTATCACATTAGTCAAAACCAGCCACAGGGCTAGCCCAGATTCGAGTGGTAGGAAAAACATTTTGCCTGTCAATGTGATGGACTGTTGTTTGAATCTTAGATGGTCTTTTAATTGAAAACAACAACAACAAAAAAAAAAAAAAACAGAGCCAGATATCAGGGTAAAAGCTGAAAGATCAGAGAAGCAGAACAGCCAGCTGCTAGTTCTTACCTCTACAAAATCCTTAATCTAAAGAGAATGAGTTCCTGTTTCCTCACGCCTTAGATCCCTTTCTCTGCCCAGACATCTCTTCTTGGAATTAAAGGCATGTGTGCTTCCCAGTAAAGGGATTAAAGGTGTGTGTCACCACTGCCTGGCTCTATGTCCAGTGTGGCCTTGAACTCACAGAGATTCAGACAGATCCCTGCCTCTTGAGAGAGGGGATTAAGAGTATGTGCCCCCACTGTCTCTCTATGTCTAATTTAGTGGCTGGCTCTGTCCTCTGATCCTCAGGCGAGTTTATCAGGGTACACAATGTATCACAACATGTGAGGACCAATTTTGCAATCCACGAAACCCCACTTATAAAGTTTATTCAAGAATAGAACAAGTAATGCCATGTATACATATATTAGACAAGCATAAATTAAAAATACATATATTAGGTAAGTGTGCAATATCAAACACACATACACACACAAATAGCAGTGATTCTCAAGCTAAGGTAAGAGGTTGTTAAAATATCTTCTATTAATTATGCTTTTGAATTTTTATGCTGGTAATTTGTGAGTTGCCTATATACATATAAATGTGAAATTTTAATGTAATAAACTCTAAAACACTCTCCAGGTATAGGGGTTAATAATCAAGGACCTGAACTTAT
The DNA here is from genome assembly GCF_903995425.1 of Onychomys torridus. Taxonomy (NCBI): domain Eukaryota; kingdom Metazoa; phylum Chordata; class Mammalia; order Rodentia; family Cricetidae; genus Onychomys; species Onychomys torridus. Next base: position 33,786,277 of record NC_050460.1, on the reverse strand, counting down.
CTCCAGAAAAGATCAACTCCTGTATTTCATTTGTTTTCCCCAGATATTTCATTCATTAGGTGTTATTAAGTTGTAACTTTTCTCTTTTTGTTTGTTTGGGGGGTTTTGTTTTGTTTTGTTTTGAGACAGAGTTTTTCTGTATGACAGTCCTGGCTGTCCTAGAACTTACTTTGTAGACCAGGCTGGCCTCGAACTCACAGAGATCTCCCTGCTTCTGCCTCCCAAGTGCTGGGATTAAAGGCGTGCCCCATCACCACCCAGCTAAGATATAACTTTTTAAAATAAATGACCTCACACACAGAGTATCAACTGTTTGAATCATGCATATGCCAAGAGCTAAACAAAAATACTTTCTCTTCACGTTAAACTAGATTCCCTTTGTAAATGTTCATAATATTAAAACTCAGCAGGCTATTAAGGAATTGAACTTTAATCTGCAGGGTGTAAAATGTTTAACTTGTAAATCAATGATAATAAGTTTGTGTGTTCAAAGCATAACTTACTAAGTTCCCTAGCGGCACCTGACAGCCTTCAGGAACACCTTTAGTCCAAAGTAAATTAAGACAGGAAAAGGAAAAATATGTTTTCCTAGGTGGGGCAGACCCCTATGAAGAAAGACAAATTAACAAACGAAAAGCAAGTTCAAGTTTCATGGAATGGCGCTATGATTTTAATGTCTGTGTCCCTTCTCAGATTCGGATTGAAACAGCTTTAGTTCACGTTGAAACAAAACGCATGTGGTGAAAGTATCCAAGGATGGACTTGGGTGATGATCAAATTATGAGAGTGAGTCCCCATAAGTGGGATTAGCATCTTTACTAAAGGGCTCCTGGGTGATGGGGAGCCCTTTCTTGACCGGTCAGCTATGCAGTGGTCCTCCCCTCTGGAAGAATAAAGGTGCCATCTTGGATGCAGAGAGCAGCCTCACCATACAATGCCAGCATGTTGATATTAGACTTCTCAGCTTCCATAACTGTATGAAATACATTTCTATTCTTTATTAATTGCCTTGTCCCAGGCATTTTGTTATAGTACCACAAACACAATAATACATATACCTCTTGTGTACAAGGGAGGTACCAGGGAAAATTAATAAATCTCAAACAGGTAGTTTAAATTCCAAGAAGGCTGGTTATGGGGAGGGCTTGGTTATGGGGATCAGTCCAAGAAATATAGTGAGTAAGTTTTGTTAGGCTTCTGTTGGTAAGAGTTTCCGGCTGGTTATTTTACTCATCCTTTCTCTTGGCTGTCTTATACATGGATATTTCCTTTTTAAATGTGATTTTTCTCTCACACAGAGATAACTTCTCTTTTAAGAGCATCCGTTGTGATTGCTGTTTCCCAGAATAACTAGCTCGAAATATTCTTTACGCAAAAGAGGCTTATTTTGGAGCAGCATATTGTAATCTCCTGCAGTCATATGTTTCGGGGTGGCAACTTCCCATCTATCTGAAGAGCAGGCATTCTCAGAAAGATTTATTTCAGAATCTGACCGTGAAATCCAACAAAGCTGTTAGTGGCAGAAGCAGCCAGCCTCTCCCATTGACTGACACTCTGTCCACTTGAATGTTCTCTCTTCCCTTCTCACCTCCTGAAGGTGCAGCCTCAGCCTTCTTTCACCCGCTTCATCTGCTTTTTTTCTGGGATATTTTCCCCCTAGGCAATTTCATGTTTATTGGGTTGTAAAAAAGGCTGTCATATTTCAAAACACAAATAAGCCATCAAATGATCATACTGCCTTGTGTCCTTAACCACAATTAACAGCGTGACAACCTGTTGGCTGCTGCCCCAAAATAATTTCCATGTTATGAAGAGATCCTGCTTTACAATCAGCCATTGTCTCAAGCCACATGATGTTTCCCCTTTTCTGATCTCCCAGTTCACTGTGGAGGAGAATGTGTTTTCTCCTCACACTTCACTCCCCGATTCCCATGACATAAAAACAAAAGAAATTCAAAACTATAAGCTATGTCCAGGTCAAAGTGATTTTTATTTGTTTAACAAAACTTGTATAATACTAATGTATACTCTAAATTCATCAGGCTGTATGAAATATTTTGTACTGAGGTAACATTAGAAAGAGGTTGAAATATTTAAAATATCTTTAATACACAAATATTTAGTATCATGTAAATAAAAATAACAGCCCTAAACACTAGGGCTTAGGGCTCATGTTTTTGCTCCTAAAAATGGAAAATATGCAAACCAAAAACCCAGTCTTGTCTATATAGTATTCACTTCAAACTTTATACTTAGAAATTTGCATGCTGAAGATGTTAAAAGGGTAGGTGTAAGCCTACCCGATCTGGATCACACAGGCTAATTTCTGTCCTAGTCTCCTCAAAACAAACAGGTCAGTATGGATGGATCTTTGCTTACCCACTTACAAAAAAATTATACGAACAATGTTAAAAGATCTCAAAACGTGGGTTGGGAATTTAGCTCAGTGGTAGAGCGCTTGCCTAGCAAGTGCGAGACCCTGGGTTCGATCCTCAGCTCAAAAAAAAAAAAAAATCTCAAAATGTATTTGTTCCTTTGATTTTTTTTCCTTTAATTAAAAATACCTTTTCACACAATACATTCTGATTATAGTTTCTCCTCACTCTTCTCCTCCCAGTCCCTCTCCCTCCCCCGACAACGCCTTCTGTCTCTCATTAGAAGACAAACAGGCTTCTGAGAGATAATAATTAAAATAAGATAATAAAAACAAATAAACCACAATAGGATGAAACAAATGAACAGAAGGAAAAGAGCCCAAGAAAAGGCACAAGAAACATATAGACACAGAGACTCACTCATTCACATATTCAGGAATCCCATAAAAACAGAAAAACAGAAGCCATAAGCCTGTAGGGTAAAAAATAATAATAAAATAAAAAATTTTAAATCTCTGTCATGACATTATGAGAAAAGGAACCTCCAAAGATGTTACTGAGTTCATTTTCTGTTGGCCGTCTCCTGCTGGGCATGCAGCCTACCCTGAAGAGTAGCTTGTTTCCCCAGTGATACTTCCTTGGAGAAAACTAATTTTCCATTTGCCAGTGGTTCTGGGTTAGTGATGAGGGCATGTGTCCACTTCTTTCAGCTTTAGGGCACCATGTGATGCAGACCTGTACAGGTCTTGTGCATGCTGCCTCAGTCTCTGTGTGTTCATATATGTGACAGTCCTGCTGTGTTTAGAAAGCCTTTTTTCCTTGGTGTGTTTCATCCCCTGAGACTCTTTTTAGTCTCTTTCTACATCCTCTTCCACAGGTTTCCCGAGCCCTGAGGGGGGGAATTTGATGAAGACATCCCTTTTAGGCTGAGTGTTCCAAGGTCTCACTTCTGCATATTGTCTGACTGTGGGTCTCTGTGTTTGTTCCCATCTAACATAGGAGGAAGCTCCTCTGATGATGGCTGAGCAAGGCACTGATCTATGAGTGTAGCAGAATGTCATCAGGAGTGATTTCACTGCGACATTATTTTTGTGGAACAGTAGTATTTGATTTTTCCCTAGGTCCCTGGGTTATTTAGCCTCAGGTTCTTGGTCACCTAAGCAGCATTGGGCATGGGTTCCCTCTCATGGAATGGGCCTTACATTAAATCAAATATTGCTTGATTACTCCTACAGGCTTTCACCTCCATTACACTAGCATATCTTACAGGCAAGACACCATTATAGATCGAAGGGTTTGTAGCTGGGGTGGGCTGTTTACATTTCCCCTTTGGTATACACAGAGTACCTTCCAGGACCAAGATCACTAGCCAGTATGGGTGAAAGCTCTAGGTAGGCACCAACTCTGCTTCTCTGTGTTCAGTGAGTTGTATGGGTGCCATTTGCAGCAAGAGATCCTTGCCATCAGTTTGTGGAGAGCAACCTAGAGTCTTTGCAACAGCCTGGATTGTTTGGGGATCTCCTTTGGCCAACTACATGTTGTCTGGCTATGGGTCTTTGTATTTGTTCCTATCTAGTGTGGGAGGAAGCTCCTCTGATGACAGCCGAGCAAGGCACTGATCTATGAGTGTAGCAGACTGTCTTATTGTAGTTTTATTGCTATATTTTATTGCAACTCCACTAGATGTAAGCCATTCTTGGTACTGAAGCTTCATTTGGTGATGAGAGATGCCCAGTTGAGGCTCTACATCTCCCATTATTTAGTGATTTCATTTAGATCACCTTCATATATGTATATAATCTAGGAAGTTTCTCCTGTATTAGATTTCCATACAATCCCTCAAACGACCCTTAATTTTAGCTGTCACTCCCCATTTCCCCTCCCTCATCCTCTCCTCCCTTCCCGCTCTCCATTTGATTCTTATGTTCCTGTCCCCTTCCTTATACTTCTTCAAGAGATTTGTCCCTTCTCCCTAGTCCCTCACTCTGTACCTAACCTCTGTGATTTTGCGCATTGTAGACTGCTTATCTTACAGTTAACATCCACATATTTATCAAAAATCATACCGTATTTGTCTTCCAGAGTCTGAGTTACATCACTCAGGATGATTTTTTTTCTAGTTCCATCCATTTACCTGCAAATTTCATGATTTCATTTTTTTTTTAAGTGAAAGAGTAATATTCCATTGTATAAATGAACTAAATTTTCTTTATTCATCCTTCTGATATCAGACATTTAGGTTTTCGATTTCTGGCTATTATGAATAGAACAGCAATGAACATGGTTGAGCAAGTGTTCTTGTGGTAAGATGAAGCATCCTTTAGGTATATGCCCAAGAGTGGTATGGCTAGAACTTGAGGTAGATTTCCATAGTGGCTGTACAAGTTTGCACTCCCACCAGCAATGGATGAGTGTTCTCCTTATTCTACATCCTTGCCAGCATACGCTGTCATTTGTTTTATTGATCTTGGCCATTCTTACTGGTGTAAGATGGAATCTCAAAGTAGTTTTGATTTGCATTTCCCTGATGACTAATGATGTTGATAATGAACATTTCTTAAAGTGCTTCTCAGACATTTAAATTTCATCTTTTGAGAATTATCTGTTTAAATCTGTACCTCAGTTTTTAATTGGGTTATTTATTTTTCTTGATAGCCAGTTTTTTTTGAGTTCTTTATATATTTTGGATATTATCTCTCTACCAGATTTGGAGTTGGTAAAAATATTTTCCCATTCTGTAGGCTGCCACTTTGTCCAAATAACAGTGTCCTTTGTCACGAAGAAGCTTCTCAGTTCTGTGAGGTTCCTGTAGCGGGAATCTTAAATGTTCTTATTAATAAAAACAAACCTGGAGCCAGGTATTGGGGTGAATGCTGGAAGATCAGAGAAGCAGAACAAGCCACAGCTACCTCACCTCTACAGTTCCTCAGCTGATCCTGTTTCCTCAGACTGGAAGCCTCTGAGTCCTCATCCAAATGGATTTCAACTGAACTGCTTCTTGAAAGCCTAAAAGCTTAACCAGCCTAGTTCCTCATCCTCATGTCTGAAATACGTTTCTTCCTGCCTTTACTGGTTCCAGTTATTGATTATTGGTCTTAGTGCCTGCACTAATGGTGTTCTGTTGAGAACGTCTTTTCTGTGCCAATGAGTTCAAGACTGTTCCCCAGTTTCTCTTCTATCAAGTTCAGTGTATCTGGTTTTATGTTGATGTCTTGATCTATTTGGAGTTAAGTTTTGGGCAGGTATGATATGAATATGATAGATATGGATCTGTTTGGATTCTTCTACTTGCAGATGTCCAGTTTCATAAGCACCATTTGTTGAAGATAATGTCTTTTTTCCAGTGTATATTTCTGGCTTCATCATAAAAAAGGCAGGTGTCCATAGGTGTGTGAATTTGTGTCTGGGTCTTCAATTGGATTGAGTTGATCCATGTGTCTGTTTTTATACTAATGCTATGTGGTCTTTATTACTATAACTCTGTAGTAAAATTTGAGGTCAGGGATGGTGATCCCTACAATAGTTCTTTTATTGTTCGGCATTATTTTGGTTGTCCTGAGTTTTTGTTTGTTTCCACATGAAGCTGAAAATTGTCTTTTCAAGATTTCTGAAGAATTGGGTTGGAATTTTGATAGGGATTGCTTTGAATCTGTAGACTGTTTTTTGGCAGGATAGCCGTTTTTAATATTTAATTCTACTGAACCATGAGCATGGGAGATCTTCCCATCTTTTGATATCTTCTTCAATTTATTGCTTCAATATCTTAAAGTTTCTAATTACATAAATATTTCATTTGCTTGATTAGAGTTAACCCAAGATACTTAAAAAATTTTTAAAGCTATTGTGAAGGGTATTATTTCCTTGGTTTCTTTCTCAGTCTGTTTGTCATTTGCATATAGGAAGCTACTGATTTTGTGAATTAATTTTGTATCCAGTTGCTTTGCTGAAATTGTTATCAGGTATAGGAGTTTCCCAGTGGAATTTCTGTTGTAGTTTTTTTTTTTTTTTTAATTCTTTACTCTTTGATGGACCCACCACCCATCTCCCAAATAATTACATGGAGTCTTATTCTCATTTACGAATGCCTGGCCTTAGCTTGGCTTGTTTCTTGACAGCTTTTCTTAACTTAAATTATCCCATCTACCTTTTGACTTTGGGCTTTTATCTTTCTCTATTCTACATACCTTTCTTTACTTCTTACTCTATGGCTTGCTGTGTAGCTAGGTGGTTGGACCCTGATGTCTTCCTCTCCTCCTTTTCTTGCTTCTAGATCCTTAACCCCAGATTTCTTCTCCTATTTATTTTCTCTGCCTTGCAGCCCCACCTGTCCTTTCTCCTACCTAGCTATTGACCATTCAGCCCTTTATTAGACCAATCAGGTATTTTAGACAGGCAAAGTAACACAGCTTTACAGAGTTAAACACATGCAACATAAAAGACTGCAACACATCTTTGCATCATTAAACAAATATTCCACAGCATAAACAAATACAACATATCTTCAACTAATTTAATTCCACAAAATTTCCCCCTTTTTGTCTAAGTAAAAATGAAAGGTTTTAACTTTAACATAGTAAAACTATACACAACCAAAACAGTAATCAAGTAAGAATTACATTTACATTATTCAGTCTATTTATACTGAGCAAATTTAGACGAAAACTCCATTATCTATCTTATCTTGGTGATTTTAAGTTTTATAGCCAATTTGCTTTTTATTATAACTAAGGAAAACTATAACTCCAGTTATTTAGCCTTTACTCCATCAAAGACCACAGAAGGATGTGGTATTACATAACAACAGAGACACTGGCTGCGGGGACAGTCACTCAAAGTTCCTCTGCAACACTGGGGAATCCATCTTCAGCCTAAAGGCCTAGAATATCTGGCAGACTTTTCAATGAAACAGGAATCTTGAATGACTGCCTTGTTTTGACCAAGTTCAACAGTCTTTTTCCTGTGTCTTTGCCACATTGAAAGCAAACTCCATATGGAGTTTCTTCAATGCCTATCACCCTTTTATGAAGTAAATTGGTGCTGCCAAGTAGCAGCTATGTCTCATTGTCATGAAAAAAAACTTAGGTTTTTAAACATCTTAAATGCTATATTCTATAGGTCTTTGAAGTTGTTTGAAAATCATCTGTCTAAAATATACCTGTTTAACCTTGAAAATATACCTAATGTAACTATAAGTTTATCAGATTCATTACTAACCTCATTTCTTAATTATACAGTACATTTTTAAATGAACTGCATAAACATAATACCCCAAACAAGAGTAGAAACAGCGTAACAAAAATAGCTTTAAATTTGTGTCAATATACCAAAATCCATGCCAATGCAAAAATATCTGAGATTAATAGTTGTCCTTTTATCCTATATTCTTACATATCCCCTAAATGACAACAAACATCCATAACCCACCAAATAACCAAAGACCACCCACCCCATCTCTTGGGAATGTGGTGTCATGTTGTTCTCCAGACTACTTCCTGTTGTCTGTGGGTGAAGGCATTTTTAGGGGTCCCTGATAAAATTGAGATAATGACCAAGTCCTGGGAAGACCAGTTGTAACCTTTGTTGATATATATATCACTTGTCAAGATTTAAGAGATCTTCCCCAAACAAACCTGATCTGTATACTGAAGGAATCCACAGTCTCTCCTGATCTGTATACTGAAGGAATCCACAGTCTCTCTTCGCCTGTAGAAATAAAAGCAAAACTTTTTCTCCAAAGCAATGCATTTTTTTACTTCCATTTTGAAGTTTAGGCATTCCTAAAGTATATAGGCTGGTTTATTTCAACAGTTTCTCTTTCAGTTCCAGGTCTCTTAGCAGCTGTCCTTTGCTTACCAGCAATCAAAAAACTCAAAAATCACACAGCAACATACAGGATCAGACTCCCTGTGTATTTCCCATCTCTTCACGGATTTATTGTCATTTTATTTCTCTCTTTAAAGACTTTATTACTTTTAAACTATTTCTTTCTATGACTGCCTATACTCTTTTTCTTTTTTTCTTAAGTCTAGCACATTGTAAAACACACTGGAATCCGTTTAGAGAATTTTTTCCATCTGGATCTGTCTTTAATGCATATCTTTTTTTTTTTTTTTTTTTTTTTTTTTTGGTCTGCACCAGCAAAAACTGCTAGGTGGCATAGCTAGGACCTCCATGCACAGCTTTGGTCCCTGTCTCTGTCTGCTTCTCCAGTTGTGAAAGCCAAGCCTAAAGCTTGCAGCCTGTTTGGAGGTGCATTTGACCAGGAACTGCATTAAACTCCCCAACTCTGGAATGCCAATGCCCTGCACTGTGGCAGGTTTTTTTTGTTTTTGTTTTTTTAATCTAGTCTTTTGTTTCTATTTAGCATGAAAAAAAGCTGTTTTAGTGCTCTGTGTAATGCAGAGTTTCTTAAAGGAGCCATACCCAATTTTTTAAATTTGTTTTTAGCATTTTTGCATTTTTTTTTTTTTTTTAGCTTTCTCAGGCCCTGTGATATTCAAGCCTCACATTGGTATGCCAAAATATTGTTGTTTTTTTGTTTTTTATTTATTTATATATTTTTTTAACTCCTTGCTCTTTGAGGGACCTACCACCCAGCTCCCAAATAATCACACAGAGTCTTATTCTTACTTAAAAATTGCCCAGCCTTCATTTGGTTATTTCTAGCCAGTTTTTCTTAAATTATCCTGCCTACCTTTTGTCTCTGGCCTGTTATCTTTTTCTATTTCTGTATATCTTTTCTTTACTTCTTACTCTGTGTCTGGCTGTGTGGCTTGGTGTCTGGTCCCCCAAAGAGCCAAAAGAGTAAAAAGTACAAAAAGAAAAAAAGTTAACTACAAATTTTACTACACTTCTGTATACTATCACATCATTTGCAAATAAAGGTGCTTTGATTTCTTTTCTTCCAATTTGTATCTCCTTGATCTCCTTGAGTTGTCTTTCTACCAAAGACTTACATACTATATTGACTAGGTTTGGAGATAGTGTGCAACCTTGTCTCGTTCCAGATTTAGTGAAATTGCTTTGAGTTTCTCTCCAAATAGATTGACATTGGCTTGCTGTAAACTGTCCTTATCATGTTGACATTATGTCCCTTGTATTCCTAATCTCTCCAGGACTTTTATCATAAGCAGATGATTTTGTCAAAGGCCTTTTCTGCATCTAAAGAGATGATCATGTGATATTTGTCTTTCAGTTTGTTTATATGGTGGCTTACATTTATCAGTTTACATATATTGAGCCATCCCTGCATTTCTGAAATGAAGCCTCCTTGATTATGGATAATTTTTTTTTCAGTGTGTTCTTGGATTTGGTTTGCAAGTATTTTATTGAGAACTTTTACATCTATGTTCATAAGGGAAATTGGTCTGTAATTTTCTTTCTTTGTTGTATCTTAATGTGGTTAAAGTATCAGAAAACTGTGGCCTCATGAAACAAATTGGGCAATATTTTTCTGTTTCTTGGGGTTTTTAAAAATAATTTGAGAAGTATTGGCATTCACTTTTCTTTGAAAGTCTGGTAGAATTCTGTGCTAAAACCATCTGGCCCTGGGCTTTTTGTGGGGAGTGCAGGGGAGACTTTTAATAACTCTTTCTATTTCAGTAGGGGTTATAGGTCTATTTAAATTGCTTATCTGATCTTGGTTTAACTTTGATAGGTGGTATGTTAAGAAACTTATGTATTTCTTTTAGATTTTCCAATTTAGTGGAATATAAGTTTTTAAAGTATGTCCTTAGGATTTCCTCTATGTCTGTTATGTCCCCATTTTCATCTTTAGTTTCAAGAATTTGGATCTTCTCTCTCTGCCTTTTAGTTCATTTGGATATGAGTTTATCAATCCTACTAATTTTCTCAAAAAAAACAAATCTTTGGGGTTGGAGATTTAGCTCAGTGGTAGAGCGCTTGCCTAGCAAGCATAAGGTCCTAGGTTCGGTCCTCTGCTCTGGAAAAAAAAGGAAAAACAACAACTCTTTGTTTCATTGATTCTTTATATTGTTTTGTTTCTGTTTTATTGATTTCAGCCCCAACATTGATTATTTCTCACCATATACTCCTTTTAGGTGTGATTTCTTCTTTTTTGTTGTAGAGCTTTCAGGTATGCTGGTAAGTTCTTATGTCGGTACTTATTGCTATGAGCTTGCCCCTTAGAACTACTTTCAATGTGTCCATAATTTTTGGTATGTTGTATTTTCATTTTCATTCAATTCTAGAAAGTTTTAAATTTCTTTCTTAATTTTTGTCTTGACCCATTTTTCATTTAGTAGAGTTGTTTGGTTTCCACGTTTTTGTAAGCTTTCTGTTGTCTCCATTGTTGTTGATATCCAGCTTTAGTCCATGGTGTTCTGATAGGATATAGGGTATTATTTCGATTTTCTTGTGTCTGAGTATGTAATCGCTTTTGGAGAAAGTTCCATGAGATGTCAAGAAGAAGGCATGTTCTTTTGTGTTTGGGTGAAATGTTCCATAAATATGTTAGGCCCATTTGGTTTATGACATCAGTTAGCTTCAGCATTTCTCTGTTTAATTTGGATCTAGATGACCTAGCCAATGGGGTACTGAAGTCACCCATTATTGGTGCGAGAGGGTTAATATGTGGTTTAAGTTATAGAAATATTTCTTTTATGAGCCTGGATTCCCTTGTGTCTGATACATAGATATTAAGAATTACAATGTCTTTTGGTAGATTTTTTTTCCTTTGATGAATATATAGTGTCCTTCCCTATTTTTTCTGATCAGTTTTTTGTTTGAAGTCTATTTTGTCAGATATTAAAATGGCTATCCCAGCTTACTTCTTGGCTTCATTTGTTTGAAATACCCTTTTCCATCCTCTTTTGAAACACCCTCACAGGTACATCCAAAGTCATGTCACAGCAATTCCTCAGCATTTCTTTTACTCTCTTTTGGATTTATTTACTTTTATTTTATGCATAAGAATGTTTGCCATTATGTATGTATGTGTGCCCTGAGTGTGCATTGCCTAAGGAGTCCAGAAGTGGGCGCCATATCTGCTAGAACTGAAGTTACAGGTGCTTGTGAGCCACTGTGTGGATACTGAGAACCTAATCTGGGTCCTCTGCAAGGAACCAAGTGTTCTTAACTGCTGACCCATCTCTCCAGCACTACTAGATATTTCTTAATCCAATCAAGTTGACAATCAAAATTCATCATAGCTGCTATCACAAAATACTTATATATGGGACTTAGAAAGAAAAGTTTCATCTAGTCACACTTCTGGATGTCCAAGAGCATGGTGCTGGCATCAGTTCAGCTCTGCAAGAACCTTGTGATGAATGTCATGGCAATGGTGAGGAAGAGATCAGAGAGCAGGAAGCCCAGTTTTGGTGGCTTCTAACACACCTCCATAGGAGCTAATGGAACCCTTCCAAAAGCAACATTTCTAAGGATCACTAAGCCTCAATTCTTTTTCTTTTTCTTGTTGTTGTTGTTTGCTTTTTGTTCATTTGTGTTTTGAAACAAGGTCTCTCTACATAGCCTGGCTGTCCTGGAACTTACTATATAGACCAGGCTGACCTTGAACTCACAGAGAGTCACCTGCCTCTGCCTCCCGAGTGCTGGGAGTAAAGGTGTGTGCCACTGCTGCTGCTGCTGCCATCACCACCACCACCACCAGGCTAACCCTCAATTATTGACAGTCCTATTACTTCCCAGCATTCCCAGCACCTTCAGAGTCAGATAGGGATACCTCGGAGCACCTGAGCAAACCTGCAGGCCCTCACTATGAAAAATGAGCAGACACCTCTGGACAGCCAATATTTTCTATGATTTCAGGGTTTCTGGAACATTTTTCTTTAGATGGTTCTTTCGATGAACAGTCCCCTCATTCAGGACAATGGTTCTCTGAGTGTGGTCTCCAGCACCCCGCTAGGGAAACTTGTGGACATGCCTGAAAACACAGGTTTTCATGCCCCGCTCTAGATTCTGAATCAACATGGCTGGTGCAGTGAGCAGCAAGCTGCATCGTAAGCAGTTTCTAAGGGGGGGGGGGGGGGGCTGTTGCAAGCAGTGCTTTAGAAACCTTGCCTGAAAGGCTTCAGACCCTGGGTCAATCATCTCAGTTCGAGCAGAGCCGGGCCATTTTTCTTGTTTGCTCAACAATTCATTTTCCATTCCCTTTGGAGACCTTCTGTCACTAGCTGTCATGATTGCAGGCTCCCATTTCACCATCCGTTTAGGAACGGTCAGGACACAAATTGGCATCTTTATTCTAGTTCTTGTAAAACACCCTTACAATGTCTAATGCAAAAATAAACAAACAAACAAACAAATAAATAAATAAAATAAATAAATAGCAGATGAGTCCTCTGAGGCGAAGGGAAATAACTTGGGCGAGCTCTGCTAAAACCTGACTCTCGCTCTCTCAGCTCCAGGATCTATGTAGTTGCGTACTTGCCTCACCACATTAAATGCCCTCATGCACTCACTCGCCTGGAGGATATGAAGTTTCAAGAAGGCGTTTATGACTCAACTCTGTCATTGAGAGAAGCAATCTGCAAACAACACCCTTGAGTGTCGCTCTGTCCCGCTCCCCAGGCATTCTGTCTTTACCTCTCATAATCGACTACGACAAGGCTCTCAGCCTCTCACTCTTAGTCAGAGGTCGCAGGCTCAGTTTTCATTTTCATGTCAGGGCCAAACTGTAAAGCTGCTTAGCCCACACTCCAATGGTGTCTTCCCAGATTCCACGTTTTTCATTACCCATCCTGAATAGGATGCGCTCCCAGAATGCACTGAGGCATGCATAATACCCACCCAGGAGGAAGCCATCGGGTCTCAGAATATAAAATGGGATAGGCACATTTATCCCTCTACTTTTCATGCTAGTAATTCTTGTTGTACGTTGCTTGCTCTCCAGCTCATAGACTGACTCTGTTTCCTATTGCCTGGAGGCTATGTAATTCTTGGAATAGCACCGGCTATACATTATCCAGCTATGATGCCAGTCACTACCATATTTGTCAGAAACCAAATCCCCAAATTCTAGGCCTATTTCATACCATTAAGCATTTGAAGCATATGTTTGAAAAGACTCAGCTGTTTTATGAATCTTTAAAGGCTGGAATGTGTCATCAAATAGAAAGTGGAGATTATTTTGAGCATCTAGCTTAAGCATTTGGATTACTTCCCTTGGATATCCAAAATCCATAAACCAAGCAAAAAAAATTAAAGTTGATGGTTTTACTGGGGGATTATATTTAAGTTATCATGTTTACAGAGAGCCCCAAACCTTTAGGGGGTTTTGGTGCAGGAAATGTCATCAGTCACTGGGAAGGTGGGTCTCTAAGAGGCAGAAATGGAAAATTAGGGCAAGAGGGGACTTAGGTCCAAAGACTAACATAGTGGTAGGTTCCTCAGACTCTGAGTGCTGGATTAGCCAGCACCCTAGGAATGCCAATGGGCCTCTGACACACGTTTAGATAGATAGATAGATAGATAGATAGATAGATAGATAGATAGATAGATAGAAAGATAGATAGACAGACAGATAGATGATAGATAGATAGATAGATAGATAGATAGATAGATAGATAGATAGATAGATGATAGATGATAGATAGATAGCTGATACATACATACATACATACATACATACATACATACATGATAGACAAACAAATAAATAAATTAGCTAATTTGCTCCAAATATACAAGGCTGGTTCAAAATTGGAAGATTATTCAATGTAACCCACTGAAGAAAGCTGGAGAAGAAAATCTATAAATTTCATCAATCAATGTATCAAATGTTTAACCAAATTGAACACTATTTGGTGACAAATCAAGTTTTTAAAAACACAGGAAAATTGGAGAATGGAAACTTCTCTAACTTATGAACAAACTTCTACAGAAGACTCACAGCCAACCCTACACTGAATAATGAAAGGCTGAACATTTCCCCCTGGGATCTGGATCACCCCAGGGATGTCTGTTGCTTGCTACTCTTATTTGACATGGATAAGTTATATCAGAGCAAAAGAGAGACAGTCAGAAATAAGACATACAGACAGACTAAAGAGCAAAAATAAAACTGTCCCCATGTTCAGTTGACATTATTGCTTATCTAGACAATCTTTTCAAAAAGATTTTTTTTAAATTTAACTTTATGTGAATGTGTGAGCACCTGAATGTATGTATGTGCACAGTGTGCATTCCTGGTACCTTCAGAGGTCAGAAAGAAGGCATAACATCCCCTGGAGCTGGACTTAAAAGATGTTATGAACTGCCACATCGGTGCTGGGAACCCAATGCAGACCCTCTGAAAGAGCAACAATAACACCCAGAAAATCTTAGCGGGGGACTGTCCCTAGAACTAATAAGTACATCATGTATCCACAACTTATTCATCTTATATTTAATTGAATTTCTGCATACATTGATCCCTATATTGTTTCTTAGCCATTCTAATATAAATGAAAACAGAGAAGTCTCACAAATAAAAATCGAGTATAATGGATTACACAAGGCCCACAGCACCCAAGTTATAATAGGAACTTTGCTAGCAATCCCAGATCCCCTCCCTGAGCCCCAACCTAACAACAGCCTGCCTGTGTGTCAAGTTACTACTATCCTGAATCTCAATTGCTCCACTGGGGTTTCTCCATAGCTTTCTCAAAAGTATTCCTTGTTAAAGACTACAGTCACAGTTCTCAATATGGGAGGAAGGAAATCTAGATGTCACTGGCCAAGTTAATAAAACTCCTACTTCCAAATTAAAATGGGAAGAATCAGAATCTACTTACGAGAATTGGTGAGATTGCTCACGGGGTAAAAGTGGTTGCCATACAAGACTGGTGACCGCTATTTGGTCCCCAGAATTCATGTAAAATGCTGGATGCAGTAACACACGTCAGTAATCACAGGACACCACAGCAAGGTGGGAATTGGAGGCAGGAGATTCCCCAGGAATGTGTAGGCCTGCTCCATGGAATACACAGTGGGACAGAAACAAGAGAGATCCTGCCTTAATATAAGGTGAGAACTGACTCCCAAAAGTTGTTCTCTGACAACCACGTGTGCTGTGGAATGAGCACACCTATACTCATACACATACACACACACACACACACACACACACACACACACACACACACACACCATGCATGCACACAACAATAATAAGTATATCTTAAAAAAAAAAAAACAAATAAAGGGCTTGGCAGGGGTGGCGCACGCCTTTAATCCCAGCACTCAGGAGGCAGAGCCAGGTGGATCTCTGTGAGTTTGAGGCCAGCCTGGTCTACAGAGTGAGATCCAGAATAGGCACCAAAGCTACACAGAGAAACCCTGTCTCAAAAAAACCAAAGTAAATACATACATACATACATAAAAATAAAGACTAATTTTGAAATATATCCACATATTCCCCATATATTTTTCCTTAGCTTGAAGTAAAAGGTAAAACAACAACGAGCATTTCGTTGTCTATAAGTCTACGACAAAATAGCAGTCTTCAAATGTCTTCAATTCATTATGGGGCCGGGGAAAGCACTCCTTGGAGATAAGACTCCAGCTATGAGATAGGAAATGTACAGGAGCATGTAACAACGCCAGACAATGAGCGTGTTCCTAGAAACTACAAATGGACAAGCGTCAGCCGACAAGACTCAGAGCCAGCTCAAGGAGACGTTAGCAGACCCAAGATAAGACAATAAAAGCTTCCTTCGTGCTAAATTCCAGGTGCTGAAACCCACCAGGGGCAGGGCTGGTCCTGCCTTCAGTCCACACTAGAGCTGTGTTGTTCACCCAGAGGCCTCTGAGCCTCTGGACTGAGAGGCTATGAGCTTCTCAGATGGCCTGTGTGCGGGGAGGCTGGTCTAAGGAATCCCCTCCCCCATCAGTGCAAGTACCATTGATAATTTTGTTTCTAGAGGAGCTCAGGATGAGAAATGCTGGAACTTTAACATCCTGTTTTGAAATTCATAAAAAAACTGTAGTAATTAAACATCAGTGTATCATACAATCTCAAAAGAGAAGCAGAAATTGACGTCCGCCAAGACCAAACATAGCCCAGAATCTTGCCAAAGGATTTGAATTCAATTCTAATCCAGTCTGGACCAGCTGCCAACTGCCAGAAACGACAAAGGACGCAGATTATGGTGACCGAATCACAAGGCACAGTTGGGAAAGTCCAGACTGTGAGAAACTCTGCCAGTCACAAGGTCTATTGTAAAAAAAGAAAAAAAGAGCATTGAGAGAACCCCACACACTGTAAGAGCTGATTGAAAACAATGCATATGGTGGGAACTGACTCCCAGTATATCCGAGAATAATACATGTTCCTCTATTTTCTTATAGAACTAAGTACTGGTGTAAAATACCATATAATAATCTAATTTTATCTCCCTTAGAAACCAAGAGTGCTTTGCCCTAGGTGCTTAAATTTTTTTTCTTTTCTACTAACGTCCAGTACCGGAATGTCAATGGCTGTGATCTTCAATATTGACCATCTCTCTTTCCAGTCCCCTCTGATTTGTTTTTCTTCTTTCATTTCCAGCTATTGCTTAATTGTTCTTGCAATGTATCTCTAATCTTCCCGTCCTTTCAGAATTTCCAGTTCCCTTTGATTTCTAGTCTCCATTTCTTGAGGCTTTCTAACTCTTGTGTGCTACAATAGCACTTTGATATGTGACCTCATGCTGCTGACTTCTGAACTTCCTAAGAAAAAGAAGGAAGAAGAGCGAGCACTAAATGTTGCCCTTACAGGTCAGAAGTTGGGCACATCCAAAGTCGTATTTAGAAACTCATAGTTTACATGCAAATGTTGAAAAATAGAAAAGCTGTATAGAAATCATTGAAACTTCTTTCTCAGCAAAAGAGCAACATATAAGACTAAGCTAGTGATCCCAGCTGTTTGGGAAAATGACACAAGAAGGTCACAAGTTCAAGGCCATCCTGGACAACTTAGTGCAGCCCCATCACTTAACTTTTTTTTAAAGATTCATTCATTTTTATTCTGTGTTAGTGTTTTGCCTGCCTGCCTGTCTGTGTACCATGTATACATCTGGTGCCTGAGGAGGCTAGAAATTTTCTACATTTCTCCTACAAACCAGTTCTGAAGGCACAAAAATCAGCTGGAGAGATGGATCAGTGGTTAGGAGCGCTAATTAGTGGCTCTTCCAGAGGACCAAAATTCAATTTCCAGTACCCACTTGGCAGCTCACAACTGTCTACAGTTCCAGTTCCAGTACCATACCAGGAACTGGACTAGAGACCATTCATGTTATACTCTAGCAAAGAATATAGCCATGTTCTGAAAACTTGGTGAGGCTGAATTCTAAAGGCATCGACTAATTTGTCTGGTGGAGGAAATTCCAAGCTAGACTAACATTCCAGCTCTGGGATCATTATTGCTCACTTTGTTATGAAGATTTACAATAAGAGAGAGCAAACAGTGGAGCCAAAAGATTGAAAACTATTCATGCAGCTCAATGAGTGAAGGAGCCTGAGCCAAACTAAAGATGGAGAGCTGGTTCTAAGGACAGATCAGCATTAATTGCTAGAGAGATTATTGTCATTGATGGAAAACAAGGGACTTTGCCCTGGTACAACAGAGAAGGGACCCTGAGGACAAGACCTGACCCACTGAAAGGTCTACTGTATAAAAATGCAAACCCATTTGAAAAACTTTCAAATTAAAAATAAAGCGTTAAGCATATCTGTTGAGATTGGGTGCCACAATTCTGCACTTGGATAGGTTGTGGTTCTCTATAATGGTCTCTGTCTGTTATAAAGAGAAATTTCCTTGGTGAAGAGTGAGGACTACGATTGTCTATGGGTATAAGGGAAAATATTTAGAATGTAGTTGGGGATTATGCTGGTTTAGAAAAGCAGTGGTTGTAGGTTCTCCTTCAGGACCCACAATTTCACTAGCCCAGGGTAGTTGGCTAGGTTTCCAGTATCAGGAATGATTTCTTCTCATTGAGCAGGCCATAAGTTCAATTAGAGAGCTGTTGGTTACTGCCAAGGTAGGTGTGGCCACTGTTGCAGTCTTAGGATTATCATGCCATTCTCATCATTGATATGGTTCACAGACATCATCAGCTATTGGCTGCTTTTCTCCTTTGGATGTTTGCATGGTGCCTTCTGTTACCATGAAATCTAGTCCTCAGGTCAGTTTCAACTCAGAGTCCTCTTGGCCTTGTGTCCAGAGTACAGAGTTTCTTTAGCAACCAAGACTTGACTTCCACCTCTAGGGGACAACCAAGCGCAGCAGCAAGAACTTGTAATGTTTGGGGAGTCACTTGGACAACCCTGACCAACAACTCAAAAGAGGGCTTCTCATACCTGGTGTTGGAGGTTTTGACCTAAAGCTCAGAGATCACTTCAGAATTGGGGGTGCATGGGTAGAAAGATCCTAAGAGCCAGAGGAACATGGGGTTTTCTAAGAGATGGTGTCTCCTAGGAATGTCAGAAGCTACCCCCATAGGCTTTCACCAACATGATTGCCTAAACATGAGTTGAACAAGGACAACAGCAACAGACAAGCTGATGTGGGCAGAGGAAAACACCAGAGACCTCAAATCTATACAAAGAACAACAGGAAACAAAGAAATGCTGAGAGAGAGGGAGTCTTCCCCAGAGAAACACACACCAGTTGATTATCCAATACCAAACAGTCATCCCCCAAAATACACATACTAGTAACATTGTATAGACTGAACAGGTATTTGTGGATTTAGGAATGTGATGTGATGTGTGTGTGTGTGTGTGTGTGTGTGTGTGTGTGTGTGTGTGTGACAGCAACTAATGAAAATCAAGGCTATGAATTTGAAACAGTAAGAAAGGGGGCATATGGGAGAGTTTGAAGGAAGGAGGAAAGGGAACGGGAAATTATATGATTATATTATAATCTCAGAAATAAAAGAAGTAATTTTTAAAATAATACACATATATCTGTATCTAATATCTAGATAGGTAGATAGATAGATAGATAGATATTCTTTGAAATATTAGAAGAAAAGCATTTGAACAAAGAGAGACTACTCTAAGGCATCCTTCTGGAGCAGGGTTACTGAGGGTCAGAGATCTTATGGCTATGACAGGATAAGTTGGCACCATTCACGAAGAACTAGTTTTTGTAAATGTGAAAGATGCAAGAATGAGGGGTTCACAGAGACTTGCACCAAAGTTGGCCCAGATGATGCCAACAAGTGTCCCTTATGCCCTGTGTATAGTTAAAGCATTTGCTGTTGGCTCTGCTATGTTTGGGCCTTGCTTTGGTTCAGTCTTTCATTATTACCCTCTTGTCCTTCCCATTTGGAATATTAATATCTACTCTGCTAATGTATCTTAGGAATATGTAACTATATTAGAGTTGATCACAGTTAAGAGATTGCCTTAACAAGTCTGAGAACAGATTTGAATTTAGACTTCTCAACAGTGTTGGAATTGTTAAGCATTGGGGAATATTATTTTTAAGGTGTGTTGCTTTTGTTTATGTTGCATTTGTTTAACTCTATGAAGCTGTGTTATTTTGCCTGTCTAAAACACCTGATGGTCTAACAAAGAACTGAATGGCCAATAGCAAGGCAGGAGAAAGGATAGACAGGGCTGGCAGGCAGGGAGAATATATAGAAGGAGAAATCTGGGGGAAAATGAAGGAACAACAGAGGAGAAGGAGATTAGGGGCCAATCACTCAGCTAGATAGCAAGCCACGGAGTAAGAAATAATGAAAATTATCTAGAAATAGAGAAAGGTAAAATCCCAAAGGTAAAAGCTAGATGGGATAATTTAAGTAAAGCTGGCTGGGTTGGGGATTTAGCTTAGTGATAGAGCGCTTGCCTAGCAAGCACAAGGCCCTGGGTTCGATCCTCAGCTCAAAAAAAAAAAAAAAAAAAAAGAGCAAATAAGTAAAGCTGGCTAGCAACAAGCCATGCTAAAGATGGACATATATAACTAAGAATAAGCCTCTGTGTATGATTTATTTGGGAGCTGAGTGGTGAGCCCCCCAAAAGAGAAAAAAACAACTAACAACAGTTAAGTCTTCAGAGATTCTAAATGCCTTTTGCATCACGAGATAACCATGAGCTTTGAGGACCAAGGGAGAAACATTATGGTTTTAAAATGATGTGTTTCAGTGTCAGGCTGGCAAGGGGTAAGCTTGTATGGTTAATCTTTATTCTCTACTTGACTGGATTTAGAATGCCCTCAGAGACACACCTCTGAGCATGTCTTTGAAGGCATTTCCAGAGAGACTTAACGGAGGATGGAAAATACATGCATGCAGTGGCAACGTCCAATGGGCTGGGGACCCAGATGAAGCAACAGAAGAAAGGCTGATGAGTTAGGATCCGTCTCTTTCTGCTTCCCATCCCACTAGATGTGAGCAAGTAGCCTTCTGTTACTATGGCCACAGCTGGGCGCCATTCCTGACATGATGCTGTCAGTGCCATGACGGGCAGTAGCCCCTGCACTTCAAATCAGGTATTTGGTCACAACGATAATAAAAAATAAACTAATATACAGTTTTCTCTTTAACCATATAAAGAAGAAATGGTATTAATATTATAAAATCTCCACCTACCTTGCAGGGGTGTTGTGAGGATTACAGTGCAGTATATACAATCTTTCGGATTTTTCTCTATACCCATTCCATCCATGAGTACAGACAATTTGACTTCTTTGCCACAGACACATGATAATGTATAAATCTTCGCCTATTCATCCAGCAATGCTGCTGTTTGATATGAAACTTTTGTCTTTGGGATTGGGGAGATTTTTGGTGATGATCTTGATTAGATCATTGAAATTCTCTTTTATGTCATGTTTGCCTAGAATTTTTACCAGGAGTGAGTATTAATGTTGATGTTGGAGCACTATACATAGCTGCTGTCCGAGTGAACAATGAATTCTAACAAATTCTAGGAAATGTCTTTTCTTTATTTACTGAGGTGTTCAGACTATTCTGCCTTTGATTCTTTCTATGTGAATTAGGTTGATTTTTTTCAAATATTAAAAATACTAATTTTGGCTGGACATGGTGATGCACACCTTTAATCCCATCACTTTGGAGGCATAGGCAGATGGCTCTCTGAGTTTGAGGCCAGCCTAGTCTACAAAGTGAGTTCCAGTACTTAAAGGGCTCTGTTACACAGAGAAACACTGTCTCAAAAAAACATATATAGAGCTGGAGAGATGGCTCAGAGGTTCTGAGTTCAATTCCCAGTAACCACGTGGTGGCTCACAGCCATCTGTAATGAGACCTGGTGCCCTCTTCTGGACATGCAGACACAGCACTGTATACTAAATAAATAAATAAATCTTAAAAATACCATATATATGTAATGTATATAATTAATATATTAATTCTGTGCTGTATTCCTCCAATGCAATGCCATTTGTTCTTGCTGCATTATCATTTTTATGTACTGCAGGATTTAGCTTGTCATTAATTTGTTAATATTTTCTAGTGTTTTTGAGAAATATTGATCTATAATTTTATCTTTTGTAATGTGAGGTTCACAGTGCTATAAATATAATACATTTTAATGATTTGTTAGAAAAGTTTGGTAAAAAGTATTATCATCAGATGAGCTTTATTGGAGGGAGACTATAACATCATATTCATGACAGCCATGATGAGTCCCTGAAGAGGGAGACAGAGCCTTTTACTCCAAATAGGAGCTTTATTAGGAGAGACAGCAATCAGGGAGCACATGACCAGGTACTAAAGGGAGACGTCCTTCAATTCTAGAGAGTAAAGGGGGTTTCTTTTTCTTGTAGTTTCTGGACCAGAGAGGGGTTGGGGGTCAGATCATGTGACCTTGCCTACATACCGGGAGTCACGAGGTAGGAAGTCACTGGATAAACATAAAGTCATAACAGCCATTTTGGGTCCAGGGGTGGGAAATAGCTAGGCTTGCAGCTGTAAGGGAAGGAGGTCTGCAAGGGCACAGCACACTTCATTCATCAACTCTCTATCCAGGAGAGTGGCGGCAGTGGGCGTGGCCTGGTCGCTGGGAGCTTAGAGGACCTGCAACCTAGTAGCATTGGTTTGAGAACAGTTAAAAATGTTCTCAAGAGTGCATCTATTGTTCCCTGTAATAAGGATCCACACCATTGGTTTGAAAGATGTTTAGACACATGCCATAGGAAATGCATATTATATTGTGACCCAGTGTGCATGGATGCGTGGGTCTGTGTGTGTGTGCACAGTAATAGTTTATGAAAGGGTTGTTGCCTTTAATAGAAAAGAGGCACTATTTCCTAGCCAGTGCCCTTCTATTATTTCAAATGATGGCAGCGAAGCATTAAATTCAATTCTTCAACCAATGTCATGCGTAGCTTGAAAAGACACAGCTTGCATGTCATATGCACTAGATAGGCACATGCTGTTATTGTTGCTGTTACTATTATTAACCTGTGATCTCCAGCCCCTTGAACAATGCCTGACATGGAGCATCTGATAACTGTCGGTGAATGAAGATATTTGATGATCGGTGCCTTCAGCTGAGTGCTTCCAATAGAGGCTTCAGCATAGTGTGCACTTGCAAGGCATTCTTCTCCTTGATTCATAATGAATGAGGGTATCACCTAGGCCCATCTTTGCTTCTTAAAATTAATAGTAAAATAAATCAGTCAGCCACGAGGAGGAAGAGAAGCCAGGGTGTAATTACCATTGCCTGCACATATGCCTGCTCGCTCATGCATGCAAGGCGCCTCTCATTCTGCTGTCCCTCTGTCAAGGGAATTACCTGGGTGGCCTCTTGGTGGCTGGATTTTACCTTGAATTTGAATCCTGCTTTTCATTACCAAAGGCTTATAGACACAATGCAGTGTTGAAAACAGTGTCTTTGGGTATGTCTATCAAAGCAGTTTAAGAGCAGGAGTGACCAGCAAACCTCATCTACCACAGGATCTCCCAAATGAGGGCAAGTTATTACAATCAGTGTATAATTTGAAATTGTCTGTTCCAATAAATTGGACTACGCCATCAAAATCCTCTAGCCGACTTTGAAAAGCGTTTTGAACATCCAGTAATGTGATCCAATGAAGAGGTAGTTTGGGGAAATAAAATGTTTCCATTCCAATAGAAAACACAGATGAAAAAGTCACTATTCCTGCATGTGTTTCAGAGTCTCTCATCCTAAGAGCTCTCAAGCAGACAGGAACATGCACCAGGTTACTAATGGCAGTTGTTTCCAAGACATTCTGTGCTATTGCCAGAGAATCAGGCAAGTCTTTAGACAGGAAACCAAGAGAGCTCAGCCCAAAACTCTGAATGTGACCCTGACAACGAAGAAGAGTGGAATTGCAGGGGATATATGATGACTGAGCAAAAAAAAAAAAAAAAAGAGTTTCAGAACAATTATTACAAATTTCTCTGTTTAGTCCCCACAATGGCTGTTCTTAAATTAGTACAGCATTTTACAGTTGGAGATGTCTAGTACTGGGAGCACCCAGTAACTCAGAGCTTTGACTGAATCAGCATTCCAAACGGTGTTCTCATTGGACTTACGTAGGGAGAGGTTTGTTTGTTTGTTTTTCGGTTTTGGTTTTGGTTTTTCGAGACAGGGTTTCTCTGTGTAGCTTTGCGCCTTTCCCAGAACTCACTTGGCAGCCCAGGCTGGCCTCGAACTCACAGAGATCTGCCTGGCTCTGCCTCCCGAGGGCTGGGATTAAAGGCGTGTGCCACCACCAACCACCACCCAGCTTGTTGTTTGTTTTTTATCTGAGAGTGCCCAGGCTAAACCAGAACCTGCCAGAGTCAGATCAACCAGGGAACAGGACACAGAGATTCACATTCGCTTTACATACCCAAGGTGGTGTCCTCACGGTTCATCACAGATGACATTTCCACCAGGGAAGAGTCCTGGGTGGTAAAGAAAACAGAGCGTGCTCATGGTAAGCTTCTGGAGTCTTATTCTGTGTAGAGCCATTCAGACAACATCCCTACAGGAATGTTCAGCCCTAAGACAGCAGGGCTTGCTTCTCACAGTCTGTGCATGCTTTATTATTAATAGGCCTTATCTGTGAGGGTTCCATTTTTCCAAGCTATATGAACTCAGTATTAGAAAATAAATAGAACCAATTTTTCAAACTGTCAACTCAGAAATACTTTACTATGAGAAATGAACCCACTGCTGCATTCTGAGCAACACACTCTGCACACTGCAGGCGCGCGCGCGTGTGTGTGTGTGTGTGTGTGTGTGTGTGTGTGTGTGTGTGTGTGAACTTTATCTCTTTTTTTTCTTTGTTTGAAGCAGAGTCTCTCTATGTAGTGAAGGCTAGCCTGGAGCTCACAATGTTCTTGTCTCTGCCTCCCAAGTACCAGATTATAGGTATGTAACACTATACTACCCCTTGCTCTGGCAATGTTACCTCGATTTTCATTCCTCTTACAAGTTAAGGGACAGAAAAAGTAGGTTCTGTTCTTCCATGATTAGAGAGAAATAGTAATTATATTTTCAATCAACTAGAGAGATATTAATCACCTAACTGTATGCCACAAATAAAAAAAAATCAGTGTGCTCATTTCTTGTTATTTTCTTCTTAGATAAATGCTTCTACATTTTTCTGGGATGGTATCCTCCTCTTCTTACATAAGTATAAATGTATACAACTTAACAGTGGCTGTGGTTTCACATCCACTTCCACAGAGTAGCAGACAATGTAAAGCCAGAAGGGAACACAACAGTTATTCAAAATGGCAGACCAATTTCCCATTAGAAAATTGGGTCCCATAAGTTAGGTGATGTACCAGAATCCCCAGCTGAGCCAGAATGGGAATCACAGCTCCTGAAGACTCTTGGGGCAGACGGCAGGAAATTTGAGGCAGGAATTATGGACGAAGGCTACCACTGGCTTGCTTCCTAACATCTCCATAACTAACTTTCTTATAGCCCAGGACCACCTGCCTGGGAATGCTGCCTCTCATAGTGGGTTGTGCCCTCCTACATCAAATTAGCAATCAAGAAAATACCCCACAGACATGCTCACAGGCCAATCTGATGGAGACAATGCCCCAGTGGAGACTCCCTTCACTAACTCTGGTCTGGGACAAGTTGATAGCTGAAGCTAACGGGAAGAGAAATGAAATGGGAAAATAGGAAGTCTACCTGCTCGAGTCTTGCATGCATCTAGGCCTCAAAACCATCTTTGTTACTCAGATGTTATGTTTCTTTCTCTTCAGTCTAGACAAATGGCCATTGTCTTTTGTGCCACACTCATAGCTTTTATATAAAGTCATTATTTTTATTTCAATTGGATAGTAGGAATAGCAAGTTCTTGGCCCATACTTTGATAGTACTTAAGATTCACCAGATGTTCCGGCCTCTGAGAAACTAACGATAACCATAGATCACTGTGAGAATGTCTGGAGACCGACGCTTTCTCCTTTCTGAAGCATTTGCCTCTAGTAAAGATCTCAGTCACTTACCAGGGTTTTGTTTGTTGTGATTTTAGAAATTTTCTGAGCAAAGGAAAAAAAATCGAGAACAATTTCCTAAGGGGAAATTTTGTAAAATGAAGCTAGTCCTAAACAGGTGATAAAACAAAACAATATAGCCTTGCTTGCTACATCATTGGTAGCCATTCCCAATTTCTAACCCTCACGGATGCTCGTATTTCCTGTCTCTATAGATTTTCTTCCTCTCGACATTTCATACAGACACATACAATATACAGTTCTCGACAGCTAGGGAGGCTTCAGGGGACCGACCCAGACCCTCTGCATGGGGGTGACAGTTGTGTAGCTTGGTCTGTTTGTGGGGCCCCTAGCAGTGGGACCAGGACCTGTCCCTGGTGCATGAGCTGGCTTTTTGGAACCTATTCTCTATGGTGACATGCCTCACTCAGCCTTGATGCAGGGGGGAGGAGCTTAGTCCTGCCTCAACCCTTTCTTAAAAGTGTTTGGGGTGTGGGTAGAAAGAAGGTGGGGGAGGGAACAGGAAGAGAGGAGGGAGGGGAAACTGGTTGAGATGTAAAATAACTTTAAAAATTTAATTAAAAAATGTGGTCCTTTGTGGTTGTTTTCTACAATTAGCACAATATTTAAGGTTCACATTCCTTACAGCATGCATCAGTACTTCATTTCTTTTGAATGCCAAAAGATACTCTTTTGTATGGGCATACTACTTTTAAAATGCATTCATTGTTAGATGGACATTTGGATTGTTTCCTTGAGTACTGTGGGTAATTATGTAAGCATTCATGCATTTTTGCACAGACACGTTTTTATTTCTCTTGAGTATTTTGGGTATATACAAAGGATTGATTTGCTGGATTATTGGTAACTCTCTTTTTAGCAACAAACACAATTAGTTTTCTAAAACAACTGCCATTATACATTCTCACCAGTAATACATAAAAGCTTTTCCCCACAACTTGCTAATAGTTGCTTCGATGATTTTTATCGTCATTTTAGTGGATGTGAAATGATAGCTCATTAAGATTTTGATTTTCATTCTCCTGCTAATAATGATGATGATCATCTTTTCATGGTTATCGGGTATTTATACAGCTGAACAAATGTCTATGCAGAACTTTTGGCCACATTTAAATTAGGCTATTTGCATTTTTATTATTAAATTTAAGAAATCTGCAGATAGTTTAGATATTAGTCTGTCATGGTTTGGATCTCAAATGTCCCCTGAAGGCTTAGTTGCTGGTCTGTGGAGGGGTCAACAGCTATTAGGAGGTGGATGTGCAGATGGAGGAAGCAGGGACCATGGCCTTGAGGACACATCTTATTCTGGTCCTTGTCTCCAACTCCCTCCTCCATTTATCATTCTTTGTCTTGTTCTTCCCCTTTTCTGTTCACTCCCTCTCATTCTCTTTCTCTGGTCCTCTCTCTCTCCCCTCCTTCCTCTCCACCCTCTCTTGACCTATCCATAAACTGAGACTTACTCAACCACAGTTTCTTTGTCATGATGTTTTACCTCACCAGAGGCCCAGAAACAACAAAGCCAAGCAACCCTGGACAGAATCCTCTGAAATCATTCTTCCTTTAATGCTGATTTTCTCATGTATTATTTTTACAACCGCAGAATGCTATCACATAGTTCTTTATCATGTGTCTCTCTATATTTATAAGATAGGTAAGTAGATAGATAGGTAGGTAGGTAGATAGATAGATGAGAGATTTGGAATTTTTTTCTCTTTGGTTTATCTCTCTTTTTTTGCTATAGCTTGGATGTATGTACCCCAGAATTCATGGTTTAGAACCTTAATCCTAAAAGTCATATGTTAATAATATTTGGAGTTGGG
Source organism: Onychomys torridus (assembly GCF_903995425.1). Taxonomy (NCBI): domain Eukaryota; kingdom Metazoa; phylum Chordata; class Mammalia; order Rodentia; family Cricetidae; genus Onychomys; species Onychomys torridus. The sequence goes on along the minus strand of NC_050460.1, from coordinate 33,758,680 downwards.
TCCACAGGGAAGTGACTGAAAGTCTTCATGAATAGGGTAATAATTACCTACGCACCTGTAAATGGATCCATTGTGGATGAATAGGTTCTTGAGAGATTGATTTTGTGATAAGAGTAAGCTCCCATCTTTTCTAGCATGATCGTGAACCTCTCTGCTGTGTTGCGGCACAGCAAGAAGGTCCTTGCCAGACGCAAAGCAGGCAGATGCCAGCCCCATGCTCTTAGTATTGTCTTAGGATCTAGAATTGTGATTAAAAAAAAAAAGAAGTATCTGGTCTTTATACATTACCCAACCTGTAACATGCAGTTAAGGATTTAAGGCATCAGAAACTAGATGAAGACACGACACGTCTTCTTGGGAGAAAACAACAACCCTGTAACTTAAATGAGGTCTGCTTGTGTTTTCCTTTGTGGTTTGTGCCTTCAACACCAGCCCTAAAAACCTCTGCTGAACCTTCAATAGGGTCTGACGAGATTTGAAGCACAGGCAGGCCTTGAACTTACGACTCCAGTCTCAGTCTCCTGAGTTGATGGGATTCTAGGCATGCACTGTCATTCCCACATCATTTTTGTCATCACTTTCCTGGGGTGCCAGTGAGGCTAGGTAGACAAGAAAAAGAAATAGACGTCATTCACATTGAAGACAAAAGGGAAACTATTTGCAGAGGACATAATACTTCATGTAGGAAATGCCCAGATCTTCATGAAAAAAAAAAAAAAAATTAGAAGAAATGAATTCAGCCACACCGTAGGACCCGAGCACTACTTCAGTGCATTCTGGTTTGGGCCTGTTATACTTTCATTTCCATTCGCTTGAAAGTACTTTTCAATTTCACTTGTGAATTCTCTTTTGACTGCGGTTACTTACAAGTGTGTTTGTTGTTCAAGCCCTGTGTGTTTATGAATTTCCCAGGGTTGGCTTATCCCACGGCCGGTGCATCGTAAAGACGGTTCTGTCCTATGGAGAACAATGCATACTCTGCTGCTCTAGAGTGAGATATACTACAGATAGTTACTCTGTCCGATTTACAGGAGAGGCAAATGAGAGCTAGGCAAAATCAGTGGGTTATTTAACACTCAGCGGGCATTCGATTTTAGGTCTTAAATATTTCATCAAAGGTCTGTGTGCTAAAGGCAGTTCGTGCTTTCCTGGAGAAAAGGAAGGGGTCATCATCGTGTTGCAGGCACGGCTACCTTGCCCTGGCTCCGGTAAGTAACTCCCACCACTGCTGATGCAGGCAACCTGTGTGAGCTGTTAACGCAATAGCCAGGATGTGTCCAGAAGACAGGATTTCAGCAATTTCTTATAGTTCAATGGCATAGACCCAAAATTTCCTGACTTTTCATCCAGTGGTGCGGTGTGTGTGTGTGTGTGTGTGTGTGTGTGTGTGTGTGTGTGTGTGTTGCTTACAAAGACAGGAAAGCATAAGGGGACTTGAGAAGAAGGGAGATGATGAGAGACGGAAGCAGGTAATGAAGGATAGCAGGAAGGGACTTTGTTCATGAGCATTATGTACATACTTATGAAAGTATGGAAGAATAAAGAAGACAAAAATTTTAAAATAGTACAGTGAGTCACAGCATTGCCATTAAAAAAATTGCTAATTGTCAGCTCAGCTCTTTCCTTCTTTTTTCAAATTGATTATTTGAGAAGCTCATATGCATACACAATGAAATACGATCATATCTACCCTCCATTCTCTCCTCCAACTCCCCCCAAATCTCTATCACCATGTTCTCCTCCCAACTTCTTGTCTTTTATTTTTGTTTAATAAACCGCTAAGTCCAATTAATGCTGCTCATCTGTGCCTGGTAGTGGGGCCATACTCTGGAGCAGGAGCAACCAACCAGTGGCCTTACCCCCCAGTGAAGACCGACTTCCCCTCCACCAGCAGCTACCAACTGCCAGTAACGCCTCCCTCTCCATGCGACAAGTTTAGCTGTCCTGATCTTGTACAGATCCTATGCAGGCAACCACAAACTCACCAAGTGAATTCCCTAGTACCACCCCCAAACCAGGTACCTCCAACTTTGAATTTGCAAACATGATTAAAGAATCCAGTACAGAACCGGGCAGTGGTGGCGCATGCCTTTAATCCCAATACTCGGGAGGCAGAGCCAGGCAGATCTCTGAGTTCAAGGCCAGCCTGGTCCACAGAGCACGATCCAGGACAGGCACCAAAACTACACAGAGAAACCCTGTCTCAAAAAACAAAAACAAAAAAACAACAATGACAAAAATCTAGTACAGACCTTTTTTTTTTTCTTTTACAAGTAAGAATTTGAGTTTCTTTTATAATAGCAGTTCCCAAATATTATGGTCTAAAGACCCATTTCCACTCTTGAAAATGTTCAAGGACACCCCAAAGCTCTTGATCATCTCAGTTAAACCACATATGCTTAAGAGTACTAGAAGTCAAAGCTACAAGATTAAAACAGCTATTAACTCACTTAAAAAACAACTATCCCATTATGCCCATTATTACAAATAATTCATTTTAAAGAAAAATAGCTAGATTTTCACTGTTTACAATTTTACAAATATCTCTAATGGTTAATATTACAAAACAGATGGATTTATATACTTCTCTCTGCGTGTTGTCTGTTACAACATGTTATTTTGGTCCAGGAATATGAAGAAAATTTTTCACATAGACAAGAAGAACAAAAAGGGAAATATGTTGGTATTTCTAGGTAATTTGGGCTATTTTTTCTTGACATTCACACTCAGCAGGTCCAGTTTCTTAGACATTAGTGCAACACAGAAACCAGACGTTTATCAATGTGTACATTTGTACTCTGTGACACTAAATCATCAGTGCAGGGGTGTTTCCTAACACAACTAATTCTCTGATTCCCGAGACACTGATGGGCATCCTCCAACTCAATATATCCATGAGCTAATGATCTAGGGTGAAGGTTCAACTGCTTAGGTTGACATTTTGGTCTCACAAGACTGACTTTACTTTTCTGTCAGTACCCACTTCCTCCAGCAAGGCCACGCCTCCCCAAGTTTCCACTACCTCTCAAAATAGCACCACCAGTTGGGGACCAACAGCTTTTGAGAGTATCCTAAGCACTTCCTGTTCAAGCCATAACACCACAACCCCGTGTTTGAGGACTTATTAGGACATCGCATAGAACTCAGAAAAACAGGTTTACTGCCAATACTGGATCCACTGTAACTCAGCAACTGCCAAGTAGAGGTGATGCACAGGGCAAGCTCGGAGGGAAGGACAGCAAGTTCCTATGCCTTTCCAGGCAACTTGTTCTCCAACCCTTAGATGTGCTCTGCAGCCTGGAAACCCTGAAGCCAGTTGCTTAGAGATTTTCATGGAGATTCCATAATGGAGGCTCCATCTGTTATTAATGCAATCTTCAGCCCCACTCAGCATCCGAAAAAGATAGAGCTCACAGCCCCTGCCTTCTACTCAAGGCAATCTTTCTGGAAACCAGCTCCCCTTGAGCCTGTCTTGAGTTGTTGAAGTAGAACAAAAGGCATTCCTGTTTCCCAGGAGGTCCTAAGGGAGTTAGGACCTCTATGTCAGAAAGCAGTCAAGGGCTACGTATACATTTCTTGCATGCCACCATTGTTCTGTCATTATATAATATTTCCAAAGAGAATAATAGTTGTAATACCACCAGTCTCATCAGAAAAAAAATATTTCAATTTTGGAATGTTGTTAAATTCACAGTAGTGAATGACAGTATTTCAAAAGTTTGAATTTGTACACAAAATACTAAATTGTATCATTGGCAAGAAATATTACTACTCATTTCCTTTGAAGTAACAGGCTCATTTCATTCACTTTGGGGGGAAAAAAACAGTGTCAATTGCTCAGATTCAGTAGCTATAGTTTATGAAACATTTGTTCTTTTGAGTAAAGAAGGAGGGGTATTACATGATGCCCTGGGCTCAAATTCCAGCTCCAAAAGAGTTATTTACATTGCAAAGCATCACTGACATGCATTACCTCCCGACATTGTGGGTATGTCTATAATGGACTGTCTGGATTATGCTAACTGAGGGGCGAGGACACACCCGTTGCAAACAGCATTCTTCACTGGGTTTGAGTCCTGAACTATATGAACATAAAGAAGACAATGGACTCAAGTAAACATTTGTGACTTCATCCTCTTTCTGCTTCTAAACTGCTGATGCTATATGACCAGCCTGCCTCCTGCTTCTCTCCTTAACTGTCCCTCCAGAATGTCTCTCCATTCTGTCCCTCCAGAACAGCAAGTCATCATAAAAACTTTTTCCTTGTCTTGGTTGCTTCTCTGTCGCCATGATAAAACGATCACCCCACTTGCAAAACAAACATTTAATTGGGGACTCCCAGTTCCAGGGGGTTAGAAGTCATGACCATCTTGACGGGGAGCCTGGCAGCAGTCAGGCCTGCATGGCATTCGAACAGTAGCTGAGAGCTCACATCTGACCCACAAGTACAAGACACAGAGAAAGAGATCATTGAGAATGGTGTGGGCTTTTGAAATCCGAAAGCCCACCCCCCAGTGACACACCTCCTCCAACAAAGCCACACCTCTTAATCCTTTCCAAATAGCTCTACCAACCAGGGACTAATAATTCAAACATTTGAGAGACCATTCTCATCTGAACCACAGCACTCCTCTAAACTGTTGGTTTTTTTAGTACAAAAACAATCAAAATGTATTTATTTACCACACACTGTTAAGGGCTCAAGTAGAGTTAATAAAAAACAAAACCACACAGTTCAAGATACAGAGTCATATATATAAATCAAGGTAAGGAATGACCATCTAAGCAAACACTAAAATGATGACACAGAAGAGAGGCTGGACAGCGTGGGCCAGGGCTCTAAACTGGAGAAGTGCTTTGAGTAGATTTCTTGCAGGTACTTCCTACAAGCCACAGGGTTTCCTTAGCAGAACGTATGTTCAAGGGGCTATCAATGGCAGGTTCTCTTAGTATGCTCTGGATAGAGAACAAGATGGTCCTGACATCATACAGATCAGACCACTTATCTCTGAGGATGACAGGCAGATGTTACCCTGAGTTTCCAAAGTGGAGTTGTTGCAGGTGTGAGGAACTTGACTGTGGATACATGCTAAGGGTAGCCCCTGGGGGACTCTAGGGAGAGTGTATTCCTCAGATCTTCATTCATTGTGTCAGCTTCTTCACAGACGGTCCCTATTCATTTGGAAAGATTACCTGATTGGTTCTGCTGTAGCCTGTAGTCCTGCAGGGATTGGGAAGTGCTCCAGCTGGGCTGGGCTCCTCTGCAGATGTGGCAACAGCTGGGTCACCATTTGGGAAGTCCATCTCCTGGTGCTAGCAGGGGGCTCCCTTAAGTTGCCTTTTGTTAGGATATTTCTGTCACAGAAAAGAAAAAAGACACAAAAGCACCACAGATCACAAGAGATATTTCTGCCTCCTAAAGGACAATCTCACATTGGTTTTTACTGCAAGAATAAGGTGTGGAGGGTGAACTCTCTACTGACTGGTTTTCTCCCCACACTGCTAGGATACAGGCTATGCTATCAATTTTATCCCCCATCACTCTTGTGCCGCCAGATTGATTGATTGACAGTGAACATGACAAATAATCCTCTTATGCTTTACAATAAAAAAAAAAAAAAAAAAAAAAACATTTTGTCATTATAGATCCCGTGAGAACACTTCAGAGATGAACTTGGGAAGGAATGTATTGGGAAAGGGGAGAAACAAATGGTTTTGCCAGCCTCTGACCCGGGAAGTGGATTCGAAGGCTTTAAAGTGCCCATTTCTGTGTTCTCCTGGGTGGCCCACTCTTGTCTTTAGAGGCTCTGTAGCCAAACCGTGGGAACTATTCACTCACAGCAGCACTGTATGGAAATACAACTGCACTAGTAACTGTATGGCTGAGTGGAGGGATCATGGAGCTGAGCCCATCATGACACTCCAGATTGCCACCAACAGTGTCAGGGACTGTCCCTGAGAAAATCCTGAGTCAAACATGAGCACAGGTCTCACTGGGGTCTTTGAATGAAACAGAGCTGACTTCTTGGTTCAGGTAGGCTTCACTCAAAGAATTAAGGTCCCAGAAACTCAACAGCCATGCATGTCGCTCTGAGCCAGTGGATCATGTCGCTCTGAGCCAGTGGATCATGTCGCTCTGAGCCAGTGGATCCCGGATTCCTTGCAAAGAATGACAAGCAAGGAGAGTAGACACAAAGCTAGCAAGTCTTCACTCAAGTGGAGGAGCAGCTTCCTATAAGGGAGAGAACTCAAAGGTGATTTGCCAATTTGGCCTTGGCTGGACCGCCCTTTAGACCCAGCGATCAAGCCTGATTGGGTCAGCCTGAGAGGCTTCTGTCTATCTGAAGAGGATGGATGTGGGGGAGTCTGGTTGGGGGATACAGTAGAAGAGAGAGAGCAGGCTGGGGAAAAGTCTGCTGGAGGGAGAAGTTTCAGGGGGAGGTATGGGGGAACAGAGGTGGGAGTGGTGAGATGAGGGAGGGAGTTAGGGAGGAGGCAAGTGGCATAAGAACCAGAACATGAAGAAGGCAGGGGCTGGTGGGCAATCATTGTCGGAACAAACGCCGGTCAGTGGTCAGTCACAGTCTTAATAAATTGGGCCTTTAAAACTCGCAGCTTCTGAGTTAAAGCTACAGAGAATGAACTTTTTTTTTTTTTTGGTCTCACAGAAGCCCTGTCCAGTACTCAGAGCCCAGTTCAGCACTTGTGGGCAGGAGACCAGCCTCTGAGCCACCCCTACAGCTCTTGAGCTAATTTCACAGATTTGGGGGGGGGGTCCAGTTTCCACATTCACTGTATTGAGTTCATAGGGAACTGCTAGTCTGCAGATGACTTCTGCTGAGATAAGTTCACCAGCCCTGCCCACTTTGTAAAGGATTTTCTGCAGAAGCATCTTAACCTTATGTAGCTAGGGGATTGGGAGTGGGGGGGGGGGGGAGAAAAGTAAACTATTTTACCCTTCTCTCCATCACAAAGGCAAGTGGGACTACCTAACTGCCAAACCAGTAAAGGTTAATTCAAAACAGCTGGCTCTGCGTAAAATACTAACCCCAGAAACTTGAGGTCACCACTGGCATCAGTTCTGTACCAACCACAACCCTTCTCCCCCCCCCCCCTTTTTTTTGGACAGGGTTTCTCTGCATAGCCCTGGCCGTCCTGGAACTTGTTCTATAGACCAGGCTGGCTTCGAACTCAAGGATTTGCCTGCCTGCCTGCCTGCCTGTCTCCCTAGTGCTGGGATTCAAGGTGTGTGCCACCTTGCCCAGCTAGCTAGCCTTGCTTCTTAATCAGGCTTTAATAAGACCTAACACAATTCCCATCAGGCCAGTTAAGAAACTATGGATGGGGCTGGAGAGATGGTACAGTGTTTAAGAGCTGGCACCACCTTTACAGAGGACCTGAGTTCAGTTCCTAGCACCCACACTGGGTAACTCACAACTCCCTCCTAATTCTAGCTGGAAGGGATCCCACACTCCCGGACTCAGTAGGCCCTGGTACTTAAGTATGCATACACACACACACACACACACACACACACACACACACACACACATTCACATAAATAAAAATAATAAGTCATTAAAAAGAAATTGCGGATGGAGGAAGGTATGGTGCCCAGTACTTATCCTGCCCTACCTACACTGAGGCAGAGACAGGAGGATTGCCTCATGCTGGAGGAGGCCCACCCGAGCTTCATAGTAATTTCTAGGACAATCTGTGCCTCAGTGTGAGGTATGGTCTTAAAAAAAAAAAAAGGCAGAATAAAAAGTATCTAAGGAAGAATACAGATTTGTGCTGTACCAAAGCTCATGTGATCTGATGGTTCCCAAGTTTAAAAAAATTAAAGAATGATTATTGATCTATTTATATGGTTTTTTGTTTGTTTGTTTGTTTGTTTGTTTGTTTGTTTGAATTGCCTTTTTCTAAGTTGTGGATTTTGTTTGCCTTCTCAGAGGTGTTTTCTGGCGCGGTGCTGTTGGTGCATCTAATTTCTCCATGGGAGGGTAGGTGGGGGCCAATGGGGACCAGGGGGCCTGAGAGGATGGCTGCGCCATGCCTCCTCCAAGCTTCCTGCGACGCGGACGCGCGCGCAAGCACGGCGGCGGCGGCCGGGCGCGCGCGGGCGGCGACGCGCAGGGCCAGGCCCGCGCTCGGGGGCCACGGTGGGCGGCGGCCTCGCGGCCCCGGAGCCCGCGCGCACCCGGCTTCCTCCTTCCGGCGCCGCTCCATCCTTGCACCCCGCCGGCGGCGGGTAGCGGCGCGAAGGCTTGGGGCGGGACTGGCCTCCGGGACACCAGGGACGCCCACAGGCCCGGGGAGGCTGGAGCAGAGTGCTGGCGGCCGGGGAGGAGAGCGCGAGCGCCGGCTGCACGGAGGGTGAGCTGGGAACCCGGGGACGGCGGGTCTCTCCGAGGTGCAGTCCCCCACCCCCATCCCGGGTGGACAGAAGGGTGATGGAATCGCTTTTCCTTGGCGAGCTACCTCTGTGTGTACTGGGGCGACTTAAAGACATCCCTGGATGTCTTTCCGGGAATTGCTTTCATCCCTTAATTATGCAACGAGGCGACGTCCTTGTACGGGATGCAGTGATGAATGGAATCAGTAATACTTGTGTCCCATCCATCATCTACCTCTGCCATCCTGGGCTGGGAATTTGCATTTGTAATTGGGGGCTGGAAAGAGGAGAACATTTTCCCTCTTGGGTCCCCGGGGCGGGCTGGGAAGGAGGACGGAGAGGGAGGAACCTGTGCAGCTTTGCCGAGTGAGTGCACGGTTGAGCGCGGCTCCTGTGGCGCCGGGGGAAGGACCGACTGGAACCGCAGGAGCGTTGCCAGCAGGTCCAGCGTTCTCCACCTCAGACTTTCTCCACCAAGAGGCCTGTCAGAAGTTGGAGGTCTAGACGTCAATTTCTGCACTTTCTGGCTGAACAGATGAAACAGGTTTTTTCCAAAGGCTGGTGCTTTTTCGCTCTCCAAGTCTACTCCAGGCAGGAAAGGGCTGGGCAGTGAATACAAAGTAGCGGAGCCAGGTTCTGGTGAGCTGAGCAGCGGGATTGTCTAAAAATTTGTCCTAACCAGACAGAGGCTCAGGGTCACAAGGAGTTGGGTCACTGCGTTGCTCTCTTCGAATTGCCAGAGTGGGGAATGTCTTGAGATATTCTTAAAATGAGGCAGCTCAGCTTTGTTCTGGCTTGCTGATCACCAGCCAGGACTTCATCTCTTTTAGGTGAGTGGCTAAAAAGAAAAGACACAAAGAGAAATAAATGGCTTTCTACCTTCGGGTCCCCAGGATAATTAGGACATAATTTATCTTGAAGCAGAATTGAAATTCAAGATGAAAAGAAACATCTTTACGTGTTTGCTACTGACCCCGAAGAACAGAATCGTAAGGAAATACCTGAGAAAGTCTCTACTTCCCCGAAACAAAAATAGGGGTTCTTGTAAAGCTGAACAAAGAGCATCGGAAAGAATTTGTAAATATTCTGGACCATTTTCAGTAATAGTTGAGTCATTTTTTAAGCTTCAGGAGATTATACAATGAAGAATTGTGAGAGAGTCAGGGATATAGCAGGGAGGGGACTGTGGGAGACCGAGGAGACTTCAGATCCAGTCTGTTTCCTCTTCGCACAATCTGAATTGTTCAAGATACGTGACATGAGATTGCCTTTAATTTTAACATTGAGGTGTTTTGTTTTTCTTTTAGAATAAAGGCCATTGTTTGTTTATTCTGCCAATAACCCTGTTAAATCTGTGGTCTCTGTAATGATTTTTATTCGGTTATTCATTTATGTAATGGCTTTTGTCCAGAATCTGTCAGGTACTAAAGCCTGAAGGAATCCAGAACCCAGAGTGTAACTGTCATTGGAATAATGGATGGTGCTGTATAAAAATTATTTACCCAGTGTCAAACAAAGGAAACAATGGGATTGGATTATTTTCTTGGTAAAAATATTTCATTAATAATTTTAATTTTCATACTAAATCACAAGGGTGGCTTTTAAATGGCTGGCTCTCTTGGCACACGTGGAATATATTCTTGTTTATTAAAGAATTCAGGTACTACCTGCTTCCCGTGAAGGACCTGTTGTACAAAATACAATTGAATAGTCCAAGCGACTCTTTCCAGTAGAAACTGAGTTACATTAAGAAAACTGACCTAACTTTCAGTGGTGGTTTTGTTACTCGGTTTGGGTTTGGGTCTTTTTGTTTGGAGATGGGTTTTCAGGTAGCCCAGTCTGGCTTCAAACTCTGCAGCTGAGGATGGCCTTGAATTCTCACTGTAATTTTAAATCTTCCTACACAGGGACAAGAGGAGCCACAGACCTCAAGCAGAGCAAGTACAGCATGAGAATGTGACACCTCCAACCCCAGGCCTCAGATGGTCCGTGATGGAAAATGTGAACCCACCAGGTATTTAAGGTCATTGCTGTTCACTATCCATAGTGTTCCTTGTCTGGCTTGTCTAGAGATTTGAGAGAACTTGAGCATCTGGTGATGAATATATACATGCACGCTTAGCAATGTCTCCTTAAATACAGTAGGGGCCAACTCTCTGCAGCCAACACTGAGTTGGTGCCTGGTGGGTACATAGACTGTCCTATGCAGCAGGTGTTCACTATACTCTGTTACTCAAAGCTCCTGTCTTGACCATTGTTGTATTTCTCACTGGCCAGAATTAGGATGTTTTCGTCCTGCTAACCAAGGATAGCCCAACCTTCTAAGGTGAGGTTGGAAGGACTGCAGCAGAAAAATTCTGAACTCTGATCCAGAGAAACAGACGCTCTGAACGTAAGAGCTCAGTGGTCTATAACACAACTCCATATGGCAAATTTGTATGCTGTTCTGTGCTTTATTAAGTTGTAGGTTAATAAATTTGTTGCTACACCGCAATTCAAAAATCAAAAATCACTGACCAGGCAGTGGTGGCTCACGCCTTTAATCCCAGCACTCGGGAGGCAGAGGCAGGTGGATCTCTGTGAGTTCCAGGCCAGCCTGGTCTAAAGAGCGAGATCCAGGGCAGGCACCAAAACTACAGAGAAACCCTATCTCAAAAAACAAAAACAAAACAAAACAGAAAATCCAAGAGTCTGACAGACAGATGATCCCCTCATTGTACCAGCCTTGGGGTCTGGTTCTCTTCTCCCCAGTGTCCTCCTAGGGGTGACAGCTCCTTGTTATTACTGAATTGTATCTGGAAGGGTTACGGAAGTTGAACACTGTATGTGTGATAGGGTGGGGACCAGGGCTTCCACCTTGGCCCCAGGGGGCCGTCAGTAACCCTGCTCCCAGGCTCCCCTCTTACCCTCTTGATCATGTTGTACCAGGGACACCAGCCTCCTTGAAGCTTTCAGAATTCCACAACCTAGCCTGTGGCTTAGTCACCTCTTCCTGATTTGCTCCATCCCTCCCCCCCCCACCTTTTTTTAAAACCAGTTTTGTTTTAATAAAACATAATCTTTATTATATCAAACTATACATCCAAAATATAGTTTCAGTCATTTTCTTCCAGATGTTTTGATCAACTCATTGTAAACAAGGAACTGAAATCTGCATACAGTCTTGGTACAAGAACGTCCAGGGTCTTGGTCAGGAGGGCAGGTGGGTTGTTCTTTTCAGTGTTTATAATTTGTGCGTGTTTTTACATTTATTTATTTTTGCACTCTCTCTCTATCTCACACACACACACACACACACACACACACACACACAGATACTGTGTGCGTGCGTGCGTGCGTGTGTTTACAAGCATGTGTGTGGAAGGATACAGCATGTGGAAGTCAGAGGACAACTTTTGGGAATCAGTTCTTTCCTGATGTGGATACCAAGGCTTGAACCCAAGATCTCAGGCCTGGCAGCAATCATATTTACTCTTGAACCATCTCACAGGTCCAATTTGAGCATTTTTAAGATTGACATAAAAGAATTCAGAGTCATAGAAACACTTAGGCAAAGAAACTCCATAGAGCAGGAGGAGCTTACAGTGTATGACAAAGCCATCCCTAAGTGAAAATTGCTGTTACTGGAAGTTCTCAGCAATTGGGTGATAGAAATATATTCAAGTTTAGAGGGAGACACTGGTGTTTGTGGGCAAACAATAGTCTGCTGAAAAGTAACTTCATGTCTTTTAAACTAGTGATTAAAAAAAAGGTTGGGTCATTCATAACTTCTTAAAATGTACATCTTAATTAATTAACTGCAAAATCCACGCCTCCCAATCTTTGAGAATATACATTCAGAACTAGTAAACCATGGTAGAAAGAAAAAAAAAATCAACTGTTAGCATTCTGAAAACAGGAGTCTTGTCTCAGCTAGAGAAATGAACTGTCCCCTCCCACCCTGTAGGACCAACAGGGAGCCTGGGATCTGGCCTTGCGTCCTGTGTCTCTCCAGGGAGGGCTCGCTCCCTGCATTTGCACACTCGCTTGCTCGACTGTCTCTTTGTCCCACTCTTGAATGATGTAACCAGCAGCTCTACATATTTGCTCTAAGGCACCTGGCTGGTCCCAGTTCCCGGGTTGGGGACCAGCAATGGTGGCCATTAGTCACTTAGCAGTTGGTGGTACTGGAAAGACATCACCATGCTTGTGGGAAGCAAGTGATCATTTCCAGTGGTGAGTGTGGTGGCAGGTACGGGCTCTGCTGTATCCATCTAAAATGCTCACCACTTTTAACAGCTGTCTCCCCTGGAGACCCCAGGCTTCATGCTTTTACCTTCCTCTGTTGCTAAGCACAGGTCTTTCGCCTAGCACATCAGTCTATTAGCATTCAGTACCGGAGCAGGGAACACGCGTTGCTGTGTTCTCAGGGGCTCAGATCAGCACTCAGTGACTATTACTGAGCGAGTGAATGCCTAAAGCCTGTTTAAACAGACTTGCCACAGGACTTTTTTTCGGAGCCTTTCCTAAACCCATGTGCACATATTAAAAGCAGAGTGATGGATGGGATTAGACTTGATCACAGAGCGGGAAAGACTTCCTGCTTCAACGGGGAAAAGCATGGACAGTTGAGAAAAACGAATCTACAGGCATCCCTTTTTTAAAATGCAGGAGAGGGAAGAGTTGCATCACAAGACAGTACCTGCACTGTGGCTTGTCATTAGTAATTACAGACATTCATATGTGCCCTGCCTCTCTCTTGTTCGAAAGAGAAAAGAGGCCTCGGCTTCTTGTGGGTTCTGCAGTGCTTCCCCCCCTCAGCCCTTGCTGTCTCCATCTAGTCCAGTTCTGTCTGTGGGTTTTCAGAGCCCACCCTCTGGCTTGGAATCAGATGTTGGCATCTTGACACATGTAAGTACCACTTAATGACTGGAAGGAGAGGAAAGCGCCAGAGATGGATATGCCAGCTCCTGGGGGCTGGAGCTCTGTGTGCAGAAGCACACTGTGACCAGGGAGGTGTGGGTACATTCAACTCTGCCCCCACCATTAGCTGGAAGTGGCATAGTGGGGCTGTATTGGCTCCTTGAACAATGGGGAGTTAATTACAGAAAATGTCAAGCTTTTTAAAGGCTATTTATCACCTGGTTACCGGGAAGCGGTGGCCTTTAATGGAACCCTGAAGGAAGCACGGCATGCCAGCCTCCAGTCCCCTTGCAGCTGGACATTGTGAGCCCGGACCTCAACACCCTGGCATGGTGGCAAGCCCCACGGAGAAGATTTATATTTAGGGACACAGTGCAGAGAATAGGGCTTGCTTAGAGAAGTGAGGCTGGGAGAATTGGGGGTGCTTTTTGTTTAGAAAATAGGGCACATTGTCACAGGGTTTCTTTCCCCGTGGGCAGCAAATCTTAACTCTGTGTACAGAGTCTAGTTCCCCATAGATGGAAGAGCAAGAAAGGGGTGAAATGGAGACACTTCTGGAAGGTGGGCTCAGATTCTAATTAAACTTTTTCAGCCGTTAATCGAGAGCACGTGTAATTCAGGGTGTCATTGGACCGCCATGGCTCCGTAAGATTTTTCAGCCAGTCCTCTTAAAGTGGAGGAAGAGTACCTATTGCTCTGGAATGTGCCAAGAATCTACATTTTAACCAGCCCCCTGGGCCTTGTGCAGGAGGGGGGAGGTTCCTGTGGGTTTATTAGACTTGAGAGTCTTTAAGGACAAAGGAGACTGTTGTGTCACCAACACCTATCCTGTCGGATGAAAGAACATACATTTTTATGGTGAATTTGAGAAATGATTAATTTTTAATTACTTTGTCCATTAAACTTAGCTACATATGTATATGTCTACGCCAAAAATAAAAATAAAAATAATAAAGCACACTGTCACTTCAAAGGAAATAAGAAATTATTGTTCTGGGGATGAATGTGAATGATCATGGCCTGATAACATGGATTCAGATACCACATTCTAACTGGTAACAAGTTCATCAAGTTTTATAGTAACAGAGCGAAGAAAACCACTCAGTTTTCAAATACATTATATCGGGTGTGTGGGCTACGGCAAAGTAGGGCATTCTCTGCTGTAGGCCTCAGATATTATCTGGTGGCATGCTTAGTCTTGCAGTTGGTGAAAGGGGTCTGTTCTTACATTCTAAATGAATTTATCACATAGTCACAAGGGTGTTAGGCCACACACAGGGCTGGGCAGTAAATGAATAGCATGCTGAAGATTGCCCAAGATAATTGGCCTGTAGACCCATCATAATCTAGCTCTCCACAATCACTAGAGTTTGTTTTGTAAAGATTTATTGTTTGTTTGTGTGTGTGTGTGTGTGTGTGTGTGTGTGTGTGTGTGTGTGTGTGTATGTGTATGTAGATGCAGGTACCCACAAAGGCCAGAAGATGGCCTTGGAACCCCTGGAGTTAGAGTTATGGGAGCTGCCCAACATGGGTGCTGGGAACTGAACGCTGATCCTCTGAAGAAGAAAGTACTCTTCACAGGAACCAAGGGGAATGGTGTTTGGGGAGAGGACTAGGGTAGAGACTCACTAGTTGGCTCACATTGTATGCAGCTTGGAAGCCAAGGTCTGGCTTATGTTTGAACCATGTTCCCTTGAGTTACAGCTTTTCCCCTTGTGCCTAGGTTAACCACAATATTGTCTCACTATAGGCCATGAGTAGGGACGCTAAACGCTTAAACATTATGTGTCTCCTCTGCCTGGTTTCACCAGCTGTAGTGTGTCTGTCTGGTGAGCACCATGGGCAATGCAGTCTTCTTTGCAAGCCTGATTTAACTGCCCCACTCCAGCCCCACCCACCCTGTCCTGTCATAGGGAAAGAACTACCTGCTTCATCTGTCAGAGGCTGTGTGTCTGCTCTGGTTAAAGTACAGCAGCTCAGACAAGTGGAGGGGGACGCCCCAACCATGCTTACAACCCCCTGTTTCCCTGAAAGAAAACTTCGACAAAACCACAGTGCAGTGTTAGGAAAGGGTCTTTGCTGTATTGTTCTCTGCAGTTGATGCTTAGTTACACCTTTTTAAAAGCAAATAAGAATTAACCAAGGAAGAAAAATATGCATTTGCCCAATGTTCCAAAGTACATTGGCACATTGGCCCGCTCATCAGTTTTTCCTGGCTAGAAAAGTCCATACCTCCCTTCTCCAAACTGCATGTGGTAAAGAAACTGTAGCTAATACTAGTGATGTAGAAAAAAAATTAAACAGCAGCTAAAAGCATCAGAGTGTAGATGGCATAGTTTGACATTTTCTTCATCTTTATTGTGAGAAGGCTATGTGCTATAGGAAAAAAAAAACTTTTAAAACAAATATGTCTAAAGTAAAGGTGACTCTTTCTCCATCTTCTCAGGAATAATTCTGTATATTATGGGTATGCATGTGCATATAGTCATATTCTCAAGTACAGTATGTATGCCTATTATTTTTATTAACCAATAGGATCAGACACCAGTAACTCCTTTTTCTATGTACTGATGATACATGTTGACACTGGGTCTATCCAATAGGCTTGCCTTTTAGTATATTAGTGTTTTCTCTTAAAAAATTAAAGTTCTTGGACCCCAGCCTGATTTCTTAACTCTTCCATCAACATTTTTTTAAAGATTTATTTTATTTTTATTTATGTGTATGTCTGGGTGCACGTGGGTATGTGCATGTGACTGCAGATGTTCACAGAGGCCAGAAGAGGGCATTGGTAGAATCTTCTGGAGCTGGGATTGCAGGCAGTTGTGAGCTTCCAGACGTGGGTATTGGGAACCAACCTCAATCTGGTCTTCTGGAGGAACAACAAAAGCTCTTGACCACTGAGCCGTCTCTTCAACACAGCAGCATGTTTTAAGTTCAATGGCAATTCAAGAACATGCACACACTGTGACTTAGAAAATACCTGATTTCAAGTAACGCTGAAGGGCTAAGAGCTTTTGAGGTTTCCTGGTGTCAGTTATTGGGTATTAAGTTAGTAGCGTCTCTCATGTAGAGGCTGGAATCCGCTGAGTCTTCAAGGTGGCATCCTGCTTTAGGAAGATGGAAACATTAGCAAGCAGCTTCCTGAGGTCTGTGTGCATGAGGTGCTGTTCTAGTCCTTGGTATGTGAACCAGGTGGCATGGGCTCACATGCATGGAGGGGCAACAGGCAGTGCTTAGCAAGAGCCCAGGGCTGCCAGATGAGAGAGACCAATGTTGGGGCACCAACTGTGCTGTGATGAGGAGAACTGGCCCTTCCTCAGCTCATGGTGTGGGAGCACCTTGAACATCAGTGGTAAAGAGCCCTTAGCAGGACATGGGGTCATGGGTCCGTAGCAGTCTAGCCTGGGCTGGTCTTGAGACCCCAGTAAGGGTCTTTTCAGAGCACCAGTTTGAACAGGAGCTAGTGTTTGTACCATAGACTTTCTACGTCCTCGTGCCCCACAGGAGATCCTTGTATCTTAAGAAGGGCAGTAAATGAGTTGTAGAGTGGGTAGGAGAGAGGTGGGAGCCTTGTAATTACTTCTCTACCCCCCCCCCCAAGCCTGCACAGGAGCTGGGCTGGGAAAGAAAGGGACTGCCTAAGTATCAGCTCTGAGGACATTTTACACACATTGCATTGAAAATTAAACTTTTTAGAAAATAAAGTGCACGCTGGATGTTACTACAAGCTGTGTGAATGTTGAGATACCGCAACAGACTCTTCTGTGGGAACATCAACAGATTGGCATGTGTGCAGATGGTAGTTTTATCCATAGAACTGAGAAATTTGGGGCCTAGACAGCTATTCACAAAAAGTCTGCAGCTACCCAGCTAGAGGGCAAGAAGGATAGACATGCTCTGGTACTGGCCCTGCCTTGGGATCAGCCCAGTGGAGAGTGCCCGGGAGTCCCTGGTTTAAGGAAGCTACAGGGCAAGCATGGCTGGACTTCCCAGCCTCTGACTCTGAAGTTCCTCCCTGCCACACCAGGATTCCTGTAGTGTCTGTGAGTTTCAGCATTTCAGAGAACTGTTTATGGATCCCTTCCAGCTTCTGTAAAGGTGGGTGGGCCCACCAATCAGATCCTCTCAGAAAACCAGTTCCTACTGAGATTAGATTCATTAATATACCCCCCCACCCCCCACCCCCGAGCCTGAAGCCAAGCACAGAGGTGCTCAGGGACCAGAATGTTCATGGGAAATGAACAGAGGTGTTAGTACCTGGGTGTCTCCTGTCAGCGGCTGTACAGAGTGAGCAAATCTGTGTGTGTGAGGGGGCATCCCAGGCCTCCTCTGTGTGCCCTCACTCACAGAACATAGCTCAGGAGAGAGTGGGCCATTCGGCACAAGGGCCTCTTTGTTCAGAACTGCCCCCAGCTCCCTGAAACTCAGTCTGGCCACTCTGCTCCTCTGCTACCCCACCAGCCTCTGTGCTGCAGGATTTCTCAGCAGGCCACTCCCATCCAACCCGTGGGGGTGCCTCCTCCAAGAGTCACGGCCTTGAGGACGCGTTGGATGAACTTGGGACGGCAGGATCTAGCACAGCCTGACCCTCACCTGTCTGTAGGAGGGAAAAGCAAGACATCATCTGAGATGGCATCTCTACCCTCCTTTCCTGTCTCTTTGGGACATACTGCATTGCTGTATTCATTTCCCGCCACCACAGTGAAGAATATGGAGAGTGCTGAGGGGTTGGTCAACCTGGTTTTACTAGGGTCTACAGTAGGGAGTGGGTGCTTGACCTGAACCAACAGGTCATTCTTCAGTGACGACGGGGGTCCTAAGTGGGAGGGCCAGGAGATGAGAAAAATAAAGATAGAAAGCCAGGGTCGGGGCTTCCTGCCCAAGCTGTGTCTTATGCCAAGCAAGCTTGTTATAAGAAGTACAGCATCTTATATACTATTTTGGGGAGAAAAACGGGATAGAGTCAGCAGAAAGCCATCCTGGGACAAAGCCAGCAGGTAGCTAATCAATGTTGCACAAGGGGAATACAGGATACCTCAAGGATGTCAGAGAGGAACATGCAGCAATTTGGGGACTGATAACCAATAGCCCCTTCGGGTAGAAAGAGGTTCTCAAAATCCGCAAGCCGCAGCTCCCCCAAGGCCCTGGCAGCAGGCCATTTCTGGCTTCTGCCAAGCATGTTCCTGGTTTAGAGAAGGAACTACTTTCTGTCTCCATACATCAGGGCCTCAGGGAAAGCTCTGGGGTGATCTAGCTCACCACATGTACCAGTCCTTTGTTGCCATAGTTTCATCTTGTGTGTCCCTGCGAGGATGAAGGCCTCGTGTCTGAAGTGGACTGTGGAGGTTAAGTCACAAAGCTGGTGGCCTGAGAGCCGGCCTAAGTCAGGCCCAGGCTGAGATCAGAGGGAAGTTTAAAATTCCACATTGCAGTGAGCTGCCCCATTGAGGAGGGAAGAGAGAATGAGGCTTCATGAGAATTCCCGGAGACATGGGGCATCCGACCTCAGGCAGCTGAGGGCTTTGGCATGTCTTCTAACAGGTAAACTGCAAACACTCAGTTAAATCTATGTTTCAGAAGTGGCAAATAGCTTTTTCACTCTAGGTATGTCTCATGCAACATTTAAGACATGTCGAAAATGTATGTGTTGTTTCCTAGAAACTTAATGAGGCACATCACATTTCTATGTATTTACTCTGGCAGCCTTGCCTGGGGACGCACAGGAAACACTAGGCCCAATATATAAGCACAGAATAAAGATAGAGATTGTGTTTGTTTGAGTAGATCCTGTAAATGTATTTGTTTATGCGAAATTTAAACTAAACTGGGCTCCTATTTTTGTATATAATTTGGCCACCATACTTGGAGACCCCAGTGAAAATACACTGGGCCTCACTTGTGGGTGCCTGAGAGTACCCACAAGACACCCTGGAAAGTGTATGCAGTGTGGGAGGTGGCGAGCTCCCTGGCAAACTGTATTCAGACAGGGATGTCAGAGAACCACTCACTAGGTGCTGTGGAAGGAACTGGGTCTCAGACGCCCGGTTCCAGTAACACTCTAGAATAGGGTGTTTGGGGAATAAGGAGGGTTATTATTTTCTGGGTCTTGGCTGAGCTGTGACCAGGAAGAGCTAGGAAGCGACTTTCTGAAGTCACCCACTGTTAGCAGCCGCAGATGGGAGACCAGTTCTCTTGTCTATAGTGGTGGCTGAACTTCGTCAGCTGGTGGCAAACAGCCGAGTTTAATCTCTTTACATGGTCTAATCCTGCTTCAAGAAGTGCCACTTGACTAAAACATACTTGTTTGTCCCTCCTGCTGAGGACTGACAGTGACTTCCTGGTTCCTTGTGTGTCCTTGCAACAGAGTGTGACTTCTGTGACAGGCCGAGGACCAACAGGCCCTACCTCCCTCCCAGGCAATAACATAACACAGGTCCTTGAGGCAAATGACCTGAGGTTATAGAAGCACAGGTGTTTGGTTTTTTATTTATATATTTTTTTACTTAGATTTTCCTGGTGTGGATACACCTTGTCTACCAGTAAGCATTTTAAACATGGCGTCTTGTGACTGCCTCAGCCTGGTGTCTGCCCTCCAGGAATTGCCCAGCAAAGATCTAGTCTAGTCCTTGGCAGGCCTCTTGCTGGACCCCTCCTCCTTCTAGGCTCTTCCAGGAGCTTCTTATGACACTGACCTGGGAGACAGGAATCAGGAGGCAGATCTGCAGCATCAAAATCTCCTGGATTCCAGGATGATATTTGTTCATTATTATTCCCCTCCATTGGGTGTTGGAAGTTGATTCAATTATAAGATTACAGCCCCTTCAGTCGTATTCATTAAATATGAAATGTTAAATTAAATGTCAAGTCAGAATACCCACTGTAGCAAAGAAGAAATGTTCTCCAGGATATTGGTTCTGTTCATTGAAATCACCTGTGCTATCTTACTTTTTTCTTCTTTTTTAAATTGCTGGGGCCTCTCACTTGTATCTTCCAGGAAGGATCATTGAATGGCTTCTGCTTGACAACATGCACCACCAGTGGCTTCTGCTGGCTGCATGCTTCTGGGTGATTTTCATGTTCATGGTGGCCAGCAAGTTCATCACGTTGACTTTTAAAGACCCGGACGGTAGGTATGCTTCACAGCAGGATGGATTTATGGCTGGTGGAGTCCTCCTGCGGCCCTGTTCCCAGGCACTAAGCATAAAGGACCACTGTCCTGACCAAAAGGATATGAGTGGGCTTCCAAAGTCTTCATAGACCGGAAACCAGATGGAGGAGGGGAGGGGAGATGGTTATGTTGAGTCCCTCCTGAAGAGGTGCTTTCTTTGTGGCTGAAGCCACAGTGTCACCTTTGGGATAGAGATGCTTCCTTCCCGCAGTGCCTCTGAGTACCTGGCAGCTAGGGATGTCACGTCACAGGGCTCTGCCTCATGTCCAAAGAAACACAGCTGTGGTTGCTCAGCCAGGGCGCCAGCTGTTCCACACTGGCAACGTGCGGTGGATGGTTTTCCTCTGCATAGGGAAAGCGAGGTTGTTTAAATGGGTATTGTGAGGCTGTGTTGTAGGATGTCATCTCCCTTTACTAGCCAAAGACTCTCAGAGGAAGATGATGAAGAAGAGTGCTCGATTAGGTCTCAGGCAAGCTGATTCTGCTTCACGGTCTTGTCATCTGTTAACCTACGCCTCCGTGTTCACTTTCAAAATGGACACACTCCCTGCTCTGACACTGCCAGCTGAGAGTCAGCTTAGTGAAGGGCTGCCATGTGCATGGAGGCTCTGTACCACTTCCTCCCATGGCCAAGGGGAGGAGCTGAGGAGAGGAGGGACATGGCTCATGTGGAGACAGCTCATTAGTGCAGTAGCTCGGCCAGAGAAGCAGTTCCTAGGAACTGAGGGGAGAGCTTTGTGCATCCTTCTGTGGTACCCAGCTCATTCGAGGTATGTCTTTACCAGCAGTGTTCACCACTTACATCTAGCGGCTATACTAACCTGTGGCATAGTAGTTTGACCAGTTGGCTATAGGCTCCTTCTGTACCACCAAGAACTCTGGGTATGCTCCTGGCTATTCTAAGGGCATCTAATACCCTACCCTTCTCCATTCTCTCTGCCGCACTTTACCAATGGAGAGTCAAAACGAAGCGGGTATGGGGGATATGGGAGGAGAAGGAAACCCCCAAGTTAGCCCATGCAGTGGTTCCCCTCCCCATGGTTTGCAGATACTCCTTACAGGTGCCTCCACCAGGCCCCACCCGGCTGTCATCACAAGGTGCATCCTCATCTTCCTGATGTCCCTGGGAGAAAGTGGATGAGGTTTGCATGGCCTGGGCTAGGGGGATTAATACATGCTGTATTGGACATCCAGAGCCATCATAGGGTACTCAGGACCAGGGGCTCCGTCAGAAGCATGAGCTTCAAATCTCAGAGCAAGGTTGGAGTTTGAGCAGCGATCTCAGCGTCTGAGTTTGGAGATTTTTAGCAGTGACAGCGCAGTCAATAGGGTGATCTCTCGTGAAGACAGAGAACGGTTTTCATCTTAGAGGCACTTCCTAGTCAGCTGCCGGGCTCTGTCACCTTCTGCTGATGGCACAGATAAAATTCAGAGTTCTGAGATGGGAACCGGCCCCAAATGCAGAACAGCTAAAAAGCTGAGAGCATGTGACATCTGATCCCTAGATAGATCTCTTAGTAAGGAAGGCACGGGCCTGGCAGGGAGGGTCACAAGATGAAATTGTTTGTAGTTTAGTTTGTTTTAAAAACCAGGATGGTGTGTACTATACCTCAGTGAGACTTCTGCCAGTCATAGGTAAGTAATTTAGGCCTGGTGATACACACCTTCCACTCTTGCCACTCTGGAAGCTCATGCTGGGGACTGATTGAGCCGGGACTTAGAGACCAGATAGACCACAAGTGAGGCCCCATCTCAAACAAAAAAAAAATAAGAATTAAAAAACACACTCTTGCATTTCATTTGTTTGTTTTGTTATTTTCAAGACATGATTTCTCTGTGTAGCTTTATGCCATTCCTGGAACTCACCCTGTAGCCCAGGCTGGCCTCGAACTCACAGAGATCTGCCTGGCTCTGCCTCCCGAGTGCTGGGATTAAAGGCATGTGCCACCACCGCCCAGCTGCTCTTACATTTTAGTGTTCTCTGACTGGAGCTGTTAAAGAACACCTTCCCAGTAGACTCTGGTAAAGACAATGTCACTGTACTGGGAGGTACAGGTTTTATGCTCACTGCTCTCAGAAGGGTGTGGACACCCCAAACTGCCAAAACTTAAGAGACATTGAAGGTAAAAAGCCTAGAAGAAAGCCGATGACATTTACTTAGTAGAGGTCAGAGGACAGCTTGTAGGAGTGGTTCCCTTGGCGTTCAGGGAACATGGGAACACAGCTAGCTGCCCTGGGAGTTATTCTTTCCTGCGGGCTCTCTTCTCTTGGAGCTGGATCCCTGGTGTGGAATCCCAACCACAGTGTGTGTGTGTGTGTGTTTTCCTCATGCCTACCTCTCCGACATGATTTCCCCGGCCACCTGAGCCGAGCCACGAGCTCATCTGTCCCGACCTGCTGCGTATCCATGGTTGCCGCTTTGATGCTGCTACTGTGGTTTATGTCAGCTCAGCAGTTTGTGCAGTGATCTATCCTTAGCAAATTTCTTTTTCTATTGAGCAAGAACCCAGTGTGTATGGCCAGCTTGTATCAAGGAGAATAAATCCAACCCAGTGATAGGTATTTAGTAGCATGATTTGTTAAGATTTGAAACAATGAACAGCCCTTGCGTTAGTCTGTGATAGTTGTACACAGTTTTCTTTTCTCTGTCATACTTGCTTTTTCCGTCAGTCTTTGGCCTGATCGCAGCCCCTCAGGTTGCTTCTGATGGCTGACGGGCAGACCCCCTGACTTTGGATTCCCTCTACCCTCTGCCCGTAGCGTGGGTTTGTGGCTGAGCTGTGAGGCAGGAGGAAACATCATTACATAGTACAGAGGCAGCCAGGGGACAATTGTGATCGCTTTTAGGAAGGCCAAACAAAGCGGTCCTCTGTTCACAATTGTAGACATTTTGTACAAACCCATAAACAGCTTTACAATGACTGTTAGCAAACCTAATCTTAGACATGTGGGTGCCCAACCATGCTTTGGGGGGGTCACAGCCCTTCACCCTGAAGTGGAGACTTGCTTCTGATGGGCAGAATGAAAGAGGGACAGACCTCTGGTCCCGGCCGGCGATGCTGGCAGCTGCTGAAGAGACCCCCCGCCCCCCAGCAGAACAAAGACAGAAAGCCAAAACTAGGCCACTCTGCTTCCTCCTCTGTCTGTAGTTAGTTAGGGTTGGGTTAGCTGGGGAGAGAATCTGGGGAGCTTAAAAATCACAAAGATGTTCACACCAGGGTAATGACCGACAGGCGAGCTGGTGCTGGAGGGTGAGGTTCCTCGGTGGCCATGGCCTTCTGTGTGCTCCGAGCATGGAAATTAGGTGGTTTTCCAGAAGCCAGTGGCAAGTCAGTTATTTAGCATTCACAACACATTTCCCTCTACCCGAAATGTAAGGAAACACCGGTTTCACAAATCCATTTAGCATGTCAACACCCAACGGTGACAGGTTTTGTTAGTGGCGATTGGAACAGTCCGTGTAGGTGTCAGAGCCCCTGCAGTGCAGCTGGGGTGGTGGCTACATGACTTCAGCCACCAAGCATCATGCTCTTTCTCCTTTGGCAGGCTCAGAACAGCTTGGGCCTGTAGCTCCAGCCAGGTTTGCACTGTTATTCCAATGTAGACAAAGATGGCTGGGGGGTTCATGAAGTCACTGAGGTGTGGGAGCACAGTGGTATTATTAGGGCACAGCGAGGTGCCTCCTTTCTCTTTGTGCAGAGGAGAGCAAAAGCAGAGTATGCATATGCTCCCTTGGCTTGCTGCAGGGAGGCAGCTGTTCAGTAGCCTGACAGGGGAGCGGGGTGGCGCTGCAGTTAAGAACACTGGATGCTCTTCCAGAGGATCCAGGTTCAATTCCCAACACCCACATGGCAGCTCACACCTGTCTGTAACACCAGTTCTTCTGGCCTCGGTGGGTACCTGGCAAAATATGTGGTACAGGTACACATACAAAGTAAAATCACATAAAGATAAGGTAATCAAATAAATTGAAAAGAATAGCTAGACTGGGTGGCCTGGAGCTAATAGTAAAGCAGGCAACATGTAGGCATCACTGAACCAAGATGAGGGACAATTTCATTAAATGAAGTAATACTTTTATATGTTGTGTGCTTTTATTGTATACTTACGTTTCTGTGAGACGTTGAAAGTACATTTGTTTTCAGGAAGTGGTAGATTATATCCAGATTCTATTTGAAAGGTTTCTACAAAATCTGCTTATTTCAAGTTTTGCTCAGCTGAGTGGCTTGTGAACTGTCCTCTAGTCTGACTTACAATCATGTGACTCCTGACGTGAACATGGAAACTCTAGCTTGATTGCTGGAGTTATGTTTTTGTTTTTTATTTGTAAATTAAATTTGGGGGGGAGGGTGCTCTGGAGATCACCGAGGGGTGGCATGCAATTATAGGAAATACCACTGAGGGACTGGAGACCTGACTCATCAGGTTAAGAGCACTGGCTGCTCTTGTAGAGGACCCAGGTTTAGAGCACAAATCCTAATTGGTCTTAATAATAAAAACCCAGAGCCAGATATCAGGGTAAATGCTGAAAGATCAGTAAAGGAGCTGGCCAATAGAGGAGGGACTTCTTACCTCTACCGAATCCTCAGCCTGAAAGGGTCCGAGCTCCTGTCTCCACCCCGCCTTACCACTTCCTCTCTCTGCCCAGCCATATCACTTCCTGTCTCCTCCTCCCAAGTGCTGGGATTAATGATGTGTGCCACCACTGCCTGGCCTCTAGTGGCCAGCTCCACACTCTGATCTCCAGGCAAGCTTTATTTGTTAAAGCACCAACAAAATATCACCACACAGGTTCGATTCCCAGCACTCACATGGCAACCCACAACCATCTGTAACTCCAGTTCCAGGATATCCAGGGCCCTCTTCTGGTCTCCCAGGCACCCAGAATACACACACACATGGTACACAGACATACATTCAGGCAGGAGATATATATATATATATATATATATATATATGTATGTGTGTGTGTGTGTGTGTGTGTGTGTGTGTGTGTGTGTGTGTGTGTGTGTAATGTATAATTTTTTAATAAAAAGAAGTAGCATAGGACAGGGAGACCCTGTGTTCCATTACCACCTGTCCTCATAAGGTACAGAGCTGCATTGCAGTACCACAGTCAGGATACTGGCACAGATGCAGAACACCTCTGTCACCATGAGGGTTCATCATGTCACCCTCGGTGATGGCTGTCCTTTGGTTTGGGTTTGGATGTTTCTGAAATCTAGATCCAAATTTCATCATCTAGCCCAGGTTGACTGCCAACTTGCATTGCTCCTGACTCAGCCTCTGAAGCATGGAGACTGTCCAGGTATGTTCCACTATGCCTGGTTGTCCTTTCCAGTCACATCCATGTTCCCCCCCACCACACACACACACTTTCTGAGCCTTGGCTCCTGAACCTCTATCCAATTGTGTCATTTCAAAAATGCCTTGTAGCCTGTGACCTTTTGACTTTGCTCACACATGTAACCCCCTAGAGCATTCATCCAGCATGTTCCTAGGGTTATCAGTGATTCTTGCCATTTTTTACTGCTCAGTTGTATTCTGCTGTATAGGTGTGCCCTGGTTCATTAGCCACCCACCTGTTGAAGGGCATGTGGGCCACTTCCGGTGTGAGGTCATTTCAAATGAAGCTGTTGTGAACATTTGTGTATAGGTTTTTGTGTGAACATAGATGTTTACTTCCCTGTAATAAATGCTAGGAAACAATTGCTTGTTCTTGTTACCATACTTCTTTCTTTCTTTCTTTCTTTCTTTCTTTCTTTCTTTCTTTCTTTCTTTTACTTTCTTTTTAAGAAAATTGCTAGGTGGTTTTCCAGAGTAGCTATTTCATTTTGGCAGCATTGTTTACATGACCAGGTTTCTCCGCATTCCAGCCTTTCATGTGGTTCCTGGTCCTTCTCACGTACTCTGATGGGGCTGTGGTTTTGTCTTCCTGTGATTTTGATTTCCCGTTGCCTCGAAGCCAGTGGCAGTGAGCATCTTCAATGAGGTGTGTCTGCATATCTTGCTTCTTTGCAGACGGGCTTGTTTATAGTTTCTTAAGTGCTGCATCTGTTGACTTCCTCATGTCTTCTAGATGCCTGCTCTCTGAGTGTGGCTTGTAAACCTTTCTCCCAGCTCCCGGCTTCTCTTTTCCTCCTCTTCAAATGGGCACAGGTTTTGAGCTTTGATGGAGTTCAGTTTTATAAGGATTTTTGTCCTGTGTGTTCTTCTTCTAAGTTCCGAGGCTTTGTATTTTACGGCTAAGTCTCTGAGTCCTTTTCGGAAGAAGGTGTGAGGATTAGGTAATGGCTCCTTCTGTTGGTTGAGGTTTGCTTGCTCGGTCTCCCTTTCTTAAACAGACTGGCCTCCAGTTGGGTTGCCTTTGCCAAAAGCCAGGCGGGCATGGCTGGGTGGGTGCAGCCTTTTCCAGAGTGGCATTCCATCCCACCAGTTTCTGTGACCGGTGCTCTGTGAGAAGATAGCTGAACCATTTATCTTCCAGGGTATAGTGCCAAACAGGAGTTTGTGTCCCTGACAACCATGCCGGAAGCAGGGAAGCCAAGAGGAGAGAAGCATTTTCCTCAGGATACAAAGGTGAGCACAAGCCCTGTGCCTCTGACAAAGAAATGGCTTTTCTTAGGACACACTGCACAGTGGCCCTGTCACATGGAAGCAGCTCCCCCAGCTGCTCACACAGGTTCCCCCCTGTGCCATTGCAGCCGGGTTTATAGTGCAGTTTGAGAATTCCTAATCTGAAAATCAAATATATGAAAGCTATACAGTCTGAAATTGTTTGAGCCCACACAGTGGAAATTTCCATGCCATGAAGCTTTGTTTTATGCATCGAATTAGTTAAAATATCCTATATTACCATGGTTATTGCTTAATGCTATACTCCTACCTAACATGGAGAAGGTCCCAGACTCAATGCCCCAAAATTATATAAAATTTCCTCCAGGTGTATATAAAACACAAATGAAGTTCAGGTCTGGACTGGAGTTCTTGCAATACCTTTTTATGGATGGAAATTATTCCAAAATCCAAAAAAGTTCCACATCCAATGCACTTCTGTCCCTGAGCACTTTGGATAAGGGGTAGAAAGGGTTACTCAAGCTGGAGTTCCTTTGCTTTCTGCGTCCCTCCGTGGTTTTGGCTTGGAGTTGGTGAGGCCGGTGGTCTTCTATGCTGCATCCCTCCTCAGCGGCCCTCTGTAAGTGTTGGTTGTGCCGAATTCCTTCCCAATGGATGGAATACTGGCTTCGCTGGGAGAATGGGGTGTGGTGAATAGGGTCAGGAAGAAACTGAGAATGTGAAAAGATTTCTGACCCAGAGTGGAATTTAGGGCTGATAGGGAACATGGGACCAGCCTCCAAACTGTATGGAAGAGCAGCTGAACCCAGGGCAAGGGAGAGGCCCCAGATGGCATGTCAGATAATAGGCTCAGCCCATGCAGTCAGCTTTTGTGGAGTCCTCAGTGTCTGGGTACTGACTCCATGGGTTCCTCTCCAGGGCCATTTCCACACATAGTTCCCTTTGTTCCCTGTCCAGGGAGAGGGAGATACTCAGGAAGGTCCCTCCCTTTGCCAATCCTCATGCTGGGTCTGAAAGGTCACAATTAGGACTGAAAGGATGAAGTGTCCATCGCTGAAGATGTTCGTCAGTCCGGGACTAGCCTACGGAAAAGGGCAGATTGCTGCCGGGTCACAGTGAGAACATGGCAGAGTAGAACCCAGTAAGAACAGAGACATCCCAATCAGAGCAGGTGGTCATTGTGGTTTTCTTGTCAGCAAGACATTCGTGTAGTGAAGGTCAGGTCTGCAAAATTCTTCTGCGATAACCCAAGGGGCATCTTTAATAGGAAATATTTAAATATGTGAATGGAGAATACCACAAGGGCAGATGAGCTATTTGCAAAGCAGTTCAAGGCCCCATTGAGAAGTTACTCCCTCTGGGGTTGGGGGAAAGAGCTTAACTTGTAGTGGTCCCTTGCTATTTCAAGATGCCTTTTAGGAAACACACACCTTCTGGGGCAGACTCTCAAATACCACATGCACACTCATGCACACACCCAAGTCATGATCAGTGAGGGTTCCTGAAATACTAGTCCATATGTTACTGGTACAGCTCCTTCTGTCCTGCCCAGGCTCCTCTGCTCTTCCTGTTCAGCACCCCTCCTCCCCGACACATACAGGGACTGTGCTCACGTGCACGAACACACACACACACACACACACACACACACACACACACACACACACACATATCCCTTTACTCAGCCAAGGCTTTCTTGGGTGTCCCCATAAAACCTTGTAGCTGGCACACACCCAGTCAAGACTTAGTCAAGTCTATGGAGTGAATGGTCCCGCTAACCTTCAGAGGCATGGAAGATGGGGGTGAGCTTGAGTCCAGGACTGCTTATCTTAGGGATGTTCTTCCGGGTTGTGAAATGGCCCCATACACTGCCTCTTCTCTGGGAACTCCAGCTTTCTCATCTTGTCGATTCATCGGGTCAGCCTTCAAGAAAGTCACAGGAGCCACCTGTCGGCGTCCGTCTTTAGAATGGGGCAAGGCTGTGGAGAGGGGGCTGAGAAGGGCCCTGTGAGGTGGCAGGAGATGGTGGTTGTCACTCTAGAAATGGAAGGAAAGCGAGAAGGGTGCTTCAGAGGTTCTCTTCTGCTTCATGCCCACGGTCCCTCTGCCTCTTCTCTCCCTCTCACTGACAGCCAACTGGGAAGATGCTTTCGGAAGGCCGGCCTGACCAGCCCCCGGTTTATCTGGAGCGGCTGGAGCTCATCAGAAATGCCTGCCGGGAAGAGGCCCTGAGGAACCTCTCACACACTGAGGTCTCTAAGTTCGTCCTCGATCGAATATTTGTCTGTGACAAGCACAAGATTCTTTTCTGTCAGACTCCCAAAGTGGGCAACACCCAATGGAAGAAAGTGCTAATCGTCTTGAACGGTACGTGTGGCGTGGGGGGGGTGTCCACCTGTGGTGGGTGATGGTGGCATCCAGGGAGGCGATGGTTTCTTCCAAAACAGACCCACAGTCTTCCTGAAGGTTCTCTTTAAAAGTTGGCGGGGTTGGCTCTGTTTTGTTTTTACAGTGTTGGCCATGGAACCCAGGGCTGTGTGTGTGCTAGGCAAGCATTCTGCTGCTGAGCTGCAATCCCAGCCAGCCACTGGGTGGCGCTACCTGAGATGCTTTGATCACAGAGCCAAGGGCAGAGTTTCCAGAGTTTTCGCAGATAGAACTTATCATCTTCACTCAGATCATCCACCCCCATCAGCCCCTCTCATTCCCGGCCACCACACTCCCTGAGGGCCCACAGCCAGAGCCTGGGAGGAGACTCTGGCCTCCTGGGCCTCAGGCGGCTTCACTTGTAGACCGAGTCTGCTGTGCCTGGCTGTGTAGACAGAAACTGCACCTTGTCTGCTGTAGGCTTAAAGTGTCACGTTAGCATGCTTCCAAAAATCTAATGTTCACTGGGGAACAAATTAAATCATAGAAAAATGAGTTCATACACTGTGGATTTGATTATTCACCACTCTGTTTAGACACCAGGTTTATTTAAATCCCAATTAGTCTAAATTGACCTAAAATAATTATAGGCTCTGTCTGTTAAAATTCAGCTCCTGAGCCGGGCGCCAGTGGTGCATGCCTTTAATCCCAGCACTCAGGAGGCAGAGGCAGGTGGATCTCTGTGAGTTTGAGGCCAGCCTGGGCTACAGAGTGAGTTCCAGGAAAGGCACCAAAGCTACACAGAGAAACCCTGTTTTAAAAAACCCAAAACCCAAAACAAAACAAAACAAATTAGCTCCAGCTGGCTGAGTTCCAACAAGAGCAGGGGTACTTCTGGTCAGAAATCACACTCTAGGTACCTTGGACCGATTCTTGTGGTTCAGCATCATGCCCACAGGTCCCAAGCCCATTCCTGGCAACTCTGGCCAGCTTTGGCCACCATTTGCCCTTGGTCCAGGTCAGCTGGCAGAAAGAAAGGACAAGGCCTCATCTTCTGGATACACAGTTAAAGTGAATGTGCTCCTGAAATAATATACCAGCATGTGCTGCATTTTTGAACGGGAGCTCAAGGCTACATACAAATCAAGTTGAAAACAAAGCCTATCAAAAAGGCTCCCCGATGGGCCGGGCAGTGGGAAGCATCCCGACTCATCACAGCGGGATTAGGAGGAAGTAAGCTACGTGAATGTGTGCATCAAAACACCTCTTCCTGCTGGAGCTTCTCTGGCACTTCTAGGAGTCACAAGATCACAAGAGACTTCCTGTGTCTGTCAGTCACGTGCTATGATTTCATGTATCATTACAAGTTATTTAAGAAAACAAGGAACCCCCTTGACATCAACACCCATCAAATGTTTAGCGAGAAAAAGCCATTAAACTTTTATCCAGCTCATTACTTTGTTTAGTAGAGAAAGTCAGCTTGCTTATTTCTAAAACAATGTATACTCATATAACCTTATTTCCTAAAAAAAAATAAAAGAAATAAACAAACAAAATTAAAAAGCATAGGCATGGGCTTGCCAGGTCATATAAAGCTGGGAAGTCCTAGTGAGCATCCTCAACTGATCCCCAGTGTGCCTGGACAGTGAGTGGGCCCAGGCCCAGATCCAAAGCCCTGGGTCCTCCATCATCCTCTTGTATAAACTGCTGCCCTGACTGTTCCATAATGTGGTTAAGGGGGAGGGTAAATGTAGATAGGAGAGAGAAAGCAGCCACAGGCATCTAGAAGAGTCCAGAGCAGGAAGTAGAAGACCCAACATGGCCAGCAGACTGACCCTGGTCATGAGAGAGGCAGGGGCAGAGCGGAGGTGGTGGGGGCGGAGGGACAAAGAGAGGGAGACAGAGAGAGCACATAGCCGAAATAGCAGGGTTATAAGGAGAATGAGTAGCTATGAGGAGGGAAGCCCATGAGCTGGAGTTTAGGGCAGGGAAAAGGTGAGAAGAGCCAGGATGCCAGCATGGACTCTGAAATGTGTAACAGGCACTTGTGACACTGAGGGAGCCCGAAGGCCAGCATGGGCTTTGGTACTCCAGCAGACGCCACAGACGGCCATTTGTCCATCTGTCAGTAACCAGGGTAGTGTGGGGCAAGTGTTCCACGAGTCCCTGAGGAATGCTGGCACTGCGTAACTGCCAGAATTTGGGGAAATGGAATTGCCTTTGGACCTGACACCCTCATCTTGGTCCAATGTGCCAACCAAGGCACATTTCAGTGCTCTGAGCTAGGGCATAAGTACTTGGAGGAGAAATGAATAAGCGAGTCAAGACTGTGTCTCTTGCAGGAGTGACCCAGGAGAGCTTCCTCCTCTCAGGGACACAAAGCTGCACAGCACAGGGTCAGCACAAGGCTGAATGTTACAGTTCACAGAAGCTGGTTAAGCCCTCAGGGTCCCGTCACCGTTTCTTTCCATTTGTCTACACTGGGAAAAGAGAAGTCTGTCCAGCCCCCAGATCGCCTCCAAACACCCGGTCCCACTGCGTCTTCGGTTATGTCCTCCTTGCCTCAGATCCCCGAACTTTAGCCAGGGTTTCTCATCACCAAGTGTCTTTGCCATTTGCCATGTGGGCTGCCGTGGCATTCTGTCTAGGAGCACCATTGGTCTAGTAGTGTCGTGCCACAGGCGCACAGTCTGCCGTGGAGACGAGGACTTGGCAGCCCTGTGGGTATAGGTGGATACTGCGCTCCATGTCATGCCCCTGCAGCACGCCCTGTCATCTCAGAGGAAAACAAGCTCTTTCATGTTTTAGGGAAGGTTTAGCCTCGAGGTATGGTACCGGGGCCGTGTGCTGTCAATATTCGGTCTGTTTCCTTCCCCATCCCCCACATAACCTTCTTCCTTCCCGTTAGCTGATGGATAGGAAGGATACGCAGCTCCTGTGTCTCCTTCCAGCAGAAAGAGCTGGAATCCAAAGGCGCATGCGTGGACGTTGAGGGTGGGCTTCACCTGTGTGCTGTGGAGGTTATGAGGTCTGAGACGACATGGACACACTCCTCTAAAGATCATGCTGAGGCAGTTCATGCTCTTTCTCCTCTTGTTTACCCCAGGAGCGTTTTCTTCCATTGAAGAGATCCCCGAAAACGTGGTCCATGACCATGAGAAAAATGGCCTTCCACGCCTCTCCTCCTTCAGCAAAACGGGAATTCAGAAGCGGTAAGGGCAGCTTCTTCAGAGGAGAAGAGGGAGGGCAAAAACTC
This sequence comes from Onychomys torridus, assembly GCF_903995425.1. Lineage (NCBI taxonomy): Eukaryota > Metazoa > Chordata > Mammalia > Rodentia > Cricetidae > Onychomys > Onychomys torridus. The sequence continues at coordinate 33,726,013 of NC_050460.1, read as the reverse complement.
TAACAGCAAAGTCCCACCCAGGCTCAGTTTGTCCTTGCAGTGTGAGCCACTCGGCTCCAAAGACTGCGGGGTCAACCGTTTGGGGTTGGCATGCAGCAGCCAATGGTGTCCTCAGTGTGTCCTGCTCGCTACAACTCAACAGCCCTCCTGAGAATTTCAGAATACCTCTCCCAGCCTTGTCACAGAGGCCATTAAGGTTTGCATCAACTTATTGCCAGAAGTGGACAACACTTTGTGTTTGGGCTTTGTTAAGTTTTATGGATTCCTTACATTTCTCCATTATAAAGAAAGTGCTGAGCACTTTGCCAAGGCACCATGCCCACTTCTGCATGTACTTCCTGCTGGGGCAATTGTGTGAGCAGGTCCCATCACAGGCGGTGCAGGAGATGAGCCTCCTTGACTATGGCAGCAGTAGAGTCAACAGCTAATGAGTGAGAAAGTTCTCCTATTTTCTTTTCCTTTTCTTTCTTTCTTTTCTTTTTTTTTTTTTTTTTTTTTTTTTTTTGGTTTTTTGAGACAGGGTTTCTCTGTGTAGTTTTGGTGCCTGTCCTGGAGCTCGCTTGTAGACCAGGCTGGCCTCGAACTCAAAGAGACCCGCCTGCCTCTGCCTCCCGAGTGCTGGGATCAAAGGCGTGCACCACCACCGCCGAGCCAAAAGTGCTCCCCATTTCCTCTGTGAAGTGACTTCAGAGAGCCGCCCCTCAGGGTCAGGTGGAGCCTGGGCTGGGCCCTCCTTGGCTTTGCATCCTGCTGTATGTCATTGCTACTGGCCTTGGGTTACTCAGTCTTCACCGCTCTACAAACTTTGGTCAGACATCGTCCTAGGTGTGGACTGTCCGCCTGGGCTCTAAGTGCTTCTTCACGGGGCTTTGTGAGGTCCCATGAATTAAGATAGGCAGATCATGGACAGCAGTTTCTGGCTTTCAGGTAAGCACACTGTGAGTATAGTATGGCCACAGATACTTGTCATTCTTGTCGCCATCACGTGCCTTGCTCTGCTGCAGCTCCCCACCCTACCCTCCTACCCCCCTACCCCCCTAATTACCCCCCCTCCCTCCGCCAGGGCAGCTCGTCCGGGTGCCTTCCCTATTGGAAGTGTACAGCCTGGCTTCCGAGTCCTTCTTCCCATTCTTTCCTTTTATTTTGATTCCCCCTGGCAGCTTGGGGTGCCCTCTTTAAAGCTATGCCCATAAAATAAGTCTCTGGCCTCAGTTAATACCAACTCACAGTTCTAGTCCTTGTGATTTACGGCTCAGGAACAGAACTTGTAAAAATTTTTGAAGTTTTGAATTAGGAAAATAAAACAAGCCCTTGATTAAACAGCTTCTCATCAGTCCCAGGGGATGAATGCAAGGGCTTTGAGCAGTTTGGGTTTTACTTCTTTCTTCTTCTTCTTCTTCTTCTTCTTCTTCTTCTTCTTCTTCTTCTTCTTCTTCTTCTTTTCCTCCTCCTCCTCCTCCTCCTCCTCCTCCTCCTCCTCCTCCTCCTCTTCCTTCTTCTTTTTATGTGCTCACACATTAACTTTTTAAGATTTACTTCTTTTATGTCTATGGTACTCTATCTGTATATACATCTGTATACCAAAAGAGGGCATCAAATCCCATTATAGATGGCTGCAAGCCACCATGTGGTTACTGGGAATTGAACTCAGACCCTCTGGAAGAGCTGTTAATGCTCTTAACCACTGGGCCATCTATTGGTTAAATTATTAAGGCCACTCCACGTAGTTAAAAGGGAGGTTTATTTTGTGGGGTAACTTACAAATGAAGGGATAGGTTGCAGGGTCTGAAAAAGGTATAGCGCAGTCCGGCGGTGTTCTCTGGAGAACTCTGCTCGCTGCTCAGTCTACCCCCAGCATCCAGGGTCCCGGAACCAAGAGAGAGACCTCCTCTTGATCCTCCGTCTTCTGCTCCCTCCTTTGCCCCGCCTTGTGGTCGTGATCATTACTGAAGCCTCAATGGGGGTTGGAACTTCCAGGCCAATGCTGGGATGGCTATCCACTACAGCCATCTCTCCAGCCCAGTTTGGGTTTTTTAGGTTTCTGTTTCCTCACCTGTAGAATGGGTTGATCGCAGTGTTGAGTGCCCAGTACACAGTGTGCACCATGTATGGGACATACCTTCCACAGGGCCCAGCCTGGTGTTATCTTGCTCCTGCCCTCTCTAACCTCCCAGAGCATCAGTTTTGTCTCTTATTTGTCTTTTCCTCAGATTGAAAACATACTTCAAGTTCTTTATCGTGAGAGATCCCTTCGAAAGGCTAATTTCGGCTTTTAAGGATAAGTTTGTGCACAATCCGCGCTTTGAGCCTTGGTACAGGCATGAGATCGCCCCTGGCATTATCAGGAAGTACCGGAAGGACCGAACAGAGACCCGGGGGATCCAGTTTGAAGATTTTGTGCGCTACCTGGGTGACCCAAACCGCAGATGGTTAGACCTTCAGTTTGGGGACCATATCATCCACTGGGTGACCTACGTAGAACTCTGTGCACCCTGTGAGATAAAGTACAGTGTGATTGGACACCATGAAACCCTGGAGGAGGATGCCCCATACATCCTGAAGGAAGCTGGCATAGACCACCTGGTGTCGTACCCCACCATCCCTCCAGGCATCACCTCATACAATAGAACTAAAGTGGAGCGATACTTCCTGGGCATCAGCAAACGAGACATCCGGCGCCTGTATGCGCGTTTTGAAGGGGACTTCAAGCTCTTTGGGTATCAGAAACCAGACTTTTTGCTAAATTAATGCACAGAGCCCTTGAGTTTTTGCTAGATCAGGGGCCGATGAGGTGGAGGTCTGAGCACAGAGATGAGACTTTCTCCATCACCCCCCGTAGTTCTGTTAACAGATGGTGTTGGGCTCTGATTATCTTAGCTGGGATGTCAGATGCTCTGAGCTCCCCCTGCTCCTTGCCCCAACCCGAACCTGTATCATTAGGTCACTAGCCATCACTCCCATGAGAGGTTAGGAAAGACTGTCTGCAGACCTGTGGGCAGACCCCGAGGATACAGTGTTAGGAGCCATTCCCTTTGGTGTCCCATTGCCATTGGCACTAGCAGCTAACCAGTGGCTGGGTGGTGTCGCCCGTGACCTGTGGATTGCACAGACCCAGCACTTTCAAGAGAGACGGAGATGCTGAATGGTTGCAAAGATTACTGGGGCCCGTGCAGACTCAAATCTAAGTCAGCATGATACCCCTTTCTTCTATCTTGGCACAACTATAGCCACAGACACAGATCATGTATGTTCCTCGAGAGTGAGGCCCTGTAACATTTGGTGGTGATAGTCACAGAACCATATGAGTAATCTGTCCTTTCTAGTTCCAGGCTAGCCCATTTTTTCTTTCAGGTCCTCTGACCTTATAAGCATCTGTTTCATTCTGCAGAAGAGATGCCCTTCTGGCAAGTGAGGGGCTATGCAGGGACATCTTTGGGGACTTGGGACTTGGCACAGGGAAGAAAGAACTGGACGGTCCTGGGAACTCAGGCCGCTGTGGAATAGGGTGCCTTTGTCTTGGCTTCTGTTTTTATCTTGGAGTGAGCAGCGGGGGCTTTCCGCCTGTCCCCTCCATGAACCTCAGTGTCCTAAAAGGACCCAAGTCCCTGCTGGCAACAGGCAGGCATGTCATGCCCGCATTGCAGAATCCAGTACTGTTTACACACTGCTGTGTCCACTCATGTCGACAGACAGGATCCTCCAGCCCTGGTTCTATAGTGCCACCATTCTGGACTGAAAGACCACGAGTCGGCTAACCAGATTCATCAGCAATACAATCTTGGGTGAAGCCAGTTCTGGCAACATGTCATCCAGGCATTGAGGCCAACCCCGGGCAAGAAGAAAGCCACAGCAGCCATGTTGGCTGCCAACGAGCAGCAGCGCGCTGCTAAAGATGACAGAGTGGTCTCCCAGAGGGAGACCCTGGCACACACATCTGCCCAGGGTCGGGCGGAATTGTGCTAGCTTTTCCTAAAGGCCACAGTCCTCCTCTCAAAGCCTTCCTGAACATGTAAATGTGAAAGTAAAATAAAATTTAAAATATGTGCCAAATCTGACCAGTGGAGAGGGGGCTCCAGGGCCACAGTAGTTCCTGAGGGCTGCGGCCTGAGACCAAGGATGGGGCTGTAGACTGGAATGAGGCTCAGCCTTTCCTGGCCAGCCGACATGCCAAGAACATGACATTGGGTTATTTTTAGTGAAGTTTTGGCAAAGCTTTCATAAGACCACTTCAGACCCGAACTGCTGGTCAAGTGGCCTCTTTCCTGCTCTTGACAGGCAGCAGTGTTAATAGTGTGTGTGGAGTTAAGGCCTTCAAGTTAGTCTTGATTAAAGCAGCATTTTCTTTCCTGTGGCTGACCGGGTTGCTTTGGTTTTTTTGTTGTTTTTTTTTTTTTTCTCTTTCCCTCTGTTCTGGCATTTTGGTTATTTTCTTGACATACTTTGCCAAACAAGTAAATATTTCTACCACAGTACCTCTGGAACAGGCCCACCTCCACACACCTGATCCCAGACAGCCAGCCTCCCCTGAGAGGCTTAGCCCGATACCCTTTTCCCAAGGTCTTGGAAGGCCTTTCTTGTCTTCCTCTTCATTCAAGGAGGCAATCCCTCTCCTCATGTCCTTTGAACCACTGCCAGATTCATTACAGTTGGGGCTGCAGTTGCCCACACCCCTGCACAGAGGAGCATACACTGCCAAGCCTGCCCTCAGCCTTCTCATCAGCCCACCTGAACGGACACTGGGTCCCATGGCTCAGAAGCCATCCTTTGCAGGAAGGAAGCAGCAGACCCACCTTCTGGACCCATTGGGTGGTAGACTCACCCTCACAGCTCTGCAGTGGACCTACCATCCCCTGGGCTTGATCCTTCACCTTCAGCTTAAAGCTCTGGAAGGTGCCCAGACTCCGCTAGACCCTGGTCCTGCCCTCTGGTGTTGGCAGCCTCACATGGTTGGTTCCCTTGAGGCTGTAGAAAGAGAAGCAGCTCCAGTCTCTAACATAGCATGTGGAACCCTGTTTTTCCCAATGCATGCCGGGTGTTTGCAGCCTGCCTTCTTCCCTTCTGCCGGATTTTCTCTGTTTCCTTTGGGGCCAGCAGGCAGTGTTCTGCTGGAATAATCTTGTCTCTCTTCCTGGCCTCTGTATTGGAGTTCTCTAGAGGGACAGAACTGATGGAGTGAATGAATATGTAGATGGCATTTCCTAGGATGGTCTTCAAGCTATGGTCTAGCTAGTCCAACAATGGTTGTCTTACCAATGCAAGGCCCAGAGTCGTTCAGTACACATGGCTGGATGTCTCAGATGATCTTCAGGATATAACAGAGTCCTGAAGAAGCAGGCTCTAGTCCCCTCCAAGGAATGGACTTGCCAGAAAAAGCAAGCAGGCAAAGGGCAAAAGCTTCCTTCTTCCATGCCCTCTATATAGGCTGTCAGCAGCAGGTGTGGCCCAGATTGAAGATGGATCTTCCCACCTCAAAAGATCCAAATTAAAAGTAAGTCTTCTCACTTCAAATGATTTAATTAAAAAAAAAAAAAAATAGCCTTCATGGGTGTACCCAGCTGCTTGGGGTTTAGTTAATTCCAGATGTTGTCAAGGTGACAACCAAGAATAGCCTTCCCAGCTCCTGTAGAGATGAACAGTTTTAGGATCATGGTTTACACCCACACTCGTTTGTCATGGTTGAGAAGCCACACCATCAGGTTCTGTCTCTATTTAGTCTCCCTTTCTTTGCCATCCTGACAGACTGAGAATGTTCAAAGCCTTCATTTCCTGGTCCCCTTTTGCTTAATAACTAAGCCTCGAACTCCCTTCTCTGTGCTCACATTTTATCACAGAGAGGGTCCTCAGTTTGCAGTGGTTGCTTCCCAATGAAGTCATTGTAAACTGAAAATACCCTGAGTCAAAGATGCATCAAGCACCTTAACCCATGGGCACGGTCGCTTAGCAACACAGCACACTGTGAGGCATCAGTCATTCGCTCTTGTGATTGGCTAGCTGGCAGCTCACTGTTGCTGCTCACCATTGCATATTGCTAGTCTGGGGGAAAGGACTACATTTCAAAATACAATTTCCAGTGACTGCATATTGGTTTCACACCATCAGAAAGCAAAAAAAAAAAAAAAAAAAAAAAAAAGTCAAAATATCCTAAGTTTGGAGATGTCTGTACACCTAGCCAGGAAAAACCACACTACTCCTCCAGCACTCTGCCCAGAAATCTCAGTGAAATGTTTGATTTCTTCACTTGCAAGTTCTGCTTGCGACCCAAAACTCCAACACAGTACACTGCAGCCAGGTTCTTTACCACTCTATACAATGTCTTCTTTTCAACGTGTTCCTGAGGTCTTTCTGAGACCACCCAAGAATGGCCTTTACAACACTTGCTCTGCTACTAATATTTTCCTCTTTTCTTTAAAAGGTGTGTGTGTGTGTGTGTGTGTGTGTGTGTGTGTGTGTGTGCGCATGTACATGTGCATGCACTTGTGCATGCCTGAGTATGTATGTGCACCCACATATGTATGTATAGGTGTCCCTGGAGGCCAGAAGAGGGTATCAGATCCTCTGGAAGTGGAGCCATCATATGGGTGCTGGGAACTGAACCCAGATACTCTGCAAGAGCAGCAGATGCTTTTAGCCACTGAACCATCTCTCCAGGCCCCAGTCTTCGTGGCCTATTCTCTGAGATGACAGAGATGTCTCTACATCTCTACAGCTCACTCTGTTTTCTGAACCCTCACTAGAACTGCCTATAGTGTCCATATTTCTTGTAGACACCCCAGAACTCATCCATCTTCGTTACCTATTTCTACAGCTGGTCCTACTTTTTTAAGTATTTAATTCAGCAGCAATCTCAGTGCCAATTTCTCTCTTACTCTGCCTGGGGCACTGGAATAAATCACCATAGCCTGGGAGGCTTACCCAAAGCAGTCTGTTTTTCACTGTTCTGGAGGCTCAGATGTTCCAGATGCAGACAGATCCCATTCTTGGTGATTTGCTGTGTTCCAGATGCAGACAGATCCCATTCTTGGTGACTTGCTGTCCACAAAAGGCAGGAGGAAGGGGAATGCTCTGATCTCCTCAACCCTTTAAAGGAAGCTCATCTCACTTCAGCCATGCTCACTGCACAGTCACGACTTCTCCTCCCACAGGTCCCCATCTCCATACACCATCCTCTTGTGGATTGGGGCTTCAACGTATGAATTTTAGAGGGAAAGAGGATTTAAGTCTTAACATTGATATCTAGTTGCCTGAGGAGAGTATCCCTTCTGCATTCCTCCTTGGTTTGCACATGATAAACAGATTTGCAGTGCCTGACTCAAACAGAATAGCTTCACATCAATACAGGAGTCAATTCACACTGCTCAAGAACCCACATGGATTTGTATATTCACAGACAATAACCAACTATAATTTGCTGAAATTTGGACATTTCAACAATGTTCTGTAGTGGTTTGAATAAGGATGACCCTCATAGGCTCATGTATTTAAATGCTTGGTTATTGGTAAGTAGAGCTACTTGAGAGGGATTAGGAGGTGTGGCCTTGTTGGAGGAAGTGTGGCCTTGTTGGAGGAAGTATGTCACTGGGGGTGGGCCTTGGGGTTTCAAATGCTCAAGCCAGGCCCTGTAGCTCTCTTCCTACTGCCTGCGGATCTGGGTGTAGAACTCTCAGCTCCTTCTCCAGCACCATGTCTGTCTGTGTACCACCATGCTACCCACCATGACCATAGACTAAACCTCTGAAACTGTAAGCCAGCCCCACTTAAATGTTTTCCTTTATGAGAGTTGCTGTGGTCATGGTGTCTCTTCATAGCAATGGAACACTGGCTGTTTATGTGACATTTTGATCGCATGCTGATGCCCCCAAGACCGCCAATAAAATTTGCCTTGAATCAGAGGGTAGAGCTAGCTACTAGCTGACCAGAATTTAACTGTAGGCAGTTTCAGAGGACTGAGGACAGATGAGAGACACAGGGAGTAGTGGGGCAGGGCTTAGAGAGGGTCTTGACCCTATTGAATCAAGGAACAGGAGAGAGCAAGAAGGAGGTCACTGGTGGCTTCTCCGTCACTTCTCTGATCAACCAGGTTATTACTGAGATATCTGACTCCCAGGTTTTTATTGTTAAAGAATAATTAGATAAATGCTTCAACTGAGACAGAGTCATCATAAACCTAGCATTCTCCTTTTGTATGGAGCTAGCTCTGTGGATGGACCTCTGGCTTCTTTTGCCCAGGCACATGTCATATGGATCTTGCCTTTCTCAGAACTCCAGTAAGTTCTGAAGGTTCACCCTCAGCCTCCAGACCTGGGATTCAGATGGGAAGTGGGTTACCAACATTATCTGTCTTTCCTGGCTCTAGGGTTTTCTGCCACCTGGGATTTCCCTGCTTTCTCCAGAGATGTGTCCCATCTGTCACCCTCTGCTGTTCCCTCCTCCCCTCTAGGGAGAATCCTGTCTGATTCCCATAAACATCAGCACACTACCCCAAATCACGTCTCTTTCAGTGTGTGTAATCTTGTCTTTTCCAGAAATTTAATGTGCCTGGGGCTATAAATTCTGAGAATGGATTCTTTCCCTTTATATTCATAGTCTCTGAGGGTCACTCATGTTGTGCATCTAAAGATAGTTGGGTATTTCATTTTGCTTATCCATTCAGTCCTTGATAAATATTTCAGGTGTTTCCAGGGTTGGGATTTGTTCCAGTGGCTAAAGTGGCTGTGAATACAGGTGCAAATCTTTGTGTGGATAATAGGTTATCATATTATGCTAGCTGCTGGGTCATAGACGTTTATTCTATGTATGTGGTGCTGGAGATTCGGCCCAGAGCTAGCACATGCTAGCTAAGCATTTTACCACTGGGCTGCACTCCAGCGCTAGACATTTTTGCATAGAAAGAAAAAAAATCAATATTATGACTTTGAGGAAATCACTAATGTTCAAAACTAGAAGCAACATCAGTATTACACAGAGGATTAAAAAAAGAGTTGGATATAGGCAAATTACAATAATAAATTCTCTGGGAACTGGGATTAAAAAATTCTCATGCTATATGTTTTTAGAAACTAATAAAAATAAGGGCTGGAGAGATGATTCAGCAATTAAAGAGCACTGGCTGCTCTTGCAAAGGACCCAGGTTTGATTCCCCACACCCACACGGCAGCTCACAACCATCTGTAACTCCAGTCCCAGTGAGTCTGACACCCTCTTCTGGCCTCCGAGGGCACTGCACTCACCACAGACATACATGCAGGCAAAATACTCATACACATAAAAAGATTTACAAGAAAAAAACTTAGGAAAATAAAGTAAGTGATTGCCATACCTTGAAAACTTAAAATATGAGTGTCGTTAAAAATTTCAGCGACACATTTTCTAGTTTTCAGTTATTTAGCAGGTACTCCAAGGTTGTAAGCAATTAGGCCAAAGGCCATTCCACCGAAGGGCCAGGAAGGCTGCACAGACCCAAAGACAACTGCTCTATGTGACGAGAGAGTGGCACCCCTTCTTTTCTTCCCATAAAGCCTACCGTGATTCATAACCTGCCGGATTCATTTTAATTACATAGTGTTTCACAATTCCAGTGTCCCTGCTGGCTCTCACTGGTCATATAAAGAACAAAGCCAAATATGGACACTCATACAGTTTTAGATAAAAGTGGTTGAGGACCTTATTTTAGATTCTATCTTCTTAACTCTATAAGGTATGTTAAGGGAGTCCTCAAGCTTACAACCTGTGGATGGTCGGAGTTTCTCAGCCAGCTGCATGCCCCCATTTTCCTCCAGGGGGCGCTGCTCTTCCTTATCCGGCTCCTGTTAAACCCTGGCTCCCTCTATAAATTCACTCTCTGAGGAAAATCACTAAGATCTTGTTGAAAGCTCTAAGGATGACAGTTAGAAAACACCGCTATTTGAGATTAGGCCCGGGATCTGTGGGGTTAGAATGTCTTTGCTTAAGGGAAGGTAGAAATAGAAAGAAAGCCAAGTGTACAGTGACTGCTGAAAATCTCTGCGCTGTGAGAGTGGGAATTCCTTCTGTTTATCGGATCGCAAATTCCTAAAGCAAACAGCAGAAAGCTTCCCTTCTCACAAGGTAATCCCCAGCACAAGGCAGGCAGCACCTGCAGGATTTTGTCGGAGATGATGGCGGGGTACCATTGGTCTTTATACGATTTTATTGTTTTCACAACCCTGCTGGAGCAGCCCAGAAACACCCAGGCTGAGTCACAAACACTGGGTATCTTGCTCTGAAAGGAACAGAGGCAAGCTGTGGGCTCGCAGCAGCTGTTCTGTTAGGAAATGATGGTCTCCTGGCAGACAGTTTTCCAGCATGCAGTGCTCAGCCTTTCTCAGCCTGAACGGATCTTCCCAGGATTTTGGATGAGAGTCAGAAAAAGAGGTCTCTCTGTACCCATCTGGAATTGCACATTCATCAGAGTCAACAGAAGCCACCCAACCAGGACTATGATTAAGCATTTTGCGCTAGTGAGCAATTTTTCTATTCAAGTTGTGGATAATTATTCTATAGCGGAGAGGAGGAAACGCAGTAAACAGAAAAATCAAGATGCCCTTCAAAAGCTTCATGTGTGTACGTATCTGTATGTGTCTGTGATATCAGTAAGCCAACAGCTTCCATTCACAGCAAGGAAATATAAAATGCATGGACTCTTTGTCTTTGTGTTTCCCCCCTTTAAACCCTGTACACTCCGTAGAGACCATTTCCTTGCTTCCCCTTATTATTGGAATGGCATTACTAATAACCCTCGGCCTGAACCACCTGAGATTTTGGTCACCTACACAGAGGAGCCACCTGGTTCTGCTTTTACAATCTTAATGACAGGTGACTGGAAAATCCCCATTGGAGCTGTATGGGAATGTGATGAGCTGGCGGCACCTTGGTAGGTAATAGAGTAATAGAGGAAAAGTGAATGATGAGGAAAACCTAGAAAAAATCCTAGCTAGGTTCCAAAAGGACCATGTGCGCGCACGTGTGTGTGTGTGTGTGTGTGTGTGTGTGTGTGTGTGTGCCTGCTTGCTTACTCCATCGCCAGATGGTTCTGGAAAATGGAAACCAAAGTCTAGGAGGTCTCCGAAGCTAAGGTCTGAGCTACTTTGCAATGAAAATGTACTACGACCATAAGCGTGTGTTCCTCCTGTGATGCTGTAGAGGCTCAGACTGGGGGAGTCTAAAGGTAAGAGGAAGCCATAGGGCTTTGACCTATAGCCTCATTACCACTCAGCCAAGATTACTTTATCTACCCCTAATAAAGCGAGATCAGCTCCTGTAACAAGTTCTGAGCACAGAGAGTGACTAGTGGTCACTTTGCACAGACAGCGACACTCTATCCGAGTACTGTGCATGTAGTAGGTGGTCAAAGTGTTCTCCAGAGTTGTTTTTTTAATATGCTCTCAGTCCTGTCAACTCCACACCTGATTTTTGAAAAGTGTCTGCCAAAGGCCACTCAGTAGAAAAAGTGATCCCAATGATACTCCCATCATCTTCTGATGGGGCTCCTTGTCCATCCACTATTCAACTTTGATGCTTAAGGAATCCTCCACCCTTGGTTTGGGCATCAATGTGTTTCCCTGACAAAATTGTGATACAGAAACAATTGCAAAATTAAGAAGCACCACCAAGGGATCACATCAACCTCTAAAGGCTATTAGGAGTAGATCTTAAATGATCCCAAGGGCTCATGGGTAGACATCAGGGTCCAATGCAGCAGTGTTCAGAGATGGGGCCTTTGGGAGGTAATTGGATTATGATGGCTCAGACCATACCAATGGATCAATCCATTACAGATTCAGCTATGTCTATGTGTATATCTCCTCCATCCCCGCTTCATATCTTTCTTTCTTCTCAATCTCTCTGCCACTCTGTCTCTTCTGATCTCTTCCCTTTCTGTTCATGTCTCTCTTCTTCTTCCTCCTCCTCCTGCTTTCTCCTTTTCCTCTTTCCTGACATCACAGCCACATATTTCTGCCATGGTGGATGGCCTCATTGTAAGCATCAAAGCTACAACGCCAGTCAGCTATGGACTGAAACCCTCTTAGACTTAGACTTCAAACACAACCCTTACCTCCTTTAAGCTCGCTTCTTCAGATATTGTCACAGCAACAGGAGCTGACTCGCACAGTAGGACAGTGGCTTCTCTGTTCTTTCACCATCTTGACAAGTGACCGAGCTCTTCTCTCCGGTGTGCTCCAGTAGCTTTTCTGTAGGCATAGCAGCACCACCTGCTTGGTTGAGATGCTGTCCTACAGAGCTAATATTTCCTTAAATTTCAGTGTTTAGGAAACGTCATAAGCTAAAAATCCTCTTGAGACCTTGGGCAAGATAATGCAGTGGGAGGAGAGAGTCCTAAGAGCAGGCAGAAGAGTCAGAGACAGCCCCTGCTCCATTGTTAGGAGTCCCACAGGAACATCAAGCTGTACAACCATAACATATACACAGAGGACCTAGGTCAGACCCATACAGGCTCCCTGGTTGTTGGTTCAGTTTCTGTGAGCCCCTATGAGCCCTGCTTAGTTGATTCCGTGGGCTGTGTTCTTGTGTCTGGATCCTACAATCTTTCCTCCCCATCTTCCAGAGGATTGCCCAACCTCCATCTAATGTTTGGCTGTGGGTCTCTGCATCTGTTTCCATCAGTTGTGGGATGAAGCCTCTCTGATGACAATTGTGCTAGGCTCCTGTCTGTGAGTATAGCAGAATATCATTAGGAATCATTTTGTTCTTTTTTTTTTTTATTTTGCCTGTCATATTTGTTTCTTTCCTGGGTCTCTGGACTATCCAGCTCTGGGTCCTGGCCCTCCAGGCAGTGTGTCAGGGTGGGATTCCTCTCTTGGCATGAATCTCAAGTTGGACCAGTAATCGACTGGTCACTCCCACAAGTTCTGTGCCACCTTTACCCCAGTACATCTTGCAGGCAGGACAAATTGTACATAGAAGGTCTTGTGGCTGGGTTAGTGTCCCAATCCCTCCACTGGAAGCCTTGCCTGGTTACAGAAGATGGTCAGGTCAGTTCAGGCTCCATGTCCCCCATTACTAGGAATCTTTGCAAGATTCACCCTTGTAGATTCCAGGGAGTTTCCATTGCACTAGGCTTACCTACCTTACCTCTTAAATGCCCCCCAGTTCCACAGGTCTCTTCTAGTATTCATCCTGCTCTTTTCTGAAGGGAAACAGAGGAGGTATGGATCTGAGGGAGAGGGGAGGGAGGGACTTGGAGGAGAGGAGGGAGAGGAAACTGCAGTCAGGCTATAGTATATGACAGAAGAATAAATACTAAATACATTTTTTTTAAAAAAAGAAGAAATAAACTATGCCCCACCACCACAAAAAGACCTTGGGTGTCTTAGTAAATAATAGGTCTATACATTCAATGATGGCAGTAAAATAGTGTGATTTTCTTCTCCACATGTGGATGATCAGTGGGTACAACTGGGTTTTCAAAAGCCGCACACCTGTCAGAAAGAAAGATGCCACAAATAAAGGACAGTGTGATTCCTGCCAATACCATTAGGCAAGAACTTGTTCGAAGCTCAACACATGAGCCATGGAGAGCTGAGAGCTTGTGACAGGAAGCTTCTATATTCTGGGGATAGAATACGCACCCTGAAACCAACCTCTTAATGTTTTCCTTTAAGCCGGGTATGGTGGCCCACACCGACAATCCCAGCACCTGGGAGGCAGGGACGGGAGGCTCAAGAGTTCAGAGTCATCCGTGGCTACATACAGAGTAAGAGGTCAGACTGGGAGTTCATTGTCGAGTGGCTATGTTCAGCTGAGGGTCTTGATGAGTGAACTGTACAACAACTGGAATCTCACTGAAGAGGTCGAGAGCACTGAATGGGGAGAAGAAAGAGATGGGCAGTTTTTAAACAAGCAAGGGGGCCCAATTGACAGCTGTGGTAGCCAACCAGCAGTAATAATATTACTTGTATTATTATTATTTAAAAACTAACATAAGGGCAGTGGTGGCGCACAGCTTTAATCCCAGCACTTGGGAGGCAGGGCCAGGTGAATCTCTGCAAGTTCAAGGCCAGCTTGGTCTACAGAGCGAGTTCCAGGACAGGCTCCAAAGCTACACAGGGAAACCCTGTCTCAAAACAAAACAAAACAACAACAACAACAACAACACACACACACACACACACACACACACACACACACACACACACAATAACTAAATACTAGCCTAAGACTTATTTTACAAATCCATAAATGTTAGTTCCCAATTTGATTAGCGAGACATGTAATGCATGATCAGGAGCAGCGCAGTGTCTGCAATGGCAAAGGTAGCAGAACCTAGATGATGTAACAATTGGGTAATGAGAGGCGGCTGAGCACACACCCCTCCATCTCCTTCCATCTGCTTTCATTACCTCTTTCCATTTGCTTCCTTCTCGCCTTCCCATTCAGTAACACCTCCCATTATCCCATCAACATAACAAATAAGAACAGCAGCTACTGTTGTGTAAAAAGGGCACACCAAACCTCACCACGGTAAAAGCGCATCGCCAGTAACGGTGCCGGAGGATAATTCCCTAGTAATGACAGAAAATTGTCTTTACGGAGCAGCCCCGTAGCAAAGCTGAGAGAGGAGAGCTTATTATCAGATGGCCATAGATTCTGAGTAACGGCTGAAAACAGATGAAATGAGACAAAGGAAGGCGATGACAGTTCTCTATGCACACCAAGAAGTGGGGCAGAGAGTGTGCACTCTTGTGGGGATGCTCCAGGTTCAAGGGCATCAGGCAAAAGGAGCAACGGGGGTATGCAGGCAACATTCAGAGTAGCCTGGTGGGGCTGGCCCTCTGCCCAGCTTGTGGCAAGTAGACACAGCAAATGACTTGGCTCTCAGCCTGGAGTGATACCCGGGTTGCCCATGGTCTACAGATGTCACAACTCGTGGACCCTGAGAAGGAACAAGAAGCATCACTCCAAGGAGATGAGCCACTCTGAATCTTAAAGAGTCTTATTAATAAAATCAAACTTGAGGCCAGTTATTGGGATGAATGCTAGAAGATCAGAGAAACAGAACAAGCCACAGCTTCCTCACCTCGCCACTTCCTCACCTGGTCTTGTTTCCTCAGACTGGAAGCTTCTGAGTCCTCATCCAAATGGGTCTCAGCTGAACTGCTGCTCCAAAGCCTGAATGCTTAACCAGCCAAATGCTTAACTAGCCAAATGCTTCTAGTTTCTGGTCTTCACGCCTTATATATCTTTCTCTTTCTGCCGTCACTCCCTGGGATTAAAGGTGTAAGTCACCACGCCTGGCTATTTCTAATGTGACCTTGAACTCATAGAGATCCACCTGGCTCTGCCTCCCGAGTGCAGGGATTAAAGGCGTGCGCTACCACCGCCTGACCTCTATGTTTAATATTGTGGCTGTCCTGTTCTCTGACCCCAGATAAGTTTATTAGCATGCACAATATTTCGGGGAACACAATACCACCACACCACTCCACCCCTGACTTGAGAGGAAGTCCCTCTTTTCCTTCTTTCCCTGGAGGAAAAGACACCTCAGATGGAGAAGGACAGCTAATGGCGTGGGAGGAGGGAATCCCCAACCTAGTGATAAATCTACACAGGATCAAGAGGCCACAGGCGCTGTGGGAGACAGCACAATGAGACAGCAGTGCCACACCCTCCACCGTGAAGAAGGAACAGAGCGTCACAAGGGTGTGCAGCAGCCTGCTAGCATGTTTAACCAGCATGTGAGAGCAAGAAAGGCTATGGGCACCCTGTCTCATCTCAGTGTAGGGTACGGGGGTTCACTGAGAGTTGCCTAGATCCACCATCACCACTTTACTCCTTTCCCGTGTCCTGGAGTTATTCATTCTCCAGACACTTGGGAAAACAAACCTTAAACTATCAAATAGGCCTGAAAATATTGGCAAAGAGTAAGCATCTAGAATGCTTTTTTAAAAACTCTTCCTACAGGTATTGGCCTGTACGAATATTCTACATTGCTTCAAACCAATTTGGGGACACTTTTATAATCCTATGAGTTATATAAGTTTTCAAATGTAAGTAATTAAAATTATATTGTAATAAAAAATCATGTCAACGATCACCAAGTCCCAAAAGCTAAGAGAGAAGAAGCATGGACCACTCTGTCCTTCAGAGACCTGATCCAGGATGAATGGACCCTCCAGCACCTGGCTTTCAGACTTCGGCTTCCAGAAGAGGGAGACTACTGACTTTGTGTTCCCTACTTTGTGATTCTTTGTTGCGGAGCCTTGAGAACAGACATAGAAGTTAAGAAGAGAAAGTATCCTGTTGTATCCATATATTTATTCTTCGCTTAGGGGTCTCCTCAAATGTTTCTCTAAGATTGATTGATTGATCTGGCATCCTTTTCTCCACCAAACTCAACTCTCCTCTCACTGAATTCACTGGCTGTTTTGTTAGAAGCGTTGTTTTGTGTAGCAATACTCTGTTAGCCACAGGATCCCAATCCTTAGCCCTATCACTATTTGCTTGTTAGGAGATTAGTGACTGGGCTGTTTGTGAGTCTTCCTGCATGCTGCGGAGGACTCAGTTATACATCCCACATACATTATCTTCTACAACTACTTTTTCAAAAAGCTAAGAAAATAAAGGAGGCGAAACATGTATTTATCCAATATTTTATAATAACATGAATGCCTTTCCCGATGGTCCCCAGCTTTTCCTCCCCTGCATTTTTGAGTGATAGCTTCGTTGGATATAAGAGTTGGGGCTGGCAGCTGATCTTGTTTACCTCTGAGCTCTTTAAATACCTTATCCTACCATCTTTGGCTTCCACTGTTTGCTGAAGAGTCTGCTGTCAGTCTTACTGTGATTTCCCGGTAAGAGACAAGTTCTTTCTCTCCAGCTGCTTTCGGGACTGTCTGATTTCAGCAGTTTAACTATGCTGTGTGCACTCTTAGATATCCTCGTGTTTATCCCACTTACAATCCAGTGAGCTGCCTGGATTCGTACACTGAAGACTACTTTCATCACATCTGGACATCTTTATCTCTTCACATACACGTCCTGCTGTTTGTTCTCTGCCCTCTGCTTCTTTTATTGAAGGTATGTTGGTGTGATGAATGGTAGCCTGTGTTTCTCTGAGGTCTCTTTCCTCTCCTTCATTTTTCCTCCTTTCTTCAGATTCTTTTTTTCCATCAGTTCAAATCTACTGCTCAGACTCTGTGGGAGATGCTCATTGGTTTTGTCTTCCAGTGCCATAAGTTCTACATGGGAATGTGTGTGTTTCCATCTTCTTACTGAATTGTATATTTCATACTTATTGAATTCTGTACTTATATAACTTTATACCTACTGAACTCTATACCTCATACTTACTGGAGTCTGTACTTGTATAACACTATACTTACTGAACTCTATACTTCATATTGAGTTTGGGCCAGGGTGACTCAGGCCATCCTCACCTATAGCAGCCACTGTCTCTCTTCCCTCCTCTCACCACTGCTGAAGGGACCAGTATTCGATGCAAAACACCCAAAGATCAAGTCCTCAGCACAATGGAGATTTATTTGTCCCAGAGGGACAAAGGACTGTGTCTGGATAGAGAGGGCGACAGACATTGCCCATAGGCAAATGGCAGTTTATGAAGGTGGTAGGAAGAACTCCGTGATAGGATGAGTTGGTTTATTTTGATTGGGCATGTTAATTAAGGTGGCCAAAAGGAGGATTTTGATTGCTGGACATCAATACTATGATAGCTGGACCTTGGTAGTCAGCCTCAGGAGGAGGAAGTAGATAAATATGAGAGCTAGCTTTAGGAATACAATCTAACTGTTTTTAGCAAGGCAGAGAGAATGGAGGAAGGGCAAGACCTGCCAGAGCCATGTTTGCCATGCTCCTTTCAATGGGTATACAATGTACAGCTTTAAAAGCACATATAGCTAATTAGAAGGAAGACTGGAAACATAGTGATCTAATTTGTCCTCTAAAGAAGATGAAACCAGGTGCTCAACTACTAAAGCTTTCTCAGAGTAAAACTTGCCATTATCTTCAGCTGACTATTCCTCTGAGATAAAATATTTCATCTTGGAAGGAAGCTGTTAAGACACATGACAATTCTAAAGGAAGGCAAAACAATCTATCCTGCAGGGAAATTTTATAAACTTAGGTACACAACACAGTAGCTTTAGGAAGTCCCTGAAACTGATCAGATTCACTAGATTCCCCACTTCCTCACCAAGGTTATATAATCAGAAAAAAACTGCTGAGAGATACTCACAGAGAAGGTGAAGTGCCTAGAAAAAGTCTGGACCATTCAAGTTGTCTCAAAGAGACAGAGACCAGCCAACATACCTGGAAAAGGCTCAACCCACCTGAGCTGTCTAGAAGACACACTCTGACCTGTTGAACTGCCTGCAAGTCATGCTGTGTGCCCCAGGGTATGAGCTGTGGTGAGCTCATGTTGGCATTTGTTGGTGCAGCTGTCTTCCCATCATTTCTGCTCTAGCCAGCAACTCCAATAAAAGTTGTTGGTTCACCACATTGGACTTTGGTGTTATCCTTACTTTGGTTAAGTCATTACTTCTCTGAGGTGAGTAGATGTTTGTTCATATCTGTCATACAGCATCCTCACACCCAGGTCCAGAACATGAGCAGGAGGGGTGTGTGTGTGTGTGTGTGTGTGTGTGTGTGTGTGTGTGTGTGTGTGTGTGTGTGTGTGTGTACATATATATGTGAACATGTATATTATTTATATATATGTGTGTGTATATATGTGTGTGTGTGTGTGTGTGTGTGTGTGTGTGTGTGTGTATGTATCCTACTCATATATATATATGGTGGGATGCTGCAAAGGCTTCAGGAAAGATTGATGTCCTGGGCAACAGAGTGAAGTTGGAGCTGAGGGTACAAGTTATGGTGAAAGGAATCTGGGAGAAGAAGATGCATTTACTGCATATATGGGTCAGCCGTGGATCAGCTGTTTTCAAGAGAACACAAAACAGAATGAGACAGAAGTAACTTCAAAAACTGGCTGAAAGAAATGTCTTTTCAAAGGATCCTAAAGTTGATTCAATTAGCCCATGAAGCAAGTTGTGTGCTAGGCCTTGATGAATCCAGTAGAGAAAGCAACTGGCAATTAGTGAAGCTTCACAGCTGGGTGGAAGAAAGCAAACAAAGAGAGCTTTGCCAAAAATAATCACCGTTGACCTAAAGTGGCCATGAACATACCCAAACCTGAACCTCTACAGAGCAGCATCAGAGGCGTCACACTTGCGGGACAGTGACAGGAATAGATCTCACAAAAAATAATTCAGCCAGGCACTAAATGAGTAACAATAAAAAAATAAAAAAAAAAAACCAGTGTGTGTGTATGGGTGGTGGTGGTTAGTAGCAGAGTTACTACAGCGTGCAATGACCAGTTTCTAACAAAACAACAAAAAGTGACATTGGACACAGGCAAAAAAAAAAAAATTGGCTGTGATTGTGATTGCACGTTGGATTTTGCAGGGAGAGAATTCCAAATACTCATTTAAAATATGTTCAAGTACTAATGAGGACTGTGGTCGGAGATTTAAGAGAAGAAATTATGGCAAAATTACATTAAGAGGTCTCTGGTTTTCGAGTGAGACACTGAGGCAGACTTGTCTTTTGGAAAGAGATCTGTTAGGAGTCAATGCTATGGAAAGACAGCATGGCAGGGACTCCTGGGAGAGTTCAGGCCTCTGGGTCTAAGCAAGGATTCCCTATTTTGGGTGTCATAGGGGACGAAGGATCCCATGCCATGTAGTTGATGAGTATCCCATAGTGTGTGTGTGTGTGTGTGTGTGTGTGTGTGTGTGTGTGTGTCCCTTCAGTTAATGTCTATCATACAGGTGTGCCCCCTGTAGCTTAGAGTGCTTGGCAAACTTCCGTCTTGGTTACTTTTTGGTTGCTGGGATAAAATACCAGGACAGAAACACTTTAAAGGAGAAGAAGGTTATTGTGGGCTACAGTTCCAAGGGGAGACAGTCAATCATAGTGGGGAAGGCATGGTGGCGGGAGTATGATGCTGGCCTGTCACATTGCATTGGTGAACCAGAAGCAGAGAAAGGGCAGGAAGTGATACCAGGATATAAAACCTCAAGACCCACACCCAGTGACATCTCCTCCATCCAGGCTCCACCTCCTAAAAGTTGCATAACATCCCTAAATGGTGTCACCAGTTGGGGACCAAGGGTTCAAACACATATGGGGTAACCTTTCACATTCAACTACAAGAACTTCCTTTGAAGACCTGAGAATTAGAGTCATACACAGCCACAGCAGAGTGCTTGCTATTTCTTTTACAACAGCTAAAGGGATTCTAGCGCCTCTCCCCCATTCCCTCTGCTAGGTATCTAGGCTTAGCTGGGCTAACTGAAATAAAGATCTGTACATCAAGTAGAAGTCCACAAAGCATATAACCACAGTGCGGCACCTCTCAGAATTGACTGGGTGAGGTGAATTTTCGCTTTTGCCTTGCATCCTTTTGGCCAATACAAGAGTTGAGATGGGTTCCCATGCTTGGTCACGTGCACCAGAGCACCACTCAGAGGCCCCATGAGGGCTCTGTCTGGGTGAGAAAGTTCTATTGCAAGAGAGGGGCACTTTGGTCCTCCAGCCCTCTCATACCCAAGAGCTCATGCATGGTTAATCTCCATGTGTGGCTGAAGTGTGTAGCTACACCCTGACAGAGCCTGTACATCACCTTGGGTTGAGAAATGAAGAATAACTAATACTCCATGCCTTGACTCAGGGATCGGCCAAGAAAAGGGGTTATGCAGGTATCCTAGCTAATTCTCCTTAGAGTCCTTGAGATACATTTTATAAGCTTTGTTTTTATCAGAGATTATTAACAGGTTTAAAGCTTTGAAGTTGTTGTGTGTTAAGGTAGAACCAGAATTCAAATTTAGGTCTTCTAATTCTCTATCTCATGCTCTCTCTGGATGGCATCTTCTGGTCCTTTCCATCTCTCATAGCAAACTCTTCACCATGAAGTATATAAGTACCACTTCCTTAATTTGCTTTGGTCTCCATTTGTGTCTGTTTTGATTCTCACATGGGGTTTTGACATAAATCCTTAGGGTTCCTTCTGACCACTTTGGCCAGATTTCAATGAACATTGGTATTTGAAAGTATAATTATCCAGAACATAGAAACTGTACCACTGAGCGTATCTTCAGCGTTTACTAACAAGGCTTGGTGGGCTGTGGAGATGGAGTAGCATCCCATGAAAAGGCAAATTGCCTACGGCTCCAGTTCAAATGCATATTCCCACTCAATAGCTCGAAGGCAGGTCCGGTGCTGCTAGTTGGTAGATCCCCTTTGAGCAGGGAGATGTAAGGAATTCGCCTTCCTGTTCCTTCTGGACCCTACAGCACAGGTCCTACCCAGTGACCCCAGGTGATCAAGAAGGAGCTGACCTAAAGATATCCAGTATGATTAAGACAAGAACACAATCCTGGGCTAGAGAGATGGCTGCTCAGTGGGTAAGAATCTACAGTCCTCTTTCAGAGGACCTGAGTTTGGATCCATGCTGGGTGGCTCACAACTGCCTGTAACTCTAGTTCCAGATGACCCAACATCCTCTTAAGGTCCCTACACCCATATGAGCATATACACATGTATGTGCATAACTTAAAATAAAATAAAAATAAATGAAAAAGGACAGTTCTGATTCCCCAAGTGCCAGTTGCTGTGGCTGGGATGGCCCCACCTGAACTCACACTGGTGATTGGTTTCAGTTGTAACAGTATTAAAATCTAGGGCCTTTAAAGGTCATTAGACGATTAGCATGTCACTGTCACCCCTGGTGACAGATCAAGACCCAGATCACGGCGGTGGGTGTCCCTCTTCTCTTGCTCTCTGTCACATAATTGCACGCTTGCCCTTCCACCAGCACTGTGCCCTTGGACTTCTCAGCCTCCAGAACTGTAAGCCAGGTAAACCTCTGTTCTTTATGAATTACCCAATTTTAGGTATTTAATTATAGCCGCAGAAAACGGACTAAGACATAAATTAACTATGGCAGGTAAAAAGGAGCCTGGGAAGAGTCTCCTAACTGGGTTGGTAATTAGGCAGAAGTTAATTACAATGGATTGCTAAGTGTCACAGTACAGAAAAAGACAGCCAGCTGGCTGGGCGAGGAGTCAAAGTAAAGACTCTTCTCAAGGAGCCAAGAGGGGATGATAAAAGGGAGGACCTAGAGCCCAGGCAGCCTAGGCTGCTCCAGGAGGAGCTGGAGCTGGTCTCGAGTCTACCCATGGCACCTCCCTGTCCTGTGGAAACTCAAAGTAGTTAACCAACCACGGATGAACTCCAACATAGCATAGAGCTGACATTTAGTATAATAAATTGAAGGGCTCCCGTCATGACAAGATGAAGGCTCCTGCCAACGGACTTCCAGGTGCTGACCCACAACTCTACCCTGATGATATATTTGGAGCCGTCGTCACCCTGCTAGCTCCTGCGTGTTCATGAGGTACAGTCTAGCTTGCTGCCTATGCTCCACCCCCTAATCTGATGATACCCAAACACAATATCATCTTGGCTACCCTAGAGACAACACCCCTTCTACCTGGCCCTTTATACTTTACAGATCATACCATGCCTACAGCTTCTTTTGATCCTGAAAACAATCCAGGATATTAGGTAGAGTGTTGTCATGGCTCCACATAGTAGGCACAGTCATGACTGAGCCCATGTTCTGATGCTGGCTAAGGGTGCAGGAAAATGTGTGAAGAAACAGGAGAGAAGTGTTGCTAGAAATCCTGGGGAGTTCCAATTGAGCCACCATGCGATACCTGAGGAGCCAGGCTCCACTCTTGGGGTTCTTAGTTTTGATAACAAAAGAATGGACACACACAGAAGCTTGAGGACAAAGAACAGACTCCTATGAAGCCTGAGCACAAGTTATTGGAGTTTCAAAGGAAAGCCCTAGGGCAGGCAAGTGGTGACTCTCACAGTTGCCTGAGAGGGAAGAAGAGAAGAAGGAATGAAGCCATGATGCTTGTGAGAGGCGGGGGGATTGCAGCACCACCAGGTGTCCCAGGTGTCCACATGGCAGGGAGGGCAACTTTAAAAAAAGGAGTGAAGAAGTGTGAGTTAGGAAATTTAAAGGAATTCTTGGGCTCTGGCCAGCTTCAGAAAAAGGAGGAAGAGAAGAAAAGAGAACTTCAGAACTCAGAAAGGCAGGAAGCCTATGGATGCTCCTAGAGACTGCACTAGGTCCCTTCCCAGGTGTGGGGGTCCGGGCAGGGCATGGGGCATGGGAAGGACTCTCAAAAGAAAAAGCACATTATCTTAAGGTGAGCTGACCTTCCAAAAACGTGTCCTAGTCAGGTCCCTGACCTGCCCCACTGGATTAACCCTTAAAGGATAAGACAAGCAAAAAAGCTCCATCTAGAGCAGTG